>NW_019174723.1:4903441-5343441 GCF_002260705.1 Seriola dumerili | reverse complement strand
AATAACATCTACAGCCTCACAGCTCAGAGCAGAGAGACTAAAGTAAAGGTCTTACTGATGATTTCTCCTGCCGGCTTCGCCTCGCCGTTGTTGTTGTTGGTGGGATAGGTGGGGATGGCTGGTGGAGAGAGAGAGAGAGTCAGATTAGAAGACAGGAAATAAGTCAGACTTTTTATTGCTTGCACCCTGTTTAAGATCAGTCTCCTCAGGTACTGAAATCAAAGCGCAGTCGGTTCCTCCGAGGTGCTTCTGCCGCTGTAACTCACGGTAACAGTCGGGGAAGTTGATGAACCCATTGGAGCAGGAGTCACAGTTCTCCCCGGTGTAATTTGGTTTGCAGAAACAGCGACCGGTCAGATCCTCACACGTGCCGTCTGTAAACTCTGACTGACAGTCACAGGCTGCAGGGAGGCGGAGGGAAGAGCAAAGACATGAATATAAATAAATAAGTAAAAGATTGATGTTTTATCTCCGTCCCAGAGTTAGATTTCATGTCCGTTCGATCGTGTTGTCTGAGGGAGGACTGTGACTCACGCGAGCAGGCCAGTGGGGAGTCGATGGGGTGGTCAGGTGACCTGTAGTAGGTGGGGATGCAGCGCTCACAGTTGACTCCGGTGGTGTGATGCTGGAGAAGGAGAAGTTTAAAGTTACCTCATCGTGACCGGAACCAGTAACAAAACTCAGTAACATACTCTGATCAGTTTCACACTGCTGAACAGAGTGTTAGTCACCTGACAGTTGAGGCAGACTCCGCCTCCTCGGTGGTGCCCGTGGACGTCGATGCTGCCTCTCCTCTGATCCACCTCAGCGTCGTAGTAACAGTCAAACGAATGACGGTGACAGTTACAGGCTGTCGAACACAAAACACAGTCGGTAGAATTTAAAACATCTGGAGCAGGAACAAAAAAATCAAATAACATAAACTAATAACAATCAAACTAAATTAGTCTGAGTTGACAGATATAAGAAAGGAGGAATAAAAGAATCTTGTGACAGTGTAATTATTAGACATAATTAATAGAGATCACAGTCAATTTTACATCATTAACTAAATAGTATCCAACCTTTTGGAACTTTTTAACAAGCAGATGAATCAAAAAAACCAAAACAAAACACAAATGCACAGTTGCACAACAAAACAAACACACACACACACACACACACACACACACACACACACACACACACACACACACACACACACACACACACACACACACACACACACACCTCTCTCTGAAACAACAGTGTAAACATTCACCTGGGAGGTAAAAACTGCTGCGAGCCAAGAGACAAAAAGCAGGAAAAAGAGAATCAAGAGAAAGAAGATACAGTAAGAAACGAGACAAGGAAACAAAACATCAGTAAGAAAAGGAGACCGACCAGTTAGTTACACACTCAGTCACTAATAAGCACAGTAGTACACGCTGTAGTATTTTGTACGTGACATCTGAAACACCCTCAGACATGAGGCTCCGTCTGCTCTGTGAAGTCACTTCAATCTGCTTCTGGTGGCAGGTGTGAGATCATACACTGTACTGAGGATCACATTCACCACGTTTCCAAACTAATCAAAAAAGACTGAAATGAGAGGAGCTGTAATTAACGCAAACCACACACACACACACACTTCATCATCTCTTTAAGAGACGTATGATGAAAGTCAGTTATCAGACACTGGAGTCTGAAGTAGAGATGAGACTGTCTCAAAGACTGTGATCAAAGCCTGCTGCTGCCTCTGTCATTCATGTTCATTCAAAAAGTCGAGAAAAAAACCACATGAGACGATGTGTGTACATGTATTACTGTATATACTAAAGGCACTTAAGCTCCTACTAATGAAATTACCCATTCACTCATCAGGCCTATCCCAGCATGCACTGTACAAGAGGTGCAGAGGTCATTTACAGTTCTTTAAACTGTAAATGACAATGATATAAAATGTAAAGGGGAGTTTGGAATATGTGATGGTACACTGCACTGAGTCTATTATATTCCATCTGTAAACTAACTGTTTAGATACATGTGTTTTTTTGTTGGGTTTATTTTGCTGTAAGGCATCTTGTTTGTCTCTGCTTCAACATATAATCAACTGTACTTCAGTCTTACTTTTTACAACCATCTATAACTGTTGTCATAAACTTTTTTTTTTTTTTTTATGAAAGCAGATGTTCAAATGTTCATTTGGAGGTTTCTGTATGGGAAGGATGAACTAAGGAGAAGAAGCTGAAGCTCACTTGCTGAAAAAAGCAGAGATCTCGCACAAAGCCTGGATCAGTCTTTCCTCTTCACACAGACTCAGTGAAACCCTGGTGGAGTTTTTCACTCTTATCTGCCCCTCAGCGCCTGAGAGGTGCCGGCTGAATAAACCAGCACTCCTTATCCTGGAGCTCTGACTCCAGTCTGATAGTACTGAGTGTTTTTCTCAGACCTGAGCAACTCTGCAGTTTTTTTTCTTGAAAATAACCACAAAAAAAAAAAAATTTAAACAGCTTTCCAGTGCAGTGAGTCAGTCAGTGATTAGTAAACTAGACCAGAATAAGTAGCATGTGAACAGAGACAGAGTCCTGCCCTCAGAGCTACACCACATTATATATTTTCTCATAGACAGTTTCTTTCAAGAAACTGTGGCTGAGACTTACTGGATATGAAAATCATTTCTGCTACAGCATGTTCCTCCCTCTGATTTTTTTGTTAAATTTTTTTTCTTATTCAACTTCTCTCAATCTCAGTCTAACAACCGCCTCTCTCAGCCTATAGTTGGCTAGAGAGCTTAGCTTTGGAAGAAGATTTCGGATCTATGCATTAAAAAACAGGTTGCATGTTAAATTCCAGCAGCTCATGCTGCACTTTCAGAAAAAAACTGCATCAGTTTAAAAAAGAACGCTCTAAATCAAAGCAGCAGAGTCAGAGACCTAGAGACCTATATTTCCACTAATGAAACTCAACTGTGTCTTTCCTTAGACCGTCTTCCTCCGCAGCTCCAGTTTGTAATTCAGGCTTTCTGTCAAAACTCTCGGGCTGAAACCGAGATATGTGTCAAACTTTGGAAAGCTCCCCCTGAGCTACAGAGGACATTATACAACTGTTCCCACAGGCTGAGCGCTACGTCTTGAGATGTCATGTGCACAATTTTAACAAAATTCATAAAAAAATGACTTTGTAAAGCTTTACCCTCTTCACATGGACTGAATAATCTAATCTGTGTTACATCTGGGCCAGAAAAAACTTCATACACACACTTTGATTTTTAGTGTGAACAGAGTCTCACTTAGCAGAGGCTGAATATTGAAAACAACCTTGTAACCGAAACTGAATCTCCCTCTCTCCTTTTTCCCCTCTCGCTTTTGTTGATATCACGTTGACCTTTACTGACCCCCTTTGCTATTGTGACACACGTGTTGTTCCTTGTTAAATATAACTGCAGCTTTGATAACAGACGACTCTCACATGTAAATATAACCAGCAATCCGATAACGACAAGTTCACCCGACAGACTCAAACACAAAAGATCAAAGCTCTCATCTGATAATCTGGATGAAATCAAAGTCGACGATACGTCAGTCATCCGTGTTCAGGACTTAAAATAAACACTGATATTAAAGTTTACTGAACTTATACTGTACTGAATATCAATGAATCATTCCTAAAAATCCACTTTGTGTATTTTTGGAGATAAAACAGTTAAAATTAAACTTGATCTACAAACTGATAGTTACTGTGTCTTGAAAGTAAAAGGACATCATAAGTTTTGTAATAAATCTCAATTTAACATGACATATTGTTGAATGAGTTAAAAAAAAAAGCATTAATAATCTACTGATCAACATTAGAGCCAAGAGGTGTTGGTAACACGTTTATCCACCACCAGCACTGTCTGAATGTACTCTGCATCAGCAGGAGGAAGATCTGTCAAAGTTAAACCAACAGCAGCTGATGAGTCTCTGCAGCTTCATGAATTAAAGCTGAACTAGTTCTGTGGAACCAACAGAAAGCACATTCCTCTCAACAGACCAGTGATTTGTGTGAGTGTGAGGATTTGTGTGAGTGTGAGTGTGTGTGTGTGTGTGTGTGTGTGTGTGTGTGTGTGTGTGTGTGTGTGTGTGTGTGTGTGTGCAGCCTGAGTACTTCTACATATGCTTATTTATGTCATATGTATAACATCATCTTCACAACTCACGTTCACACTCATTGGCGCTGTAGGTCGTGGCGGGTTTCCATGGTATCTGGTTGTATCCGGGGCAACACTGGCCACAAGACACGCCACAGGTGTTGTGCTGACAGTCGCACTGTAACCTGTAAACAACAACAACAAGGACAGCATGAGAAAAAGACAAAGGATGCCGTGACACCAAACAGTCAAAGTTTGATTTTGACTTTTACCTCTAAATGTAACTAAATGTAAAAAAACACAGACACACACACACACACACACACACACACACACACACACACACACACACACACACACACACACACACACACACACACACACACACAAACTGTGCAGACACACAGCAGACAGACAAAACGCTGTGGTATGTACCTATCTCAGCTGATTGTGTTTTGGGTAAAACATTATATTGAACTTTTCTCAAAAGTTCACATTCTTCCACCTCTGAAAGAAAGAAAGAAAGAAAGAAAGAAGTGGAAATAGACCCCCCCCCCCAATGAAAGAGTTAATCTTTGTCCTCCATCGACAGCAGCTGACTGCTTCACCCGGGCCTTTAATCGGATTAGTCTGTGAACCTGCAGCCTGCAGAGTGAGGCCAAAACACAGCAGGGAGGGAGAGAAACCCTGAGTCCTCTTCGCCGCTCAGGCAGAGACAAACACCGACGACTGGAGTCACGAGAAAGAGAAGGAAAAAAAAAAAAAAAAGATATCTCCTCACAAATGAGACTCCTTTTACAGATAATTTGACTCCAAACCTTAAGCAGGTATTTTCTAAGCAAAGGTCACATGACTCAAGTGAACAATGAACCTTTTTTTTATGTTTTTCACATTTGTGTTAAAGACTCCTGAAAAGGAGAAATCTGAATGAAGCAGCTGTAGGGAGAAAACAACTGGATTTGATCTTTGAAAGACCAAAGGTAATCCCCTAAATATTGATTATGATTCTACTTTTTCCTGTTGTGATTAAGTGAATCAAGAATCAATCAAGGTCCCATACTTTACACTTTGCCTATGTTGTATCTGAAGTGTTGATCCATAAGAAGACATATTTGTGGTTTTAAGAGGAGCGGACTCTGAACCTCTCTTCTGATTGGCCGACTGTTTTCTGAGCGAGCGAATAAAAATATAGAAGATTTCAGGTAAAGGCTCAGAGGAACCAAATCCTAGGGTGAGTCCAGATGGGTGGGGCTTGGAGCATGGCTGAAGGCAGTGACTGCTTTGTTGTGACATCACAAAGTTACAGAAGTCCCGACGGTTTGTTTTAAGACTCTTTAAGACTTGTTTCTGAATACAGGCTGTGAGCATTTCTCTGTGAACTGAGCGCTTTGATACTTTCACAGTATTCTGATAGAAGCTAGAACTGCTTTATATTTAAAAAGACATGAACATCTACCTTTATACTACATGAGGACCTTTAAACCCTCTATTTGTGTCCCACATCTCTTTTTCTGCCTCTGAGAACATCTTCATAGATTCAAATATGGATGTGTTGCAGGTATTGTTGTTTTTCAGAATAAACAATTATTTAAAGAGTAACATCACACCACCTGAAAATCTTGTTTGTGCTCTTTGTGTACTCCAGGAGTCTGTGACATCACTGTTGGGTGGGGTTATGGGTACAACACATACGCTCCTGACCACCCAGCAGTGATGCTGACTGTGGTCAAAGATGATCAAAACCCAAAGATATTTAATTTACTTTTATATAAAACTGAGAAAAGATGGAAATCTTAATATTTTGTGAGGCTAAAAACAGAATTTTCTTTGTCAATTTTACATCAAAATTACTTTTAAAATCATTCAATCATCAAAACATGTCAGTTTCACATAAAATACAGGCTTAAAATGGCCTGATCACCGATAAATAACATGGACAAACTACCAGCAGATGAGTGAGCAGCTCTCTCCTTTAATGAAACACTAAAATCAAACCCGTCCTGTACCTGTGATGCACCACTCTCTGGGCCGAACTTCATTCTTACTTCAGGCTTTCAAATTAGATAAAACATGGAAGCTGTTTTGGAAACTGAGGGGAGAGATAAGACACAGGTGCAGGGTCAGGCTTGTTTTGTCTGCAATGACCAATCTAAGTAGCTCTCGTGTTTTGTGGAGTTGGAGTTTTGAGTTTGTGTTCATTCAATTCTGGTCAAAAAGCTTAATAACAGATGGTATCAAAATAAGTTTCTATTTGAATGGTATTTGAATTGTTTAAATTGTCTGAAGACTTTTGGAGGCTGCTGTACTGTGGGGAGGTGTGTTGCGTGCTGATAACATGTCTGTGTATTGTGTTTCCACAGGCTGATTGTGTTTCCAGCTTTCACCTTCACTATCAGATCCATTCATTCTGTCAAGCTCGCTCTCTCTCTCTCACTCTCTCACACACACACACACACACACACACACACACACACACACACACACACACACACACAGTTTATTTCACACGCTCCCTGATGCATCTCTTTCCTTCTTGGCGATCAGCTGCGTTCAAGCATTTTAGGAAATGACTTTCAATGGAGCTTTTCCACCCGAAATTCACTACTTCCTGGTTTCAGTCACCAGCAGCTTCCTGACTGAAGCAGATAGAACTTTTTCATTACTTACAGGACTATTCAGCTAAATTCAATTATTCTGTTTACTTAAAATCCAGAATTGTTTGACATTATTAAAGCACAATTGTTTTTCCACTTTACAACAGTTGAGTGATGTGGTTTCATTCCTCTTATTTACTCAGAAAACATTGTTTTAAAGAGGCAGATTTTACCTCATGTAAGGTAAAAAAAAAAGAAAAAAAAAAGCATATTTATTTGTTTATTTTTTAGGTGTCCTCTCATCTGATTTGTGTCTTATGGGAAAATATCTAACAGCCTTTTTACTTTACTTACTCTTACTTACTCTTACTGTCTCTTTCCTGGATGCAGAGACGATAGTGATTCTTCTATCAGTGTTTGAGACTGTATCCTGCAGACACTGTGCAGGGCAGAGTTCGGCCTCAGACGTGCTGTCAGGTGTGTGTTTGAACTAAAGCAGGAATCTGTTCAAATTCAGCTCAACCTCATGTCCTGTGTGTGTGTGTGTGTGTGTGTGTGTGTGTGTGTGTGTGTGTCTGTCTGTCAGGGTTTGGAGCAGACAGATGTGGAGGACTATGTGTTTGTAATATCTCTGAAGGCCCCAAAGTTATGGAGAGAAGACGTGTGCATACTTTCACATCATCTGTTTGCATGCGTATTCTCACACGCAAACACACAAACACACACACACCATTGTTTATGGCCATTGTTTCATGTGATTGTACGAATACTTATTTTCTTACATGCTGCTTGTGCTTAAACTCAAACTGTGCACAGTTCAGATGAAATAAGATGCGCTGTTGCTAAAGCGACAAACTGTTTTATTTGTCTGACATTAATGCCGCCAATCTGCTGACAAATTCTTACACACTGCAGAACGAGCTCGACTGACGGATAAAATATCTCCCAAAACACAATTATGTGTAATTTGACCAAGTCTAATACACAGTGAGGTGTTTTAATGATTCTAATTGTACGGTTCAGATTTCATACGTTACGTGTGTTTTGACCTCTCTCTGTGCGAGTTGAGGAACATGTTTCCACTGCAGAAAGTGTTTATACTGCCATGATAATGTATGGCGGTTTAAAAGAGTGTGTCTGTAGGCTGATGATGAGTAGACCACAGAGTACAGTCAAACTAAATAGGAACTGTACCTCCTGGATGAGGATCATCTCTGGAGTCTGGTTTCTCTCCCTTTTTGTGGGATTACAGGGATTTCAGATGATAAATAATCACATTGATATTTATCTCTTGAAAATAAATTGACCACTGATGGAGTTAATTCTGTCTGCACTGTGGTGTATATGATCTAATGCATGCACACTGAACGTGTTTACACTGTACATGTCATGTTAACAACACACCAGAGGTTTTTTATGATGAGTAGCAGGTTCATATTTACAGTGGGATTGATTTACAGCTGGCGCACATCAGCATTTAAACATTAGCAAACACAGATATATACAATATGATTAATGTAGTCACTGATGATTTTACCTGGCCAAACATATAGATCATATATAGATAAATTAGAGGCGTAACAATTAGGGTTCAAGGTTCAAAGTTTTGATAGTGTTAGAAAACTAAGAAAAAAAATCTTTAAGAAGGGATATAAACAAATAAGTAACCAGAGTTTTAGCACATTTTCTGCCTAATTAGACGAATGTTGGGAATCATGTTCAGACGTCACGTTGTTACCATCTGGCTGCTTGGTGACGGTTTGTTCTGTTCGGGACCATTTGGCTTCACTTTTCTGCATCACCTCCAGTTCAGGATCAGAGCTCCGAGAGGTGAGGCTACATCTGGGTTAACCATTAGCACAGCTGGTGTTTGTGTGTGTGTATGTGTATTCAAGTATAATTGAGTCTGATCCTGCATGTGTGGAACTATGAATCCTGGGAGGGTTTAAGACGAAACAGACTTTTCCTATGGGTGCCACTGAGGTGTCGGGACAATAACTAAAGAACATGAGGAAGGAACTGTGGAGAAAGAGTCGATTTTGGATTCTGACTGTTTGGAAGGTGTGGGTAAACTTTTAGTAACCGAACAGTTGAACCTGACACTAATGATGTTTGTTTGCCCCAGTATTAAACGGTAGGCAGACACAGGAACAGCTCAGCCTCAGCTCAACAGCTCAGAGGAAAGTGAGATCAAAATTAGTTACATGTTTAAATTTGACCGATACCTTTAGTTTAATTATATATGGCATTCATGGCATTTTGGCATAAGCAGAATAATACCCTCTATGTTTGTATGTTCATGACTGTAATGATGATGTGGGGCTAAGATCCGCCTGAGGACATTTTAGCACAAACGTTCAGTTTAAGTGAATTATAGCTGTGAATGAGCGTGATGCTATTCTATGACTTATGTACTGATGTATGTGCTAATTATATGTATTAAAAATGCACTAATCTACTAATCTTCTGAATGTGCCTGAAATCAATATAGGCAAGACTACAGATTTTAGTCAAGTGATTTATAACACTTTAAAGTTGGGTATGAACTTTGCCAGATTCTAAGATTAGCATCAGTGTCGGCTTAATTAACATATTGGCTTGTTATCTTAAGGTTATTGAATTATCTTGAATAGAGACTAAAACTAAAAGACAAAACAGTAGCTGAGTATAGTTGTCAGCAGCCACTATAAACATGGTTATATGAGGCTTCTAATCAGTTTTGGGCAAATTACTTATAATCAATTATTCATTACATAAGACTCATTAAAAAGTAAGTACATAGTTTTACTAATTACTAACAGAAATAGTGATTAGTTACAATACTTTCATTACTCAGCACAGCTTTTGGATTTAACAGGAGAAGCTGTGGCGTTAAAGATCACCATCAACAGCCACCTTAGTCCTGCTGGAGTGTGCAGCAGTCACATCTCTCCTCCTTTAGTAGCGGTTTACCTCCATCCAAACCTCCAGCTCCTGCATCAAGCTAACATGCATCAGACCAGCATCTCCGCCGGACGCACCAGTGTAATTACTGAATTTCAATTTGTAATCCCAACACTACTGTTACTGACACGAAGTAATGTGTCGCTGCACAACACTGCTCCAGCAATCAACCTCCTATACTGAGACAGAATAAAGAGCAACTGAGAGAAGCAGAAAGCTGAAGAGGAGAGAGATGGGAGGGAGGAAGCTTGTTAATAGATGTTGACATTTCAACCTGTTCTCCCTCTGCGAGCTGTTCACCATCAGCTACGATCCAGACATATTTCACCGAAAGCTAACGCGGTGCTGAAGGCTGCGTGAGCCTGCAGCTTCATCAGGGAGAGAGAAATTAAAGACTTGGCTGGATTTCACCTTCAGATACATCTGTTTGGCTTTAACGAAGAATAGACTGAGCTTCAGGAGACAGACAGTGTTTCACTTGTGACTCATCTGGGTAAATAACAGAATGATTAACCTGAACGGAAAAAGCAATCGCTGTGAGGTGAATCCTTTCAAACTATTTTAAGTGCTCTTCAAATATAATCCCTGCTTTGTAACTGGAATTTAAACAGTTACAGTTGTGATAATGCAGTGGATATAAATATGTGATTTAGAGGGAATTTTGGTATTTTAAACAGTCAGAGGAATGTAGATTGATCTGTTCTAATCTGGTTTGTACATATAAAGGTTGAAAATCATAATGTTTGAGTCACGCAGTTAGTGTTAGAGCTGCATACATGTAATACAGACGTGTTTCATGCGTGCAGGTGTTTGACTGATGGGAACACGGGATGAGGAATTCAAATAAATCCCTCCTGACCTCATCAAGCGTTTGGAGATACAGTGTCTGGTTTGTATCAGAGAGGAGGAATGTGGAGCTGCGAGATCGTGCTTCATCTGAAAACTCACATCAACCCCTGGACCCTGTTTAACACTGCTGTTACATCCAGCAGGTGTGCTGACCGCAGGTCTGCGTTTGAAGGCAGCAGCAGGTGACTGAACGCTTCGATCTGCAGCTGCACGGCTAATATCGTAATGACTGAAGGAAACAGTTCGCAGTTTAAACGCGACGAAACACAGACTGCATTATGGTGGAGAGAGAGCTGGGCAGCCCGACTCAAGGTGAAGAACAGTTTCTTAACTGTGTAATTTGCATAAAACATCCTCAGAGTCAAATTACTGTATTTAATTTCAGTAAATTTCAGTGTCAAAATTACCAGTTTAAGCAATGCAGATGTTAGTTTTAGGTTTTCTCTACACATTTGGTTGAAGTTGAAGATCCACAGTTCATGTGAATCAGTTTGAGGAACTTCTCCAATGTGCAGATTGTCTTTGTTGTATATGATCATAAACTGATTGTCTTTGGGTTTGGGTCAAAACAAAATAGAGACAATAATCAGTTATAGTAGCCCTAAAACAAAAAAAACAAAAAAATCGGGAATAACTACTCAATTTTTCTAACAACAATGCTATTTTTTTCTCATCTTACATATGTTTCTACAACCTCTTGAGAGATCCTGACCGCAGGTTAACAACCACAGACAGAGCCACACCTGTGTCACTGTATCTACTGTCAATCAAATCACAGCTTTACTGTCTCCTGCAGGATGTCGGGGTCACAGTGTGAACACTCCCAGCAGCAGCACGCTTCCCTCCACTGTACATCATCCTATCTATCCCTCCCCCGTCTCCCGCCCTCCCCCCTCTAAAATCCTCTACTCCAAAATTCCCAAATCAGTCATGAGCAACAACATGGAAACAGCTACATCACCGACAAGTCTGTACCAGTGTGTGTGTGTGTGTGTGTGTGTGTGTACACATACATGCACATAGAACAAGACAGACAGAACAAATAGGCGAACATGGGATTGCTCATGCCTGTATGTGTGTGTGTGTGCGTGTGTGTGTGCCTCATGGTGGATTTTAGTAATGATGGCTTATTGTAAAATCCTCCAGTCTCCAGGTGCTATAGCTACACACACACACATACACGAATAAAGTACACACACATACTTATGTACACATACAATCCATATACAGCACACAGTCACAGCTGCACACATTCACACATATCATTAAATTAATCACACACTGTCCACTTCCACTTTTCACAAGAGACCTACATTTATCTGGAAATCACACACACCCACAGCACAGTATATGCACATGTATTAAAACAAGCTCCATCTTGTTTTTCTTGCCTCCACAATAAAAACTACATAAAGAACAGGAAGTTTGTTTGTATGAAAGTTACAATCAGAAACTTCTCCGCCTCCAGATGTTTCTCTCCCATGTAACTGCATGAACACACTGAGAAAAACAACTACTACTCTTCCTCTTCCTCTGCACATCATTCTCCTCTGTCAGTTACTGACTCCTTTTCTCTTGCTCTGATGCTGTTGTTATGTTTTATTACTCACATATACCGCCAAGCTTCCACTGCTGTAGTACATGCAGGCTAACGCTGAGCTAATCACAATTTTCCCACAGCTTCACTCACTGCTCTCAGATACACAATCGCCTTCAATCAGGTCGACCAGGTCACACAATCAGGAGTGCTAATCATGTGGCTTTGGTCCAATGTGTCAAGTTTGTTTTGTTTGCTCAGGTCATGTTGGGTGGATGTTTCTCTTTCAGGAATGAATCAGTTAATCTTGTTAGGAAGTTGTCTGTGCAGGCAGAAAAAATAAGAACTACAAATGTCAATGATTTGGCATTTTAAATATGTATGAAAAAACTGATTCTGGCTTTTATCATACATTTTACTGACAACAGGATGAGAGAGATGAGAGTCTGCATTTGTTCTGACTCGACTTGGTTTGTGATCTGCTTGAGATTTGACACTAACAGCATGAATCGGACCTAATCTACGACCTGCAGACTCACAAACTGACTTTAGACTTGTTCCTGAAGACTTGACACAGGATCTCCGGAAAAAAAAGGCTTTTATTTAATAAACGATGCTGCAGATTAGTGCTTCATTTCAATGTATATCTATTTTGCCCTCATTATCTCCTTTGTTCTGTCACGTGGTTTATGTGTTGAAACAAATCCCTTAGTTGCATTACAGGTATGCAGGTATGTTTACTTGACACTGGCAGCAAATGAAACCGCAGCAAAGAATAATGCTTCAGATCAAAGTCACAGCTCGGGGATAAGAGATTACTAACGTGGTTTTTGCAGAGTTGTAGACGTCTCTGAGTCAGAGTACTCACAGTAATAACATAAATCATTTTTTATAACGGGCTGTGTTTAGCAGTTCAGTGGAACACGCACACATGCACGCACCTACATAAATATAGTCACAACAATGTTGTTTTGCCACGTCTGTGAATCATGACAGTGCAGTCTGATTTCCCTTATGTGTGTGTGTGTGTGTGTGTGTGTGTGTGTGTGTGTGTGTGTGTGTGTGTGTGTGTGTGTGCGTGTGTGTGTGTGAAATTCACAGGTCTTTTGAAGGTTGTCTTACTTGTAGGGGTCATTGGGGTCCTTGGCGTTGCAGGCCTCGGCGTGGCCGTTACACACACAGCGTCCTCCGATACTGATGTCTTTGATACTGTAGTAATACTGTAGAAAAACAACAATGCACAACATCAGTTAGTACCATCAGTGTATTGTGATATTTAATGTGTTATTTAAAGAAGATATTACTGCAGCGAGTTAGATGAGATGATAGATACCACTCTCATGCCTGTATGGTCAATATGAAGCTGGAGCCAGGAGACAGTTAGCTTAGCTTAGCATAGCATAAAGACTACCACAGCTAGCCTGGCTCTGTCGAAATAGTTAATAACAATAATAATAAAGTTTATTTATATAGCACTTATCAAAATCAGTTGCCTGAATGTGTATGAATATATATACTGGATATATTTTTTTTATTGATCCAGCTCTAATAATGTGGTGTCTTGGGTTTAAATATTTTCCTCATTTAAACCTCATATCTTCACAAAAGTGTTAAAACAGGGAGACACTGCACATAATATACATGTGACATTGTCAAAAACTGTTCTTTGTTCTTAGTTAGAGCTTTTTAAAGTAATTTAAAGAAGGAAATCAGGAGTTAAATGTCAGATATTTCAAATACTGAATATTAAATCAGAAAATGTGCACGAATAAAACATACATTTTCCTTCCAGTGTGGAGCTACAGAAAGCCAGGAATATCCAATCAGAGTTTACATTCATGATTTCCTTTAAGGTCTTGCTGTCAATCATTTTGAGAGAATATGATGATGATCAACACATTAGTGCTGAATCATCAGTTGTGTCTTACCCTGCGGGTGACTGTGGGGTCGCGGAGCGCCTTGCCCATCAGGTGTCCCAGCAGCGTGTTGGTTCTCAGGAAGCGCAGCCTGATGTTGGTGGCCTTAGTGAACTCCCTCAGCACCGGTGAGTAGGAGAAGTTCATCGCCCCGGGACGACCGTTCACCAAGGACACCACGACCTGAGAGAGAGAGAGAGAGAGAGAGAGAGAGAGAGAGAGAGAGAGAGGAGGACAAAGGCTTTATCAGCTATCAGAAATATAAACATCACAGCCTGGGAAAGTCTAGTGAGCATCGGGGGGATGATATCAACCGAATCAAGCAACAAATATTCATAAAATGATATCACAGCACAGAATGACTCTGCACTGCATGATTTAAAGGTTGTTTTAACGAATGGTACATATCCTCTTTCAGTAGCCGCTTTATTTCTACATAGAATTTAAAAAATTGCATTTCAGCTACATGAAGCAGTTTCACATTAATATTTCATAATAAAAAATGAAAATAAAAAAAAAGACAAAAATATCAGACAAAAGCTTCGGCAGCTCTTTTAAATGGACGTCTTGAAGTTATTTAGGTCCTAATTCTACAAAATAATCCGGGAAGCAGTGATACAGTGACTGTTTCCATTATTGAGTATTCTGATCAGTTGCTGATCATCTCCCTATCAATCGACTAATTGATTAACTGATTAATCGAACATACCTCTCCATTTTCCAGCGGGACTATACGTGAGTATTCGGTGGTGCAGGCGATGTCGTCATCGTTGTTGATTCTCTCGATGGTGCTCTGTCCAAAACGCTCAATGCAGTCTCTCTTTGAGGCTACACACACACACACACACACACACACACACACACACACACACACACACACACACACACACACACACACAAGCAGAGAAAGGGGGAGAAAAGAAAGAAAAGCTTATAATCAGTTAAAACCACAGACTGGGAAACGTGATCATCCCTTCATGTTTAACTTCAGTGTGAACCAGCCTGTGGTATTTTAATGATGTGTCTCACTGTGATAATTAGTGGAGGGTCTGGGTTTGGTGGAGGTCTGTTTTTTACCCAGCAGTCCTCTTTAAATACACCTCAGTTGGAGCTTCACAACAGCTGGAATACACAACCATCGGCTGCCACTAACTGCACTAACACCGACTCCAGTCCCAACCCCAATATTATTGATCCAACAATTTAGTTTTTATACATGAATGAATCATTTAGGCTATAAAACTACAAATCACATATCACTAAATTATAAAAACCAAAGATATCAGTTAACAAGGACATAAAAAAGGGAAAAAGCAAAGAAAGATCCTCTACCTGTGGAGCAGGTTTGAGGTCAAGGGTCAGAGATCAGTAATAATTCAAGTTCATCTCAAGAAGATGATGTGATGAGGCTTTATTTGCCTTTTACAATTCATTAAACTGTAAAAACATGTTTCATGTTTCGGCTTGTTTCATTCACATTGTTGCTTCATAAAGACACAGAGAACATCTCAGTTTATCTCGGATTTGTCCTTGATACAGAAAACGGGACAAAGACAAGGAGTGAAGGGAAGATGTCAGGTCCAGCCCTCGGGAGAGTGTGAGTGTGAGTGCAGCTCTGTTCCAGCTGCAGACGTTCATACTGAAACTGTCAAATAGCTCTGAGATTTACAGCTGTGAGGCCAACGCTAATTTACTCTCATGTGTCTCCTGTCCTCCCTCCGACTGTAGAGTTCAGCTTGCCGCTCAGCAACATGACAGTATTGTATGAAGTTCCGATGATCGTTCTTACAGTTTAGCTGAGTTGTCGAAAGTTGAAAAAATTACAGTATTTGTTCTCAATTAAAGTTACTTTTCTCATCATGGTGAAAGAGGGGAGGAAAAGACGGGAGCTGATCCCAGGTAGCCAGTCGAGGTAAACCGAATGAGGACCAAATGTGAGCCGGTGCTGGGCCATATTTGCCTGATTTTGGGGGGTAGAAGCAAAGTAAGGTTTCTGGCACAACGTCACCTACTTCCAAGGTGCATGGGGAAACACTCCAGAAACACACAGTAAACAGAAGAACTTTATTAGACCAGCGTGTTTCGACTCGTGGCCTTCATCACAAGTAAAAGGTGGTTCTTAAAATTGTACCACTACTAGTTGTACTACTACAAATTCTTTATAGAGGCCCCACAGGCAGATATGTATGACTGTATGCAGACTTGGACTGATTCAGGCTGAAAATCAGCTGCACTTATCATCAGCTGTCGAACATCATCCATGGCTCGTCATTAGTGTGTACATCACAGAGGCCAAATTTGGGCCGCTTTCGGGCCAAGAAATTGCAGCTCGAATAGCTGAGTTTTTTTCATCACCAGCACCCGCAGCACACACAGTAAAACATTTTTTCAACAAGCTGCCATGACTTGCGAAGACTCTCCCTGCAGAACTGTCCATCATCCTCCCAGATGTCGTCACCTGAAACTATATTTTTCTTTTACTTGGAGTTGTATTTCTCCCGGTGTTTACTTTATCTTTTAACTTTTGCGCAGAGGAAATTTCAGGATCTGCCGTGTCTCACAGGCTCCTTGATCTGATGTGGAGAGCATTAAACAAAACAGACGCCGAGTCCCTGTGAGTATATCAGTATATATGTTTGCAGTAATGTATCTGACAGCAGTCTGAGAACATGCTGACCTGGACTGTGAGTTTAAGAGTGAAGTTAAACAACTTCCCATCAAAGAATTTTGGGTTAAAGTCAATCAAACTGTTTTATATATATGCCAGTGCCACCATGGACACCTGGAGCAGCTTTCAATAATGATAATTAACCCCATGTTATTATATGGGAACACCCCCCCCCTACACACACACACACACACACACACAGACCCAAACCCACGCTGACTCCCTCTCTTTACTCATATATTCTTCAAGCTGCGACCTGTTGGCAGACATGCCTGGAATTCCCCCTCCAGCCCACCTGGAGTGACAGCTGCCATAGCCAATCAGCTGGCAGCTCTGTGATGTAATGATCTCCCGCCTCTGACCCGACCAACAAACCAATCAACCAATCAGCCGCCTGCCTTCAGGGCTGCCGTTTAACTCTGAGATTAGAGGGGGAATTAAAGCGAACCCTGGGGGAGGTTGGGGAAAGCATGAAGTGATGTTGATGGAATCTGTCATGGTTTGGTCCTAATAACACGACATCTGGAGTCAAACACATGTATGTAGTGTATAGGTGAACATGTATATGCGTGCTTGTACTCACAGGCGAAGTACTGCCAGGGTTGGTAGGTCTGACCGAAGTCGATGGATCTCTCCAGAACCCAGAGATCCGGACGGGGAGAGTTGGCGAACTTTATCAGCACGTAGGCGACGTGGAAGAGCTGCAGAGAAACACAGAGGAGGAAATTCACTTTAAACACTCAAATATTCACTTTGTTTGGATTGGTGGATTGGTTAACGCACATTCAGCCAAGAGAAAAGGCCAAAAACTAAAAGAAAAGAAAGGATGAGACAGGAAAGGAAAGGGAATTACAAAAAGGAACGTAAGGCAAGAAAGGAAGGAAAGGAAAGAACAAGAAAAGGTAAGGTTCGAAAGGAAGGGATCAAAAAGGAAATGAAAGGAAATGAATAAAGGAATATAAAGGAGTAAAGCGAGAAGATAAGAAGGGAAAAGAAAGGATAGCATAGGGCAGGATATGAAAAAAAGAAATAGGATAGGAAAAAAGGTTAGGAAACAAAGGAAATTGGAGGAAAGGGAAAAAGGAATGTAAAGGGTTAAAGAGAACAAAAAAGAAAATGAAAGAAAAACAAAAAAATGTTGGTAGGATTGAGAAAAATGTAAAGGAGAGAAAAAGAGAAACAAAAGGAGACCATCACACAATTAGAGTGAAAAAGGGAAACGCGAGCTGCCAACCTCTAATAAAACCAATCGAGCTTTGCGCTGACCCGAACAGCTGACCTGTGAAACGTGTCCTCTCTGAGGAACCGTCACGTCAAAATCAACTACAGTACGTCTGATCTATTACGTCCTGTTACATGTAATGTTACGAGTTCATGTCAGAAAAGCTCCTGATTCCCGACACTAATGAGCACCAGATGCTCCCTCAACACACTCTCTTGAGTTTCAGCCCGGCTGCAGTCTCTTTTCTTTAACTTGTCATCCCTCACTCATTTCCTGAAAGGCCCTGAAGCCGGTTAGCCGGCGATGACAAACTGTTCTCATGGGGTAGAGAGCGGCTCAGCTGAACTGTTTTGTCTGTCGGACCTTGAAATCGCTCCCCGGCTGAAACAGGACACACTGAAATAACACGACGACGCACATAATAACATTATAGCAAATCACAATCACGTCCTCTGTGTGTGTGTGTGTGTGTGTGTGTGTGTGTGTGTGTGTGTGTGTGTGTTGTACAAAGAGGCAGTGTTGACAGCTCAGTATAAGTGAAGTATGTGATGATTTATGCTGCAAATAAATCTGCTATAAAGCTGAAAGAAATGCAATTTGTCACATGATTCCATAATATTGTATAATACTGATCCCAAGACACCTCACTATAACTATTCATTATTCATGAAGGCAGGTTTCCTTACAGAGCAACAGGAGAGAGTGGAGTAAGTTCAGGGTCACATCTCTACAGTTCTTCTTCTGTTACTGTCATTTTGATGTTTATCTTTAAATGTGGTCAGATAATCATCCAAGTTACAATTACAAACAAACACAATCTACTTGAAGTCATAACACACAAATCACTGTGTTGCTCTTGTTCATAATGAATACATCATTAAAGGATCCACAGGAAACACACTAAAGAATGTGAAGTGTGTCTGTATGTGTCGGAGTAAAAACCAACCAACTTGTCTTTCTGCCTGTGTTACAACAAGCTCAAGGTTTTTGTCTTTGTTGCACCAAGAGCGCACGCACACATACACACACACACACACACACACACACACACACACACACACACACACACACGCGCACACACGCACACACTCAACACACACATGCTCTTTGATCATCCATCATTGCAGTTCAGCCTCTGATCTCCAGACTTCCTCCTTCTGACATGCAGCTCTGTCTGTCAGAGCTGGTGACAAAACACACACGCACGGACATACACAAGTGCACATGCACACACACACCTAAACAACTAGTGCTACTCCATCACTGTGGAATGCCAACAGCGTGTGCGTGTATGTCAGCGTACTTCAGGCTGATGAATGAGAGGAGGAGGATGATGGAGGGATGATGGGGGAGGAAGAGAGGAACATGTCAGTTTTTGTCCGTTGACAGAACTCAACTTCCTCATTCATCCATCTCCTGTCCAACCTTTCAAACTTTCTTTCTGCTAAAACTACAACAACTGAAAACGTTGTCAGTGGGACAATATCCATAAAAATCTAATATTCTTATATTCACTTTAACTTTTTTTTAGATGTCTGTCCAGTTAAAGGAAGAGGATTCTCCTAAAGTCTTAACCAAACATACTGTGTGTACAAGCATATGTGTAGGGTTTGGGTCTGTGTGTGTGTGTGTGTGTGTGTGTGTGTGTGTGTGTGTGTGTGTGTGTGTGTTAGAGAGGGATCTGAAGGACAGGAAACAGAAAGTGAGGCCTCCACACGTCCCTCAGGGCCAAAGATATTGAAAGAAAAATCCAGGAGCATTCCTCTGATTCCAGGGTGAAAGACTGACCTTAAGTTAAGAGTAGACGTTTCTAACTGGAAACACACGACCGAACACGCAGTGAAATCAGGTGATCAGAGTCCTGGGACCTTCACATTGACTGCAGTGGTTGCATTTTACAGCTTTACACCTTTTGTAATCAACAAATCATTACCACATCTGTTTTGATGTATTTCTGGAAAATGATTTTGTGACAGCAGCTAATAAAACGAGTATAAAGCTGAATGAAAATCCTCCCTCAGCATTGTGATTTAGCTTCGATCATTAAAAGGCAATGATCCACTTTGCCTACACTTACACTTTATTTAGTATTTTCGGCCACTTGTTTACACTTCAGATTCCAGCCAGAGCTCCCGTCCATCCAATCGCATTCAAGAATGAACTTCAGCCAAACCTCATTCTGAAACTTGCCATGTTCACAAATGTATGAAATCACGATTGGGCATCAATCACCAAGAAGCTTTGTGACATGAGGCAACTGGTTTTAATTCAAGCAACAGTGGTAAACATTTCTAAATCTCAGTTTCTCCACTGAGAGTATTTGCTGTTTTTTTCAGTTTTATATCACTGGACATTGAACATCTTTTCGGGGTTTTTTTTGTTGATTAGACAAAACAAGACGTGTGAAGACGTCACTTTGGGTTTTATTCACTATTTTCTGACATTTTGCAGCATAAATGGTTGATTGAGAAGAGATTAATCTTCTGCTTTTGGTTTGGTTTTATTTTGAAATAAATATTCAAAAAGAGAAAAAGAGACAAAATCATGGATTCAACACAACATGAAACATCAGAAATAAAGTAGAGACAATAACAATGATAATTAAAATAAACATAATCATAAGTTGCAGCCCTGACGGGAAAAGTAGTGTTAAATGTCTAGAATCACAGGCATGAGTATACCCACTAGTGCCAGACACATGTGATTGGTCACCATGGCGACCTGTAACTTTTCAGCTAAAAAACCTGAAGCTAAAAAGTAGCTGTATTTTGATTTTAAATGTTCAGTACAACATTATGTGAAGCTGCAAACAGTGAACTGATGAAAACTGGCACAAAACACAAAATGGAGTAAAATGCAAAAATAACCCACAGCTGTCTGTCTCCAGCTCTCAGTGGGAGCCAGTCTGTTGCCTGGTATAAACTCACACTCACATACACACACACACACACACACACACACACACACACACACACACACACACACAGTAACACACGTCCAACAAAAGGTTTCGCTGACCCCCCTTTTTTTTCTGCAACTCGCACACACACACCCCCCTCCATAGGATTTATGGATTAGTAGCGGCCTCCCAGGTCAGCCTCCCTGAATTGCCTGCAGACCCATCAATCAAACCGCCGTTACCATGGCAACGGGCAGCCAGCAACAGGTCAGAATAAGGGGAGAGACAAACTGACAGAGAAAGTGAGGAAGATGTTGGAAGAAAAAGGCAGAGAGGAGACAAAGACAGAAACTGGAAAGTCGCCTCGGACACAGGTGGAAAAAGACAAGAAGAAACTAAAACTTTAAAAAGCTTTAAATGCTCTTAATTAAAGTTATGAGTCAGATCTGAGGCAGCTTTTCTCTCTCATCACTCACACTTCAAAGCTCAGCACAGACTCCAGCCATCAAAGACCTCGAATGAGCACTTTATCTCATACAAACAGACGGACACTGCTAAAAGTGCACTTAGTGGACCAAAGGCAGACACGAGCTCTACTTCATCACGCAACCTGGCAGGACACGGCTCTCAACAAGTGTGGCGCGTCGAGCTCCACCTGTCGCCTAAAGAATGACAGGTGCAGCAGAGGTTCAGACCCACGACGATTTATGATGTGCGATGACAGGAGAGGAGGGCGGAAAAGAGGAGGATGAATGGAAGCAGAGAAGCTACAGGTGAGGTAGAGTGACCCAGGGTCAAATGTTTCTACTGTATTTTTACTATGTTAGGTACACGGGACTGCATTTAGCCTATATTCATTTACTGTACTGGAGAACTGATACACATTGATGGCAAATAATGTTAATGGCTGCCGTCCATTCAAATGATCCACAAGCTTTTAAGTGGAAATTTCCTAATAGCTCCATGTTTTTAAATTTCTTACTTTTATTTTCAATTAGTTTTCAGTATAGAACTGAAAAAGCAGAAAACACACAGAATCATCAACAAGACAAGACAATAGATTTTAGGTTTAGCTGCAAGTAAAATAAGTTATACTGTATGTAAACCTATCAACTCAACACTGAACCAGCGTGCCGGCAGATACTGTATGAATGTTTAGGTATATATAACCGGGTGTCTGAGGAATGCAGGTGTGTGTGCATGTGTGTGTTTGGCCCCTGGCTGGTTTAATAATTGTACACATTCCTTGGTGGCACCACATTCCCGGTGCCTCAGGTAACCATGGAGATAAAACGAGGGACATACAACAAAGGGACAGAGGGAAGGATGGAGAGAGGGAGGGAGGGAAGGAGGGAGGAGATGCTTCAACACGTAGAAACCAGACGGATCAACTTTAAATGTCACCTGCTGAGACAAAGTCAAAGTTTTGGTGATTTCACAGCTTTTTACGGAAGAAATGCTGCAGAGCTGAAACGACTAGCCGACAAATCAATTTAGCCAAAGAACAATTTGATACTAAAAAGATTCCTTTTGTGTAAAAAAAATAAAAATAAAAAAAGGCACTATTACGTGCAAATGCATCATTTCTACCTTGTAAATAATGTAAAATTGATTTCTTTTCCATCCAAATGAACCTTTAAGGCTTCGAACAATGTCTCAATTTCCAAGAGATGATAAAGATCTAATGGCTGGAATCCAACATCTGGATCAACACCAAAATCTAATCAAGTGTTCTTTGGCTCAAATGCAAACTGGTCTCTGTGGGACTAATGGAAAAAAAAACAGGTGAATGTAAATTAAATGAAATCAGAAAGTTATTTGAGTTCAAAAATCCAATCTGAAACTGATGTGATTACTGAGAGGAAAGGTGATGTTACAGAGGAGAAAACACATGAGGAACGACGACGACCCTGCTGACCCGCAGAAAAAAGACACTGAGCTGGACACTGTTTTTATGTTGTGTGTGTGTGTGTGTGTGTGTGTGTGTGTGTGTGTGTGTGTGTGTGTGTGTGTTGAGACTGGACAGTATCAGAGTGTGTGACGGACACACACAGAAAGCAAAGGTTGGGCAGTTGATAAATGTTCCTGTCAGAAAACCACAGCAGAGAAAACACAGAGCTGTGAACTGCTGCCAATCAACTCCTGGCATCACTGTGTGTGTGTGTGTGTGTGTGTGTGTGTGTGTGTGTGTGTGTGTGTGTGTGTGTGTGTGTGTGTGTGTGTGTGTGTGTGTGTGTGTGTGTGTGTGTGTGTGGCAAAAACACACCTCCACCACAATCTCAAGCTTCTTCAGTGCAGTGATGAGATTCAATTAAACACTGATTAGTGACATTTACCAACATTTATGAACATGTGTTGCTGTCTAATGAAGTAATGTAATCTTAAAAATAGACACATTTATCTTATAACTGTTGAATGCAATGGCTGGAACTAATCATTATTTAATAGTAATTAATATAACTTATGCTCACTTCTGTATTTTCTTTCTTTCTTCAGTCATTAATTGATTAATTGACGACTAATTTCAGAACTAATAGACGAAATTAAATGTAAGAGGAATCCATTCTGAAGGTTTGTGACCCTGGAGAAAAGCCTCTAATCCCAGCGCTCACACTGCTACACCGACAACAACTACGTGTTCCGACTCTGAACGCAACACGGACAGATGTTCTGGTGTGTGTGTGTGTGTATGTGAGAGCGATGTGTCTTTACAGTAAGCCGGGCAGATGGGCAGATTATTCTGGCGTCTTGGGGGCGTCAGGAGGAAGAAAGTGCGTGTGTTAGGGAATGTGTCCGGAAGATGAGGGGTGAGGAGAGAGGGAGGGAGGGAGATAAAAATGAACGGGATAAGGGAATAACGTCAGTGTTGTGAAAGGGGAGACGTTGCTGTAGCTGCATCTGTCAGGATGGAAGAGATTTGAAGGACCAGCCCGTGATCATACGTGTTTGTTTGTTTCCTGCGTCCCCCAAGAAAAAGATCTCTCAAGATCTGTTTTAAATTCGAGATGCAACATTTATTTTTATTATTGATTCATTTTACATGTAATCGATTAATCAAAACAATGTGAAAGCCAAAGATTTTTACTTGACAATCACAGACCATGAAGGAATCCACATACAAGACAAAGAAAGGCAGCAGATCCTGATGTGAAATGATTAAGAGAGTTTAGATGGAAAATGACCTGAAGCAGCAGCTGCCTTCAGCCTTTGTGTCTTAACTTGTTGAAGTTTAAACAAAGACTGAAAAAAGTAAAACTTTTTCAGCGCATGAGCAAACTCAGATGTCCAGAAAGTTTTTAATTTTGATTAGGTGCAGCAACTAACATTTTGAGATATATATATATTATGGCTTTATTAGAGTAAAAAGCTCAACCTACAACCCCATGCTCCAGACCTCATCCCTCCACATCCCTAAACTTTACAGTAATGCTACAGTTCCTTTACAAAATGTGATTTGTCTGCTTGTAGTTCGCAGCATCTTCACTATTGAAATACAGAAGCACAGAGTGAATGATGGTGTGTAAAAGAATAAACATGAAGAGTAGAAACTTTAATGACACTGCCCTCATAACCCTCCTCTACAGCTTTAATCTCTCCATTCACTGTGTTTCCACTGAAACTCTTCTTATCATCTGTCAGTTATCTGTCAGTCGCTGTGTAATCTGTCTCTCTCTGTCTCTGCAGGAAGATCCAGTGGTGCCAGACTGAGCAGCAGCTGCTGTGTCCGTTTTCTCTCTCTCTCTCTCTGTCTCTCTCTCCCTCTCTCTTCTCACACAAGATCAGGAGTAGAACAAAGAATTGAAAGGTTGATTTATTCCTTGTACAGTCCATCAGTGTATCTCTCTGGAGAGATGGCAACTGGTGTGTGTGTGTGTGTGTGTGTGTGTGTGTTTCAGGCTTGGACAGCTCCCAGAGAGCGAAGGTCATTCCTCACATTCCAAGTCAATCTCAGTATCTCCAGTGTTGTATCTCTCTTTCCTTCACTAATCCTCCCCAAACATGTAGTCACCTCTCTTGCTTTGTTTCTCCCTCTTCATCTTCCCCTCTCCTCTTCCTCTCAATCCAACGCTCCCACTATCGCACGCTGAACGGCTTCATTAGCATGAAAAGTATTCCTCTGTTGCTAAAGCACTGATGGACGCATCAAAAGAAAGCAATAAATAACTAAAAAGTGTTTCTCCCTCATTATAACTTAATTTAAATCTCCCATTTTCCATCCGTCTGGTTTGGAAACGCAACATTTTCAACTTCTCGTAATGGAGGGAAGCATTTCCTGAAAATTTAATTTCTATACTACTAAATTGAAACAGGAAATAAGTTTTGAAAAACATGTAATTCTGTTTTCAACTTCAGGACGACGCATTTTTTGGAAACATATCTGCAAAGATGCTCCAAAACCCTCACTCACAAGACATATTTATTTAGCTGCAGTATCGGCTGGTGGAATGATTTCATGGTTTAGCGCCCTAAACCCATCCAGGCAAACCAAGAGCCAAAGCCCTGCATGTTGAATGATAATATTTTCTCCAAAATATACTGAGTAAAACTATCTAGTAGTACATAAAAGTAACAGTCTTGTCTGCATATAAACCAAAAACAGAGTGAGGGCTGGTCTTCACAGAGACGTAGAGCTGTATTGGAAGAAGTACATTTCAGCTGGTCTCGCTGCGCTGTCCCCCCCCCCCACCACCACCCCGCCTCTCTCCGGGGGGTTCGGGAACCCCCATCTACTCTTCCTACTGAATTCCTGCCCAGGATTCCTGAGGGAAAATCCTCACAACTCATCTTCAATTTCAGTGAGAACATTTTCTGACAGTTTCGGGTTTCACCGTTTAAACCGTGACTCCTCTTTAAATGTGTCTCGTTGGATCAGAAGGGCTGAAAACAATACTGTCAAAATCAAACCCTTTGACTTTTCCACTGTTATTGATTTATCCTCTAGGAAACTAGGAGGCTCTTGGGAAACCGCTTCGAGTACATTTGCATGGCAGTATGTTCGAAATGAACCAGTTTAAACAAAGTGTTGTCTGAACATGTGTAAAGGTATTTATTTTTGTCGTAAATGACGCTGATCAAAACAACCATCTGTCTTCATCATGGATGGATGCAAACCAGGGTTGCAACAGCATGAGATTTTCACGGTAGAATTATTATCATCATTTTTTTTTTGATTGAACAAACATGTTATTGTCATTGGAACTTGAAACCTTTTGTGTGGAAAGTCTCTTTACCTCCGGTTTGAAAAAGGAAATCGTGGAGGATATGCGCACGAGCAGGTGAGTTTCTACATCTGCTTGCACCTTTTTTCTTTTTTTTTTTTTTAAATAGTAGATAAGCAAATGTTAATTTTCATTCCCTGGTATACCGCTGCAACACTAATGCCAACACCTTGTCAGGATACGCTCGGCTTGGGCTGAATATATCACAGCTGCTGTGTTTGAACCAACTTCTACCCATGACTTAAAATGTCTCAATAATTTCATGGCTATTAATGTTGTTCACATTTACTGTGCATGGCGATGGGGTTGGGTTAAACTTATTTCTCTCTATCAACACTGTATTTCTTCACCCAGGGGTTACAGTAAGACCCCACAGATAACCTTAAAAAAAGAGATAAGCCTGCTCTGAAGTGGGTTATTTAGTTAGCCCCGGGCGAAGGGCGGGGATATCTCACATTTAAAGTTACAAATGTCAAAGTTATCCCGGGGCTTAATGACCTGTGAGCCTCTTATGAGCTGCTGCTGTGATTTAAACTGAGAGAGAAATAAATGGGATCTCAACTCAAATAGCTTTTTTAACCGTCAGTTGAGTTCATATGTCTTGGGTCACCTGGAACTACACATTATCTACATGGTTGTAACTGAAAGGAAGAGAAACCCTATTCAACCTAATACCTAATAGCATCCTGCATGCTCCCAGATAAACATCTGATATTCCCACCACACACCTCTCCAGGTGGCATTTCACTGCCCAGAGGCTAAAGACATACAGAGGCAACCTGCAACCTTTGCACCTTCATCACCTATGCATCCATGCAGCCGGCCCGTACACGCTCAGCCACTGATCTCAGTGTTTCTAAAACACTTGAGAAATGTGAAGATTACAGACTCTGTCTTCATCCCTTTCCATCTTCACACTGGTGTTAAAAGCTTCTGCTCAAACCCATATATTCCATCTCTGACAAGTCGGGGCGAGAGAAGAAAAGCTGGGTTAAGATGTGGTTATATGGTGCATTCCAGGGATGTCAGAGTCGGAAATACTGACTTCCCGCTGGAAAGATTCAAGCAGCACGGCCCCTAAAAGATGGGATTATGAAAGATGACAAAGACATCCATCTCAGATTTCTATGGTGTAATAGGAATGCACTTAAATTTCATTTGAAGTCACATAAGATGTTTGAAAACACAAAAGCCAAATTATTTCACTAAAGACTATAATTAATATAATTAGACAAACTTTGATATTCTTGTAACGATGATGTCTGCATCTCGTAATTATGGCTTTTGAGGTCGTTTTCTCACGTTGTAAAATCTAAATGCCACAAATATGACATTTTCTTATTTAAATTATCTCAAAAACAGCTACGGCACTTTGCAAAACAAAACTGAACTATGCTAACTAGCCCGCTAAGCTTGACAGGTAACAGCCATACCATTAGGTGTTGCATAGCGGGACAGGGTTTATCATTGGACGCGAAGATTTCATGATCATGATCATGTTGTCAGACGCAGCTCTACAGAGGAGGAGCAAAGAAAAAGGTGACAAAGCGAAGGAGAAGAGGGGAAGACAATGAGAAAAGTGGTGAAGATAATGAGAACAGAAAAGCAGACATGAAGATAGGAGGAGGAGGAGGAGGAGGAGGAGGAGCAGTGAGAGGAAGAGAGGAGATAAGAGGAATCACTCCTGTCATGGAAAAAGTGTCTGAAGCCTCTTCTCAGGGAATTCTTATCAGAGTAGACAAGGAAGGAGGGAAGGAAAGGAGGGAGAGAGAACAGAGAAGGGTGGTGGAAGCAAAGGAGGGATGAGGAGCTGTGGAATGGAAGAGGAGGAGAGGGAGGCGAAACAAGATAGGGGAAGCCAAGAGGAAAAGTTGATCCTTAGGGTTCTTCTATAGATTGATGCCTTGTTCCACAACTGACAGTTATACAACCCCCCAGGATGTGCACACTCCTGCACAGTGTGTGTAGAAAAAGCTGTACTGTTGGATGTCTCTCTCTAGGTGTGTGTGTGTGTGTGTGTGTGTGTGTGTGTGTGTGTGTGTGTGTGTGTGTGTGTGTGTGTGTGTGTGTGTGTGTGTTCTCTTGTGCTGCGATCTTTGTGACTATTAGACCCTGACATTGAGGACATTTTGCCTCAAAGTCAAATTCCTGGTACGCATATAAATACCAGGCCAATAAAAGCTGATTCTGATTCATCAAAGGTCTCTATGAGGGTTGCGACTTGGTTTTAGTTGAGAATCGAAAGAGTCTATAGAGTATTTGCTCCTAACAGCTACACTCGAAGGCGGAGGATGAAAAAGCCAGGTATCACAGAAAGCGGCGAGACGCGATGTTGTTTAAGAATGGAGATAACAAAACAGGGAGGCAGGTAGAAAGAGAAGGTCGAACCCTGGATCCTTCCTCACCTCCACACACAGCGGACCAATCACAGCATGAAGTGGGCGTGAATGTTGGATTGTCAGTTACAGGAAGTTACAGACATGGTCGAGCACAGCTCCTCCAGTAATGACATCAGAAAGGTTCCCAGAGATGTTCCACCATCCGACTTAAAACCCTAATTATAGGATTAGGGGCTGGAGATTACAGTGGGACTCATCTGGCAGATTTCTGGTTCAGTTGGTTATTTGAGATATCACACCTGACATGCAAACAATGCAGATAAATAATACAGATAAACAATAACTCCAAAAGCAACAACTAAATGGGATGTGACACACTTGGTCCCGATTTGTGAAAAATCTGCCAGAGTTATTAGATAAAACTGAAGAGCCTTCCAAACTCCATGTAGCCGCCTAACAGATTTACAGCCTGAGATGATCATAAAAGTCACCTGGGAAAAAGATGCTGAAAATGTTCCAAATAACTCTAAACTCAAAGAGCAGAGGAAGAAAAAAAAATGCTTAGAAAAATGATAAAACAGGCCTAGAGAGGGAGGACAGGAGGAGGAAGGAGGGAGGTTTCCTCTCCTGTGACCTTGAGATTTCTGCACGTTCCTGATCCACTCCTGCTTTCATGTTTTTCCTCCAACTCTTATTCTAACAGACAGTGGGGGCAAATTCCATAATTAGTGAAGAAGGGGAGGAGGAGGAGGGCGAGTGATAAGGGAGGAAGAAAAGTGGGAGTGCGGGTCATCCTAATGAAGAGCGAGATGGAGGAGGAAAGAGAGGGAGTTTGTGGAAAGTCCTCAAGGTGAAGCACTGATGAATTACACACAAAAAACTGGAACCAGTTCACTTTTGTATCTGTCTGCCAAGTCAACATACACCCAGAAATCACATCTTTGTTCTTTTGTTTTTTATTGAACAATAAAACCACATAAGGTGAGATCACAGTTTACTACAGAAACTTTTACAGTACAGTGACTGCATCATTATCTTGTTCCGGCTCCTAACATATAATTGTGATTAACTGCGTTCGCATGATGCGGCAGGACCGTACGCTCCAGCAACCACTGGATTCTCCAACACACAGCATCAGATATATGAACCAGGGACAGAACCATAAATTAATTCTTGAGCATAAATGTTCGTTCTTGACCTAAGAAACATTAGTCTGACAAAAAAATCTTAATGTAGGACCCTGAAGTAAGACCTCATTTTTTACCTAATGTTCATTCAGCTTTGTCAAAAAGTTAAGACAATTACTTTGCAATTACGATTTGCAATGCAACAGTAAGGGTGGGCACAGCTGGTCATGCAAAGCAAAAATCCTCCATAGGCAAGACCGTCTCATTTCGGTTTGGCCTTCGACGTCTACGGCTACGAAAAGGCCAAACCTTCGCCACAGTGTCAGGCCCCTGAATTGGGACACAGCTACAGAGTCGTGTTCAAGGGCGACACAGGACAAACTAATAAACTAGTTCCAGACGGGGCTGAGGGTGTGTTCAATCACAAAGTCTAATGTGACTATAAAACTGCACAGCATCATTTCACCTCAAATCAAGAAAAAGTCTTCTAGTTTCTGCTCATGAGATTAAAGCAGATTACTGAACTAGAATGTGATTCTGGAAGATACAAGTTCATTTCTATTGATAAACAGAGGAAATAATTTTACCCACTTATGGATTTGTTCTAAGAAAATTGATTACAGGCCTCTGTTAATGGACTACTTGGATATCACCTAGATGTTTTTGTGGCACGTATGGTGTCCATCATGCAGACAGGCAGACAGACAGAAATGTTCTCTGCCATGCCAAATATTCCAAGTATGTGTTACAGTATGAGACTGGATGTCACTGGTGACGGTGTGCTGAGGATCTCCAGCTGCTGGCTTTAATGGAAGCAGTCACAGCTGCTGCAGCTCTCAGCTTGTTTCCCTCCGTCGCTGATAAACACGTCCTCTGTCTGTGTGTCTGTCTGTGTCCCTGTCTGCTTCACTGGCAGGGTGACCCGCTGGTGAATGGTGACCCGCTGGTGCTCACAGGGTCACAGATTCATACGCTGCCAACAGCTGACGGTGACTCATTACCGGGTCCAAACCTCAGGTAGGAGCTTTTCAGGGAGATATGCGAATAGGTGCAGAGCTCAGAAACGGCTAAAAACACACTCATATTTTGACCCAACATTACATGCACGCACGCACGCACGCACGCACGCACGCACGCACGCACACACACACACACACACACACACACACACACCCTCTCTCTGTCAGGTCATCTCCATGGTTTCCCAGTGTGATGAGGTTTTAAATGTGGACTTTGCCCTGCGGAGCGCGTCAGTCACAGCCTCTGGACTCGAACTAAGCTTCATTAAGACACTGCTGAGGTGGACACGCATGCACACTTGTTTAAACACACATACAGTAATGAGAAAAATGCACACTCACATAAAGTTGATCATTCAGTCCAAACACTCTATTGTTTGTTTCTGAGAGTTATTTAAAGGAGTATTTTTCAAGGATTTTGGCATGAGGGACCTTCCTCAAAGCTGTTTATTATCTACAGGAGATTTAGGTAATGCTTTGTTTTCAGCTGTTGGTGTGAGTTGAATCTCATTTTGAAATTTAATTTAAAGGGAAAATGTGGTTTGCTTTTATGTTTTGAGAGTAATAATGCTGTACTTGCAAGTGTGGTTTTCCTGCTGAACGTTAACATGCATTTCTTGAACTGTGCGTGTAAGATGGAGTTGATCACTCTTGTTTGTGAATACATGTCACAAATAAACATTGCAGTTTGATATTACAACAACTATATATCAAAGAGGTTTTGGACATTTATCCAGCTGAGTTTGTTCCACACTTTCATTTTCTGTAAAGTATTAAAATCAATACATTTCAGCTCACGAGCAGTCAACTATCAAAAAGCTCTCTGAGCTACCAATCCATGTGCACACACAACCTGCCTAACCCCCCCCCAACACACACACACACCTCTGTTTCACTCCCACACTGTTTTATGACTTAACTGTGGGAAAACACCCTTCTGTTTGCTGTCCTCCCCTTCTTCTCTCTCCACTGACTCACACTCACAAGACTGGTAACACTGTTGGTTCTAATCATTTTACTGTACAACAAAGATGACAAATTGTGAGTCATTGTGTGACATCACCTAACAGCACAAAAAAACCACACCACTAAACCAGTACGTTGGTGTGTTTGGGTCGAGTGAAAATAACGTACCAAAAAATCCCTGCGACAACATCCCTGAGAGCTTCAGCAAAACCTCAAACTTGTTTCTCAGATTAAACTAAATCCCTAAAAATATGCAATTCTGATATGAACCCTTGAATGGAAGATTAATGTGTAACTTGCTATTGCAAGAAGGTGGAAACGTTTAACATGAACACTGGTGAACTTCCACTTGTGTTCATCATTAGAAATGTAACAAAGAAGATGAACTTTAACTCAATGACCTTCCTCTACAGTCCCTCCTCCTCCTCCTCTTTCCTCTCTCTCCTCCCTCTTCTCTTTCATTTCATTCACCAGCAAAGAAACTCAAACAATCTGCTGGGGTTGACCTGGTTAAAGCCAATATTTACTGTCACATTAACAAGGGCAAACCTCTCTCTCTCCTCCTCCCACTTTTTCTTTTTTCCCTGTTTCTTAACATTTCATCCTTTCTGTGTCTGCCTTCCTTCCTCTGTTATTGGGAAATACTGATAAGTTAGTATGGGAAAAGATAACTGATGAACTGCAGATAGTTTTCAAGGCAAACTAGATCCCAGACTTTAAAAAGTGACTTTTTAAAAAGAGAAAGAAAGAGAGAAAAGCCAGAGTAGTTGATGTTCTTTGGGTGTTTCTTTGCTAGCATTTGCTAATTAGCACTCAACACAAAGTACAGCTGAGGCTGATGCTAATGTCATTAGTTTTGCAGTTATTTTATCATAAACTTAAGTTCAATACATCCAACAGCTGCTGAGACATTCGACTCAAAATCACAAATGTCAATCTCATAATGCGGCAATAGGAAGTGTAAACAGGTCACCAAAGTCAGTTGCATTCATCCTCTGGGGACCATGAAAGTTCATTAGAGGTTGAGATACTTCAGTCTGGTTCAAATGGGTGAACTCATTGTGATTGCTAATGTGACTAAAAAGCAAAAAGATGGGATTAAAATGAAGCAGCAAAGAACAGGAAAATGGTGGGAAGGTGGAATAAATGTAGAGTTAAAGTATGGATCAAAGCCTGAAAGACAGACTAAGATGCAAAAATACCTGCAGGTTTATTCAGTTTTAATATATGACCCTCAAAGGTATGAAAAACATTCCTGATGTTGAAGGTCTGTTTCTCTTCAAGTTGTTAAGTTAAAGCCAGATCAGACGACAGCTGAATGTGAAAGTGTAAAAATAAGTCTTTGGAGGTTTTACAGTAAACACAGTATCAGAGTAAAATCCAGCCTGTCTGACTCCAGTTCTATCACACTAAAATGAGCTCATTGTGTGATAGCGGGCAGACATTAGCATCAGTCTATTCTTAGTCTGGCTTGGCAGAGCAGGAAGAAAACCGCTCAAAGTCACTGGTGTCCTTCAGGGAGGACGAGCCTGGCACAAAGTGTTTTTCTGTCTGGGTTTTGTCTAGAGAGAAAGCTGCACACACTCGTCACGCTGCAGCTGGACAGACTGCACGACTACAACCTGACAGATGTGCCATTTGACGTCAATACCTCAATCTGGAATTACAAAAAAATCTGATAATGATGGTTAGCAGGGGGAAGCAGTGGGAAACTGCTAGCTTGACTCCATCATCATTCCCTTTCATGTCCAAGCCCGTCTTTTTTTTTTTACACACTATATTTTAATACATTTAGAAACAAAACAAAGACATTTCAGTTTAATGCACAGTTGGCTTACACATTTTCGTACCAACGACAGCTGGTCTCACTGACTCTACGTACCACTGCATAAATCCTGTCCTCATACTTAAGTTGCCAGCTTCACTCACTTTGTTAAGGTTGAACTAAACCCAGTTTATTCTGGGATTTATGAGTGACTTGCTTGCTAGCTAACAAGATACAACACGTAACAAACAAATTTGAGCTGCCAGAAGGTGTATTACTCCCCTCTCCCCTCGTTTCTAGTCGCTTCATCATCAACAATCCAATAAAATAAACTAACAGTGACGAAAATATCTCCCTCCATTGTGATTCCCACTTCAACCAGACTACAAGTGGGTTAAAGTTGTGTCTGTGTGAAGGACCTTTGGTCTTACATGGTTTTGCCCTCTGTGAATGTGTCAACAGCTCACAGAGACCTGGTAAAAGATAAACATCCTACAAATACCAGGAGAGGAAACCTCCTTTAGGACGATCTCTCTCTCTTAGTCAGGGAGTTTTCTGAATTCCAGGACGAAGGACTGAATTTAAGGAGAATAAATAAACAGAAACACAGACGTCCAAGCTGTTTGTCTGCATGCTTCTCAAGTGACTGATTAACCAATCTAATATCCCTTTTTTAATTTATTTCCCATTGAATCCCATTTCCTCTGCCTCCCTGTGAAGACACTTCACCAGCCATTCACAACCAACTGTTTCCTCCATGTTTGTTCTCCGCAGTCTCTCTGAATGGACCGAACACTCTCACTGACACAATGGTGTGATAAAGGGCCCATTGAGGAGTATACTGAATGCTAAGTCTTTGGGAGGGCTCAGGACCACTGCTGCGTCAAAAGGAGGTTGTGAGGGCGAGCAAACAGCAGAAGACAATGGGACTGAGCTGAATGGACGTTAGGGGTCGCTCTGGCTGGTGGAGAGAGCCGACATGTCTGAACCAGATCGCAGAGGGCTTGTTTAGAACCATGTTTCCCTATAGATTCTCGTTTACAGCAGGCATTAAAATATGTCCTCTAGGACTGAATCAAAAGTTGACCGCTGTGAATACAGACATAAATATGCCCAAATGTATTGAAGAAGCATCGAGATCCAGGTAGTGAAGCCACATTGGACTAACTAACTAACTTTTGGTTAATCAGGCTAAAAAATGTCTGTAATTGGGTGAAAAAATGTACTTAACAGTTTTGAAGAGTCCAAGAAAAGGTCTTGAAATAACAAATTTTGTCCTACTAAATATCCAAAACCCAAAGATATTAACTTTATAATGATATGAATTATAAAACTACTTCCTTTATTGATTATCAATTGATCTTTAACTATGAAAAAGGTCAGAAAATATTTTAAAAAATACCTGTCGCAATTGACTTCCCAGATCAAAAGGTCATGTCTTCACCTAGTTTTGTTCAACCAAAGGTATAAAACCCAAAGATATTCTATATAAAACAGCCAGTTACATTTGATTAGCTCGGACCACTAACTATTTAAAATGATAAATAATCTAAACAATTAACTGATGATTGTCTTCTATCAACTAATTAATTCAGCACTGCCAACGACGAACTTGTCAACTGCACACCTGTGTTAGCTGATGTTCTCAAATTAGCACAAAAAAATGCAACCTTAATACATCCATGTTTCTAGACGTTTCTTTTGTAACGAGATTTTCTATGCAATTACGTGACAACTGCAAAAATTAATTTAATTAATTTAATTTTTTCATTTACTTATTCTTTCAGGCTGCCAGTTTCACTCTTTTGCCTCCAGTAGCAGGACAGGAGGAAACTCCAGCTGTCTGCATCGGTGATAACACACAGCTGATGGAGGAGAAATGGAGGGGAGGGGAGGGAGGGTGGAAGACAAGACATGAGGAGATGGATGGGCAGCAAAACAGAGAGAAGAAAGGATGGGTCGATGGAAAAGTGACAGACAAAAAGAAAAGATGACCGGGCAGGTAACAGGGGTGAGAGGGAGAGAAAACGAGGAAGATGTGGAGAGAAAATGTGAGAAAGGTTAACAGATAAGTTCTGTGTTGACAAGGTGAACAGGCCAAGCAACAGGCAAGAGAGACAGAGTGTGTGTGTGTGTGTGTGTGTGTGTGTGTGTGTGTGTGTGTGTGTGTGTGTGTGTGTGTGTACACGCACTGAGGACAGTCAGGGAGTTCAAAGCAGCAGGAACTTAGGAACTGAAGAGCCTGACAATGACCTTTGACCTGTGACAGATCAGCAGGTTGGAACAGTCATTATGCCTGACAAAGGAACAACACACACACCCGTGTGTGCACAAGCATCAAATCAAAACCGAACCACTGACAGGGAAAAACAAGGGTGGGAGGCGTCATCTTATAATCACTTCCTCTGCTTTGATAATGACACACACACACACGCGCGCACACACACGCGCACACACACGCACACGCACAGAGCATTTGACATTTCAATCAAAGATAGAGTATGAATGCCCTCCTTTCTGTTTCTGTCTTTCCCAGCTGGAGTCCTTCTCGTTCTTCCTTCTCCCCTTCCTGTCCTCCTCCCTCCTCTTCTTTCTTCTACTATTTCTCTCACTCGCTCCCTTCTTTTTTCTAACTTTCTCCATTAATTCCCACAGCCTCACCTCTTCATCTACTAATTTTTTTCCCCATCTTTGTTCTCTCTTTATCCATCATCCATTTTTCTAAACGTTACAACAACTAATTTAATAAGCAATAGGATACTAGAATGGAGTTTTAAACTACTCGAATTACTCGAGGTACTCAAAGTTTCAGCATTTTTGTATTTTTTTTTAGAAATGTAGAAATTTTAGGAGATATTGGTATAGGCACACTGGAGTTTCAGTCTGCTTTATTGGTATTTTACACTTCTATGCAGGAACTTCAGGCTATCAAAGGTTACAGCATCTAAGTTTTGATATGATATGATTATGATAAAGTTTGAGAAGCTACTATATTTGTATTTTAGACAATTTTTGGCTTTAAGGCAACTAAAATGCCATTTAAGAGAACTAAATTATATTGGAATTGGAGACTACATAACATTTTGAACCTTCTTTGATGACCAGAAAACAGAGCTGCAGACGATGGACTTTAATCATGGAGTGTGATCACACAGTCACGCTGTTATTTACTTAATGGATGTTATCAGGTTTGAAAGAAAACAGAAATTAAAAGCCAAGTCATAATGATTGCATCACGCAAAAGTGGACATATGAAGTATTTAAAATAATGGATGAAAGAGACAAAGGTTCAACAGAAAATTAACAGACCTGACTATAAATAAAACTTACAACAGATTAATGAACTCCAAAGCAAGGCAGAGGCAAAAATAGTTCATGACTGCTGTTTCATATATTTCAGCAAATTAAAATGGATGTGGCTCATAATAGATTGTGTATTATTTCAGATGATGAAAAATATATTCATTTTACTTGGATCCATCACAGGGGAAAATGAAAATAACTACAATGAAGCATTTATCTAAATTTGTCAAAATACCAAACTGAAACTAAAAGAGGGGGTGTGTTACCCTGCCAACATCAACACGTCCTGATATCAGCTACAACAGAAGCAGCTAAAAAAAAATGACCCCTGAAATATCAGCCAACTATTTTGAACAACCAATCCTCATTCCTTTCCTCCCTGCCTCCATCCATCCATCATCCCTCCTTTATCCTGGTTTAGATACGACATCAACATCTCGTTTTCCTCTTTCTCTCCTTTCACTCAAAGCTGAATCACTCCTATTAAGGTCAGATTTGTCTCTCTCTTTCTCTGCACCTCTCACTCTCCCCCTCTCTGCTCATTTTCCTGCCCAGTACACATAATGAATGACTGAAAAATGTGCGCTGTGTGTCAGCGTTTGTGTGTTTGTGTGAGGACAAAGTGTCAGAGGCAACGTTTAACCCGTGAACGAGAGGGACAGACGGGAAAACAGGAAGATGAAGGCCGATGGTGACTGAAATAAGAGTCACTGAAGAGGACGGAGGAGTGGAGAGAGGAATGAATGAGTGCAACTGTTGATCCCCCAAAATGACAGCCAAGGAGCTAAAGAGACCTAAATAAAGAAATAGAAAGAGGGCCACTATTAAGGGATGTGACAAAAACGTGTGGTTGACTGAGTCACTGTGGGAAATGTCACAACAGAAAGAGAGAGACACAGAAATACATCACTTTCCCGAAGACTTAATGATGATGATAGCATATAAATCCCCTATAAGGCTGACAATGTGGTATATTCACGCTAAAAAGATGCAACACAAAAGCTTCTCATGGCTAAAATCCAAAAAACTGATAAGTTATGGTGCAATGGCTCTGACAAGGGGCCATAAAACACACTGAAGTTACACAAAGCAATGTATTTTTCATTTCAACATTGACATAAAAGGGTTGCCAGTTCTGTTTCTGCTGGATATGTGAGCAGCTAACACATTCGCTATAACATCTTGAGATGTGTATCTGCTGGTTTTTGAGATTTTTGGTCAAAAATAACTTAATACTGCTGATAATAATCAAAAAACATTCCTACTAATTATTGTAATCTTTGTAACTGGCAGAAGTGTGCTTAAACCGTAGCTTAGCATAGCTATTGTCGCTCTATCTTCTTGCATTATTTCTTGCTAGTACAAAATGGTACAATATCTTGTTGACAAATTGCCTAAAAAGCTCACTACAAGCATCATTATACAGTGTAAACTTCATCATGAATAATATAGAATTGGGACAGAGATATTAAGCCATATCAACATTTTAGCTGAATCCATACTAACACTTTTTGCTTCAAAATAGAAGATATAATTCAGTCCAGGTTCAATTGTGGACCTATTTCATGAGTAGCTAACTTGAGGGTTACAGTGTGTTTTCACTGCACAGACAGAGACTGGCAACGAATTTTGTGAAGGAGAGTAACGCAGAAGAAGTTGGACAGTGGTTTGATGTGCATCATATCTATCTTAATCTTTTTTTTTTCTATTTCTTTCCATCATTACTGTGTCAGTCAAACACCACAGAGGAGTCTTTGTGGCTGGAGAGAGTCGGAGAGAGTCAGAGAGAGAGATGGGTGATTACAATGCATGGGTGTGAGGACAAAAACAGAGCGTGAGACATTACAGTGAATAAGAGAAGATATCTTGAATAGTCTCAAACATGAGAGCTGGCTGCTTGACTGGATGTTGTACCGGCTACACACACACACACACAAGCAAGGCATCACACCTCAGGACAAACAAAAACAATGGAATTGTCTGTGCAGAGCCAAACCACAGACAAAAACACACACACACACACACACACACACACACACACACACTGGATAGAGAGTGTGGTTCCCATGCCCGTCACTTGTAAATAGCAGCAGAATTGGCAGCGAAGCCACTGATTGTAATCAGGAAACCACACACACACATCCGTGCTAATACAAAACACACACACAGAAGTGATCTCAGACGGCTGAGAGGACACAACATAATTCTGTCAGGTTGTATCCATGAAAAATAAGCCTTTGTGCGTGGGGGTCATTTAGTGCAGCAAGCTTGAACTTAACTGCATCCCATCACCGCTTCTTGTTAGAGTACCATTTTCAAGTGTGTCTCTTATTTCTTGTTGCCGCCTACAGTTATCTCAGTTTATTAGATTTTTGACGACTAAACTATCATACTGTCTGTTTATTTATGCAACCGCTACTCCTCATCTCTGACTCTTATGTCACCCTGGCTGTTCATGCAGGGCCATCTCTCTTTGAACTGATTTCTGCCATGTGTCTTACGTGCTAATGATCTGTGGAGTTACGGTATTCCTTGTCTTTGTGTGATGTCTTTTTCCATTTCATTTACATTTCACTTTGATTGTTTGGATGTTTTATATTTGACTAATGTGAAGTGCCATATTAACCTTCACTTGACGTAAAAAAAAACAAAACAAAAAAAAAAAACACTCACTTTTTGCTTTAAGCATGTTCGGTATGTGAGCTCAGCTTAACCCTCAAACAAACCGTCAGAAACTTCCCAAATATAAACGTCAGTGTAACCTCCACCCTGCAGCTCGGAGCCGGCTGGCACTTTCAAGCTAACTCTGACGCTCAAACCGCATGAATGGCAGGAAGCATTCAATCGGGAGCAGTTGGCACCACACTCGCTCTTACGCACGGTGAACAATGGAGCTACCTCAACACTCCAAGAGAGTCTGTGCATCTGTGTATTCGTCTCTTTGTTAGCGTTTGTCCTGGAGGGAAATCTGTCAGCACACACAGGAAATTAAGGGCACACGGCAGTGAGAGATGTTTTAATTTGTTAGAAACACTCGCCCGGCACTGAGTGAATCTTTAATCCTGGAAAAACACATGATTAGCATTTGTGAGGTTAGGTCAATTTTGAATTTGATTTAAAGGGTGAATTCACTCAAATTTAAATAAGAAAAATATATTTTCTCACTCAACTCAATCGGAAGAGAAATTTGACATGAAATTAAGAATAAAATGGCTCCATACGAGTTATAAGTGTGTAGCTCTCTGCTCCTTCATTTGAGTGAACTGACCTTTTAAGTCAAATCTGCACTGAGACACAGACACTTCAGAGAGTCTAACGCATCTTTGACAGGTGTGACCACAAGGACGCACATTTTGTGACTCAAGAAGGGATGAAAACAGAAAAGAAAGGACCTCACCTGAAGAACACACACACACACACACAAACTGAGGCCTATATTGTGCTCTAATAATAGGCTGCTGAAACACTCATCTCCTCCTCTCTCCATGCCGTCATCCTCCTTCCTCTTCTTCACCTCAGTTTTCTTCCACTTAATACCTCCTTCCTGCCTTCCTCTTTTCTCCCTCTGCTCCACCTCCTCCTCCTCCTCCTCTCTTACCATGTTTTGTTTCATCTTGTATTTATTGCTCCTTCATGTCATCTATTATTGGTCTCTGCGTTTTTTTCAATCCCCCCTCCTCTTCTTCTCCTCTATCTCTCCCCTCTCTTTTACCTGGGATACCAATCCTTCCACCTTCCACTATCACACACCTGAGGAATGAAACTGCACGCCAACACACATCTATGCACAGAAACGCACCAACGTTACATCACTCTTAGCTTATATACAAGACAACGGTGAATTGTGTTGAACTGGGTATGACCTCATCCTGGATGATTCATGTTCTTCCTACACTTCATCAGGAAGCTGTCACTCCTCTTCCATCTCTCTCCCTTCTACTTCTCCACCTTTGCAAATAAAACAGTGATAAACAAAGAGCCTGGCAGGTACAGACAGAAATATGAACATGTCTAATATAGATATGGAAAATAATGAGGTGAGGTGTTTTTACTGAATTTCAAACTAAGATGAGAGAAATGAGCTGTATCTAAGTTTTGAGATATTCATCTCTGGGGTTTCTGCTGCCAAGCCACCTCAACGGGAGTGAAAGTTATTTTGTTAATGCTGCGCTGAAGTTCAGCAGCGACATGTCTTTCTGGAAACAATGAGTCTCAGGCAAGAATGTTTTCATATTGTCTTGTTTAGTTTGGATAATCCACAGATTTAACTGTGCTAACATTTTTCATAAGGACTATTTCTTCAGTAGAATGTAACTACATTTAAAACTGACGTCAGTGGATTATTCAGAGCAGTGAGAGAAACTGTAAAAGACGCACTGGTGTTGGTCCTTCAAATGTCATTTTAAAGCACAAAAGACCTTGTAGTAGAAAAATGGTGGACGAGGAGAAGGATGAAATAAAGCTTGAGAAAGAACCAGACCTGGAAAGACAAGGACGTGAAGGATTAGAGGTTGGAGGAAACTTTTGAAGAAACACATAAGGATGAGGAGCAAGGGGTGATGAGGAAGAGGATGATGGTGAAGAGGAAGACGGAGATAGCAGAAGAAAGAAGACAGGAAGGGTGGAGGAGATAGAAATGCTCTATATTGGGCTGGTGTTATCTGTAGAAGATAGATAGGCTAAATGGCTGCTTCAGATATAGAAGGTGTGTGGGTGAGGTGGGGTTGAACTGATCTTTATTTAAAGAATCAAACAGATCGTGGAAAGAAAAAAAAGATTAAATAGCAGGATGAGGAGACGATGATGATGGAGAATTAAATACTGGAGAGAATGATCAACAAGGGAGTATCAAGAGGTGTTAATCAAACGTGTTAGTCGTGATGATGTGTTAAAGACATTTACACATTGGGGCAACATTCCTTGGAAATGGTGAATATCCCATACTGTGGACTGATTCCAGTGAAATGTGTTTAATACACTGAGTGTTGGGTGGGTGCAGTCAGTGCTTGGTACACACCTGCTGCTGTAAAGCTCTGATACAGTGATACTGATAGTGACTGTGCCAACTGAACACACATTATTAATGAGCTGCTTCACCTTTTGAACTCACATTCACCTCTTAACCCATGTACTTTTAGTCTGTGAAACCAACCCCACATGAGACAATCAGAAAAGACAGAGGTGTCCATAAACTTCTGGCCAGAATCCTATACCTACACTTAAAGGAAAGGTTTAACATTTTTGGAAATAAGTTTATTCACTTTCTTTTCTAGAGTTAGATGAGAAGAGTGTGAAGTATGAAAAATGACATAAGTATAAATAAATAAACAAATCAATGCAGAAATGTAGAAATACCAAAATAAATGAATAATTGTAGAAATGCATACATAAATAAATAATTACAGCATCATAATAGAAATTATTCATTCTCAAAATGTTTTTATTTTTGCATTATTTATGTATTTAATTATTTATTTCAGCATTTATTCATACTTATGTCATTTTTTTGTTCTTCATAGAGGAGTTTTCTGCATGTGAATATGATGCTAACTTTGCTTAGCATAAACTACAATAAAATAAAACTAAAGACTGGAAACAGGCAGAAAACAGCTAGTCTGGCTAGCATCTCATTTGGTCAATCAGTGCAAGTTACGAATTGACACTTCATTATGCTCTTTCAGCATTTTTGCTAAGCTAATTTAGCAAACTGCTCGCGGTAACTTCACATTTTTGCTGTGCAGACATTAGAGTTGTATCAATCCTCTTGTCGAGAAGGTGATGTATGTATTGGTTGTGTATTTCCTAAAACAGTGAACATTCCCTTTAAGTGTATATGCTATATGACTAAAGAGATTAGAGAACATGACTTTTCGTATAGAGAAAGAGAGGAGGGGAGGGGGAGAGGGAGAGAAACAGAGAGAGAGGAGTTAGGGGTAATTTAACAAGACTTCCCCTCTGCGGGTTGAGACAGGTTAACTGACATTCCAATCTCCCCTCCCTCTTTCATTCTGGCAGAGGGTCGAGGGGTGCGTTAGTGTGCATGTGTGCTGGGGTCTTCAACACACTGTCACTCGCACGCACGCGCACACACACACACACAAGCTCTCTAACACACACACACGTAATCCCTGTCCTTAGCCCACCTACATTCTTTTAAGACAAAACTGAAACCTGGTAACTGGAGACCATCCACCTCTTCTCTCTCTCTCTCTCTCTCTCTCTCTCTCTCTCTCTCTCCTTTGCCCATGAAAATATTTCCATGTGATGTAGGTGGTAAACATCAACTTGATTAGCTATAGATAAAGTATCCTCCTGCAACACTGGGAACGCAGCAACAAAATAAAAAGTTCATGTTCATGTATGCTTCCTGCTGGTTTTGCACAGTTAGGACTTCTGTATCTTTGTCTATGTATCTTCTCAGTAGTTTTAAGTTAAGCAGTTTTAAAGTTGCTTTATAATGCGATACATTGATATTGATTACTTTATATTTTTCGTCAGCTGATTGATAATTGTCTATAAAATGTCTGAAATTAATGGGTTAATGGGTTGCCCATCCCTCCACCAAGTTCAGCACAAATCGGTTTAATACTTTTTGTTAATCCTGTATGACAGGATTTATCAGGGATATTTTTGGCAAAGAACAAGTAATCTGACCTTCATTTGTGAAACTGAATTAGCTGAACGACCCTTTGATATTTGACTTTAACGATTATTCTATTATCCCAACTGTTAAAGACTGATTCTCTGTCGACTGACATCTATCCTCTGTCAAAGTTCAAAGCTGAAAAGACGAAGAAGAGCATTTAAAGTGAGTAATACCAACAAAAAACATGTATATATGTAAGTCTAAAGCTTTATCAGAATCAATATGCTTAACAGCAGAGCTGATTAATTGATTAGCCAATCAACTGGAAAGGAATGGGCAACTATTTTGATCAATTAATCATTTCAGTCTTTTTTGTTTGAAACAATCCAAAATATTCTCTAATTCCAGTCCCTCAAACAGCAAAAAGGATTTGGTGCTTTTCTTTGTCATGTGTGATTGTAAACTCAGTGTTTTTGGGTATTTGGACTTTTGACCAAACAAAGACTTTTTTTTTTCTGCATTTCATGGATTAAATGATTTATCGATTAGTCTTGATCACTGGTAAAAGCTAGGAAATCAACTATGATGTCTATATTTGTTGTTGCATTTATTACTTAGTTTATTGGTTACTTTATTATCAGGATACATTGGAAAAAAGGTTTTTAGGTCCCAATCCCAAAAAAAAGTCAGCAGGTAGCCACTGATGTCATCCAGCCAACATCTATTCAGTGCCTGATGATGAGAACAAACTCTGCTGGGCTCTCATAGCATTCATATTGTGCTTTAAAAGACTCTTTATTCATTCTTTTATCACTGCCACAAGGTAAACAGGCTTATAAAAGCTTTTACAAGCTACACACACAGCGGCTGTTACAGCTCCCTGCTTCTCTATTGAGCCCTTCAACTGAGAGAGAAAGAGAGGAAGAGGGAGGAAAGTAAAGAGCGGAGAGAAAAGGGACGAAAGATGGAAACTGAATGCCACGACAGAAAACACACTCGTCGGGAACATGAGTGCACACACGCACACGCACACACACACACAGCGAAGGTCTCTCTACTGATGAACGAGGGAGGCACTCGAGCAGGAGAGCCCGGCACAAAAGGGCCACATTCAGAAACATAAAAAGGTTGTTCAAGAGCGACATTCAACAACACAAAAAGATTAACTTCTTGAGCACAGGGAGACAGAGTGAAGCTTTTCTGTGCTGCGTATCTGCCTGAATGTGTCCCTGTATATGTGAAAATGAATGTACAACACCAGCTAGAACAGAGCATCAACAGCAGCTCTAAGCCAACTCAGACTGAAGCATTCACGGTTTGATTCTTTGGGAGGCTGACTTATCACAGAGGTCGGCAGAACAGAGAAGCTGGTAGCAAGCAGAATTAAATTCAGCCAACAGATGTTTGCAACTTTACAACCAGTGGCTGCAGCTGGAATCCAATCAGATTCATTTGCAGTTTAAAAAAGCAGCTGAGATTAATGGAGATGTTGGAAACTACCAGTGTGTATGGCTGACTACAAGCTCCGGCACAAGAGGTGTATGTACTCAATTCTATGAAAAACGCTGATCTTTAATATCCTGACTCATTCTATCAAGATTTAATGTGATTAGAAAACCTTTGCATGAACCCTGGTAATATGGAAGACGTTACACAGTCCACAAAAACTATTAAGACTTTTTCCCAAATCCGAGAGAATGCGACACATCCAGCACTTTGCAGACTTTTTGACTCATTCACATCACGACAATCTTACTGGTTGAAACCTCTGGAAAACGACAAACCACAACAGCAATTCAACACAAGCTCAATCTGAGGAGACATGAGATGAAACATTTCTGCTATACAGTATGACTTTCCTTTACTGACTCAACTCGCCTATTCCTGCCTCTAAAAAGTATCCAGATGTGTGGAAGACAGGGCTTCATTATGAGGGGTAACAAGCCAAAACGGTTGAGGACCACTGCACTACAGCATCCTCCTTCTGCAGCTTACTTTTTTTTTTTTTTTTTTTAAGTGCAGCCAACACTAAAGTTAGATAGATCACACAGATCTTAGACATTCAGAGTCCTCAGAGAACATCCTGACACTCCAGAACACATCTCAACGCAAACAGCAGAATGAAAAGACATCGAAAGACAACCATAACTGCAGAGACAGACAGGGAGTCAGGGAGTGTGTGTGTGTGTGTGTGTGTGTGTGTGTGCTCGTGTGTGTGTGTATCTAAATCCAATGAGTCCTACCTGTCCAAGGTCCAGGGTGACGTTCACCTCGTTGTACTCGGTGCTGCGGGACAGAGGCGGGCTCTGCCACCATCTCTCTGTCCCGTCGATGGCGTTGGTGATGGGATGGGCGCGATCGCTGTCCCCCTGGCTGCAGATGTCACAGTACTGGCCCTGAGAAGACAAGAGACGGAGGTGTGTGAGGTTTCAAAAGGCACTGCGGCAGGAGTCTGATACTTTACTATGCACAGTATCAAACTGAAAAGCCATACTTGAGACCTTGAGGATGTAGTTTTTAGGGTCCAAAGCACATGTGTTCTTGTCAAATTATTTACACTTGACTTGCTAATATAAGATTCTGTTCAGTCCTACATCCCTCCGTTTTGTTTTGTTCTCTGAATTGTACTTTGATGATTAAATATTTCATCAAATCTAACAAAAGCTTCTGTGAGACTCTTGACTCCAGTTAGTGAACACACCAGGTGCTTCCACTGAGTAGGAGAGGAGGCGCTAATCAGTGCAACACCTGCACTTTGGACAGAAAACTTCCTCTATCACTATATCTAAGTCTGATGAAAATAGACTCTCAATCACATTTTACACTTACAGATCTACTGTGGAGAATGAACTCCAGGGTCTTGCTTAGAGAAACCTAGACAGGATGTTATTGATTAACATACATTGGCTATCGTGGAATCTCACCCTTCAGCCTTTAGGTTACAGCCCAGAGAGAAACTGGACCGTAACTTAAAGACTAAACTGCTGCACAGTCTTTCAGAGTCACCGTAAACACCTGTGAAAGGACGAGATTTATTTCACAAGTGTCTGTCCCTGAAGCTACCTGGGTCAAGTTTCTTGCTTTTCCACAGAAAGGGCGACTCCACGCAGGTTTAAGTAACAGTGAGGCTCCGGCATGTATTAAATATCCGCTTGTAGGTTTTAGTTGTCTCATAAATTAAATCGCTGTGCAACAGTCTGCCTGTTTAGAGCTAAGTTCACACGGTTTACAGTCTGCTATGACAGCATAGTGTACTGTATGACAAAAGGAGCAGGGGTTGCCGCCCACAGTAATGAAAAACGATGCACTTTGGCTACTATATAAGGCTTTATATCTATTAAGTCTTGCATGGTACAGTAGTATCCACAAATTCAAAATAAAACAATTTGCTCATATGTTTTAATTTGCCACATATTCATGATCATTATATCAGGTTTAAAGGGTAAATTACCCTCAGAAAGAATGAGGTTGGACAATGGGAACCAGGATAGTAAAGCCAGGGTGTATATGTGATCTAAAATGGCTGATCAGTGCAGAAAGCAGGCCTCACTCTCAGGTGTTTGTTTTCAGAAAGTAACAAAAATTGAAAGATGCAACTGTTTCAAATATCTGCCGGCTGATTTTCATACCGTAAAACTGTAAAAATGAATGGCAGCAAATGGTCCGTGCCCGTATCCACTTGAACCGGCCTCTCCACCTCTTTGCTTTCTAAAGCTTCTTCATTCTCAGCTAATCCCGGTTTGGTTGTCCGAGCATTTAACCCCACCACTGGCCGGCCGTGTAAGCGTTACCATAAGCTAAACAAGCACGGACCTGAACAAAAGGCAGGGTTAAGAGATGTGGATCACTGCGGGTCACTGAGGTCACAGGTCACTGCTCACTATCTGACTCCACCCTACTAGCCCCCTGTCCTCCCACAGATTAACTTAATATGTCATGCAGTATTAATTGCTCTCATGTAGTCATGTCAAAACTTGGTCACAGCACCTTGAGAGCATTAAAGAGAGAAAGAAACCACTTCCGATCAACAGCTGAGTACAGAAAAATGAAGGTCAATAAAGGAAACGAAGTTGGTGGTGCACAGAAAACAGCGGATTTCCCACCCTGTCAGTGACATCTCTAAAGGACAAAGCAGGTGTTTAGTGCAGTGAGACGTCGGGGAGGCTGCTTCTGTATTTCTGCTGGGCTGTCAAACTCTCTTTCACACTATTTCTTTCTCTTTTTCTCAGTTTTTTCCTTTTCTTGACACCTGTATTCCTCTCTCGTCGCGTCCCTTTAAAAAGCGAGGACGTCAACAAAAAAGGCCACCTGGAAATGAACATGTAGGGCACAAATCTAGTCTCTCTCTGTGTTACACACGCTTTCATTCAACCGTTTTTCATCTCTCTTCCCGTCTCTTTCTTTCACTTCGCCTCTCGTTCTCTCACTGAGGGAGGAATCCATGTCCCCAGGCAGAGCCAAAGTGTTACTCAGCCAACACCTGCCACTTTGTGTAATTTATCTTTTCTCTCTTAACATAACGCGATTCTCTTTCTCATACGGTACTTACTCTAACTCTTTCTCGTACTTACTCTAACTCTTTCTCTTTTCCCTCTACTTTTCCCTCTCTCATAGTCCTTCCACTCTGTAACACCTTTGCCTGCATCCATCATACATGACACTAGTATTTCATGTTGTTTAACAAAAAGTTTAAACTGCATGCACAGCTCAGATTTTGAGGTGAAAACACAGTCTACATTCCCAATGACACAATCTGGGGCTGGTCACACCAAGGCCAGCTGAGCCTCTGTAACACCTCCACCCTCACGAGAGGAAACAGTTAATTTAATGATATAATCCTGGGAGACTTTCTGGATAATTTAGCCCACTGAGCATTCACGTCATGTGTGCAAAGCTGCACACATGACGTACAACTCCTCTTATCAGTTCCAATTAGCTGTACACTTTAGTGTTATAAACAGCAACAATATCATTTTTTGTAAAATCTGAAGGTGTGCCTCACATACAAGCCTCAGGAGTGAGAAGTTTATCTGTGGCGGGGAATTTCTGGGGAACGAAGTCCTTACAATTCAAACATCTACTTCCTGGAGCTATCTGGGACCACAACTGTGCAAAAAGTGGATTAAGCCAACACTTTGGGTTTATATTCATGCTAGCGGCTCTGAGAAGCTGTACTAATGTTAGCATGCTAACACACTCACAATAACATTGTTGACTGATGTTTAGTGGGTAGCCAATATTTACCATCTTAGATGAGCGTGCTAGCACAGAGTACAGCTGAGGCTGATGCTAATGTCATTAGTTAAACATGCGTTTTGGTCATAAACCAAAGTACTGAACAAAATGAGACCGTAAAGTCAGAATAATTCATCCTCTGGGGACCATGACTGTCGACATTTTACAGCAATCCATGTAATAGTTGTTAAAGTACTTCAGTCAGGACAAAAGTGTCTGACTGACACACTGACACGAAGCTCAGGTGCTAGCATGGCTAAAAACTATGTTCAGTATTTCAATGATAAGAGAAAACACAGTTTGTTTCTATGGAGATGACAGTACATAGGCCTACATGTTAATTAGTGAGGACCGCTGCAGTTTAGTCCCAGGTCAAGAAAAAAAAAAGGGATTCTCAACCTTTTGTAGCCATTTTCACAGGCGCAAGCAAACACACACACACACACACACACACACACACACACACACACACACACACACACACACACACACACACACACACACACATTCCAATCTCTAGTCCTCCTCCTGCTGCTTTTAATTAATAAAAACACTCTCACATCTTGCTGTCAAATCAAAACAGGATTAACCTCAACAACAGAAAAGGGTGTGTGTTTTCTGCTTTGTGTGTGTGTATGTGTGTGTGCGTGCATGTGTGCGTGCATGTGTGTGCTTTGTCCTGGTGGTGGTGGGCCGAGCCACAATAGCTCAGCAAAAGTGGGCTAAACTTCTTAGCCCCGAACACATAATGAAGCATTGGTTGAGCTAATGACCAGATTTCTGGGGTTCATTTTGGAGATTTCCTGAGCTAATTATGCAGCAACGTCGCCACTTGAACCAAACTGACTAAATGAAAACAGTGATGAGGGAATATTCGGCCTAATCCAGAGTGGAGAAGAGGAAGTGGTTGAGATCACGTTCAACAGCAGAGAGGCAATTTGTCAACTGAACTGCAGTTAATTAGCAAAATACATAATTCCTTCTTTCTCTCATTAAGTTAGATGATCTAATAAACAACTTAAAAGCTTGAAAGTATCTTTAAAACCCTTTATCTCTCAAGCCCCACCCCCCGTCTCCCCAGGGCACATGTTTTATTTTGTTGGGTCTTCACAATCAAACAACACCTAAGACCGTCTTCTGTTCATCTTCTCCCTCTGCTCACCAACTTTACACCCCTTTCTTTTTGTCTGATCTCTTTCAGTTTCAGTAGCATGTCACTTCAGAGGTAGCACAGGGGTTTAGACATGACAGACTTTCTCTGTTCCTTCACCTAAATGACCATCATCATCTCCAGAGGAAGCATCGCTCGGGCCTTGATGATCTCGCAGTCACAGAGAACGGATAAACCCGGTCTGATTGGAGGACACGGGTCAGTCACCGTGAGGAATGCGAGGAACAGGTGGGAGAGAGATGGAGAGAGAGAGAGCTAGAGCACGAGAAGGCAATCAGCCCGTATGTTCTTACCCAGAGGGTTGATTTAATGGTTAACCCACTAATAATCCTTTGTATGTTAACTAGCGATACCTGGAAGCTTAATTGTCGAACACACAATTGGCTGTTGGTTTTGTTTTACAAGCTCACAAACTCATCATCACATTAAAAACTCATCTGTAAAACACATGAAATGATTGATGTAGGAAACCAGTGGTTGGATTACTGCTGGAGTCTGTCCTTATATAAGTGGCCTGTGTTAAGTGTTGCCAAGTCCTACAAAGGAAGCGGTGCATGAAATAATGACTGGGCAGAGCGGTGGGAGATTCGTGCACACTGCTGACCCCCTCTGTTCAACTCTGTACTCTGAATGCAGTCAAGTGTGCAGGCTGGCATCTGCATGAGGTTTAACATGAGAGAGGTGGAGTTTAACATGCAGTTTGGTGATAGAAACAAAGCTGCAGTAAAACACTTGAAAAATGAGCGGTAGTGACTCTGTAGGCTAGTAAAGTTTAGAGAGGTGCTATAAATCATGAAGATCATACTGATATAACGTGAGATAAATATGTCATTATGTCAAATAAATGAAGTCCTCAAAGTAGAAAGAAGAAATACAACTGAGTATTTAATGCAACCATATAGAAATACTAGACACAGCAGTCACTTTAAGCCTAACGGTGAACACCACAGGCTCGTTTATAACCTATAGAAATACTATAGGAATATTGTAACAATGCAAAGTCAAATAAAAATACAACTGAGCATGCAACACAGATATACCACTAGATTACTAGGAGTTTTACAGCAATTAAACAGGTCAAAACATCTGTAAATTCAATTATAGGCAGCTCAGACGCATTAGAAGCAACTAATGTAATATTGTACAAAGAGTACAACAGTATTACAATGCTACAGGAGATAAGAATGCAATATAGCAATTAATGCATTTACTATAGGTTTAGGCTATTATAGAACTAATAGACTATAACGGGAGATAAAACTCACTGTAGTATGAGGTAAAGTAAAATTAAAACTCCATTGGAGCAACATTTCTGAGCAACGTAAGTAGAAATCAGACCTCTATAAGTGTTTTTCCCTGCTCACCTGGATGGTCTGGCTCGGGTCTCCGGACACCGGGCCTCCGACCAGCTTGCAGTACAGGTCCTGCACGGTCCTGCCGGTGTCGTCCTCCCCGCAGGTCGCCGTGGCGGTGATCTTGGTGCCCTCGGCCAGGTTGAAGTAGGGCGGGTGCAGGCTGTACCCGTTCACCCCGTTGGTGGGCAGCTCCTGGGCCGACGCGAAGTGGCAGCAGGTCACCAACAGCGGCCAGAGCAGCAGCGGCAAGACCCGCGTCCGGGCGCGCTGAGCCGGGGAGAGCGCAACACCGAGCGGCGCCGGTCCGCTCGCCATCATTTTTTCCACCTGTCCTCCCTCGATCCGGTCAGACTGGAGAAGTTTGAGGAATAAATGAAACTGGTTGGAAACAGAGGTGAGTCGTTAACTTCTGTAGCAAAGAAGCATTTGGAGCGAAAATAAAGGGAAATGTTGCAGAAAGAGAGAGGAAGGGGAGAAGTTTGTAGTCCAGGAGAGCGGTGCGTCGACGCTTTTCCTCTCTCTCTTCCTTTCTCTCTCGGTATCGCTCCACCAAGCACCTATTCCAGCTCAGTGTGTAAGCACCCCTCCCTCCCCTCTGTGTTGGCCCGACCCGTGGTTGGAGGAGGGGACAGCTCCTTTCAATGCTCAGTGTTTTGAATTGGTTTAGTTACATCATTCTCTTTGAGCAATCATCACGGCTCATTAATTGGCTCAATTAAATGGATCTTAAGAGGCGAGTTTGGATCCATTGGGTTCGTAGATATTTTTTATAGACTAATGTTATTTAGCAATTTCTTTTCCTTTCCTCACTCAATTCCTCCATCCCTACTTCCTTCATCTTTCTTTCCCCATCCTGGTCTTCTTCTTTTCTCTCATTCCTCTCCTCTTTTCCTTCCAGCTTCCTTCCTTCAATAGTATGCTCACTTTCCTTCCCTTTCCTTTTCTCCTCCTCATCCTTCCATATTGAATGTTAAATTGGACTATATATTGTGTTTTTTTTTTTCTTTTCAGGGCATCCACAAAGTAACCAAACAACAAATGGGAACTCCAAACACACACACACACACACACACACACACACACACACACACACACACAGAGTAATGAGCATCCAGACTGCCCATCGAACAGACAGCAAATAAAGTCAGACAGGTGCTCAAGACAAACAAACACACACACACATATAGACGGCCACACACTCAGACCATCCTCAGGCCCTGTAAACACACTGGAAAAGGAGGGACAAAATCAAATTGCAGTTGAAATGTGGGATGTCTATGTCACTGTTTAAATTTGAGTCGTGTACGAAACACATGTAGACCTGAGACACTAGCAGTGTGAGTGAAAGGTCATTTTAACCCTGGGAAAAGCAGTTTTACAAAACAACCACAACTCAAGGTCCACTTACTCGCTTTTTGACATTTTCTACAAAAACATCATCAGATGGTTTAGTATATTCCCCAAAAACCTTCATCAGTGGATGTAGTTTGCTCAATTGTCCTCATGTGACCTAAGTATAGAGCTCTGGTCATGTGATAACAGGTGGTCAGACTGTATAAATATCACATGACCCTAGTTTCACACTAAAGGTCACCGAATGGATACTTAGCGAACCCCATTTGCTGATGAAGACTGTGAGATGTGGTTGAAAGATCCCCAAAACGCTAGTAAGGTAGTAGATTGCGAACACGACAGCTACACATTACAAGTTTGTTTAGGAGATTCTTCCTTTGAGACATTGTGCGTCTGTCTACTGAAACTCCAGGACACGGCCTGCCTGTCCTTCTGTGCTTATAATCTGTCCCTCTGTGATTCGTCTCTGTCCCTGGGAGCTGTCAGACCGACTCATACAGACTTTTGTCCTCCTCCTCCTGCTGCTGTTGTTGTTGTTGTCTGTCAGTGCCGGGCTCTGCAACTGTGTGAGAGACAGAGAGAGAGAGAGAGAGAGAGAGAGACTGTGTCCACTCAGTATTCAATCTTGACACACACTCTCTTAAAGGTCCCATATTTTACACTTTTCCAGTGTTTTATTTGAAGTGTTGATTAATAAGAAGCTATATTTGTGGCTTTAAGAGCCAAAAACCATCTCAATGTAGTATAATAAAATAGAGATAAAAAGAGAGGGGGCTCTAAGCCTCGAATAAAAATATAGCAGATTTCAGGTAAACACTCAGAGAAACCAAATCCTGCAAGGTTGGAGGGTGGGTCCAGACGCCCCCAGCGCAAGGCTTTGGGTATGGCTGAGAGCAGTGACTGCTATGTTATGACATCACAAAGTTACAGAGGTCCTGCCGGCTTGTTTTAAGGCTCAGTTTCTGAATACAGGCTGGGGGAATTTCTCTGAGGGCTGAGGGCTTTGATACTTTCACAGTATTAGAATAGAACCTACACCTGCTTTATAATCAAAAAACACATGGAAATCTCACTTTATACAATATGGGACCTTTAACTGCAAATGTTCCTGTCACTGAATAAAATGCTGCGTCTTTTCGCTGGAGAAATAAACTCCAGAAAAATATTTTATACAAAAGTCTTCGGTCTGAGTTCACTGGAAGCTGCGGTCGTTTCTCTGAATACATTTCCTCTCTATTTCTAAGTACAAGTGGTTGATGAAGGCTGTTGCTGAACAAAGGTTAAGTACTCGGTCAACTCATAACTCAGGTAGCACTGAAGGACATTTCAGAACCAGCTCTTATGATGCACACATTGTTTCCAGTAGAGATCTGGTCAAACATCAAGAACAGATTTAAGCCTGAGGAGGCTCTTGGGGCAACAGCCTAACAAATCCTTTACCACAAACATCCATGTTTTTCCTCCATGGCAGCTCAAATGCACCAGGGTTAGTCATGATTACTCAGCAGTTAGTAAGTGTTGTTCACTTTTAAATTCTCAATATCTAAACTGACACAAACACAGTTTTACTCACACGAAACTGATGAAGCACCTATTGAAACAAGCTGGATACAGGAAAATACGCAGAACTTGTATAGCTGTGTGTGGAATCATATGATAAAGTGGAGATCATTTAACATGGTTAGTCCACTGAAACATGAAATTTGGTACAAATAGCCATGATGTCCAGAGGATAAATCCCACTGACCTAACCCTCACCCTGACTTTTCTCTCTAGCGTCATCTGCAGGTCAAAGTTTTCACTTATCCTGAGAACATCTCCCGGATGGACTGGTTCTCAGCCGGTTTATTCCAAACATTTTAATGATCCTCCCACTTTTCTGACTTTTCCTCTAGCGCCACCACGAGGGTCACCTTTGTGGTTCTGAGTGAAATGTCTCAACAACTTTTAGATGGATTTCTATAAAACGTGTTGCACACATTCATGTTCCCATTGATCAAGTTTAGGCACAATTTCTGGAGAGTATATAGATGTGTAATAACAAGCCAAGAATTGTATGATAAAGTTTTTGACTTTATGTTTTTGGAAAATAAAATCTTATTGCAAGCACAGACTATATTTGTATTTGGGATACACCTCGAGGAAACACCTGAGCAGCTGTGTGTGTGTTTTCTCACGGGCTCTAAAGCACACCGCCATCTAATTAAGCTACAGGAACCACTTTAGAAGATGAAAGAGTTTCTCCGACACACACACACACACACACACACACACACACACACACACACACACACACACACACACACACACACACACACACACACACACACACACACACACACACACACACAGCTGCTCAGGTGAGTCAAAGTAATGTTTTCGGGCCTTTAAGTTTCAAAAGGGTTTTTACATCAAAAACAAATCCCTTCACTGATGATGATGATGATGAACATGCAAGGAGGCAGAGAAGGAGACAGAAAGTTAAGATACAGATACCTGAGTCAGGCAGGTGAAATTGTCGCCATGTTTGTGCGTTGTTTACACTGTCCAGAGTCCAGAAACCACTTCACACATCCACTTCCTCCATCATCTGTCAAACACATACTGAACTCTGATCTGCAGACTGATGTCTGCCTGACACGCGCGCACGGCGGCGCGCGCGCGCGCACACACACACACACACACACACACACACACACACACACACACACACACACACACACACGGGGGCAGGGGTCAGTGACCTCCTGTAGTTAAAAGCAGTCTTGAGGCAGTGTGTTAATGCAGAAGAGCTTCATTCACTGACACACTAGAACATTCCACAGGCTGTTTGCAGGCTCACAGGTCACACTGTGGTTAGCGTGCTCTGGTCTGGGGCCCAAACTAATGATAATTTACATTATCGATTAAACTACAGATTCTTTTTTCAATTAATCTAATCATTTAATCTACAAAACGTTAAATGTGCTTGTGACAGTTTTCCAGAGCCCAAGGTGCCCCCTTCAAATGTCCAAAGACACAAAAAGATTTTCAGTTTACAATGATATAAAACAGAAAGAGGCAGCACATGTTGACACCGAACTGTTACTGATTCATTTCCTGTTAATCAACAACCAGATTTACTGTCTAAACCACCACATCACCACCTTCACAGGCAGGAAAACTTAAATACGGCAGCAGAGAAGGATCAAACAGGGAAATAAGGGCATAATAAAAGAGTCATATTTTGCAGTCTGATGTTGAAGTAAAAGCAGCTGCATTAAATCAGCATCACACAGTTTGGCTTGAAAGAGGGCTCGTCGTTTCACCTCACTAATCCTCTCTTTCTCTCTGTCTTTCTCCCTGAACTCTATAACTAATCTACTTCCTGGTTACCGAGGAGACCAAAGGCAAAGTGAGGGATTGGCCACTTGTTGTCATGGCAACTGCTAACTGCTCCATCAATTGAACCCACTTACCGCAGCAGGGGGTAAGTGGGTTCCACACTCACTCACTCACTCACACAAATGAAGAGGTCAGGAATTTGTCTTAAAAAAAGAAAAGAAAAAAAAGTAAGAATGAAAGGGAGGAAAGGAAGGAAGGAAGTGTTGAAGTGAGTAATGATGAGGAAATTTGGTTGAGAACTGTATCCGTTGAAGTCCTCATTATCCCAAGAATGTTTTTTTATTTGAACTAGATCAATCAAAAAGTCACTGCAGGACATAAACACTGGAAGTCAGGTATTAACTCTTGGTACCACTGTCATTTTTAATACTACCACTGGGGGTGCTAGAGAATTCATGTAATTCTAGTCGCTCAGGAAGTAGAGCAAGTCATCCACTACTTGGAGGGTCGGTATTTCGATTCCTGGCTCTCCCTGTCCGTGTGTCGAAGTGTCCTTGGGGAAGATAGTGAACCCCAAATTGTCCCGATTGTAACATCTGGGTGTGAATGTTTGTGTGTGGTAGCAAAGCGCTTTCTTCCACTAAACTTCTGTAAGACTGAACTCCTAGTCATCCCGGCCACATTTTGTTGGTTCGAGGACTTTTTACTGAGTTACGAGGACCTGAATCCACGTCTCTGTCACTTTTCGTCTCTCAGTTGGGAAGCAGCCCAGAGGATCTCTAAGAACCAGCTACACGTCACTATTTACAGATTGTTTTTGAAAACTTTCAAAAACAAAATCATGTCTCACGGACAATTACCACTGCTGAGTCTCAGGAGTTTAAAAGCACCAGTATACTCTGAATGAGAACCGCTTGTCGGATGGCTGAATAGCTTCAGAAACTCCCTCCACCCACACCTTTCCGACATCACATTGAGAGGGGGGGGGGGGTAGTGTCTGTAACTTTCTGAACCTGACCGTTCACGCCCATTTCATGCTGTGATTTGCCAGGTGAGCGGAGGTGAGAAACCAGCTAGAGTTAGACCTTCTCTCTCAAGCTTGATCATTTGTTAGGGTTTACTGTTTGGGACACTTTTCATGTGAACAACCACAAGTATAACCTCTGTCATCTGACAGAACTAATACAGGTTCATGAAAACACCTGCAATATGTGACCAGCTTTACCGACATTCACACTAAAACACAGTGGTGGGTTTTTTTTTTTACCACATTTCCTCCACACAGACTCATGTAAGCTGATGTAATATGGAAGGAAAGCCAAGTGGCTTCATGGGAATGTGGTGTGAGTGGGCACAGTCCAATTTGTGTACATGTCAAATTGGATTGACATATACAAAGTTTTAAATTGGTCTGTGAGGACATTTATTCATGTCCTCATCCTCAAAATCAGACACTTTTATTTAAATCCATCTGTCTGTCTGTCTATAGTCAAAACCTTGACTTAATGCTCTTATCATCATATACTAAACACACACAGGCACGTACACAGGCACGCACGCACGCAGAAACACATGCACGCACGCACACACACGCATGCACTTCATGTTTTCCTCTCTGGCAGCCATAACTTCAATATATGCAGATGATAACAGTATTGAGTAAATATTGTTTGTCTATACCCAGCATTCCTCAGATTCTCCACCTTCCATCCTGGATCAGATAGGATACACACACACACACACACACACACACACACACACACACACAAAAATGACACACAGTGCTGTGGGCGGATATGTTTGAAGTGCTGTAGGTTGGGGAGGGGATGTTTTGGGTTGACAGACTAAAGTGTGTGTGTGTGTGTGTGTGTGTGTGTGTGTGTGTGTGTGTGTGTGTGTGTGTGTGTGTGTGTGTGTGTGAAGCAGGTACCTACATGCCCTTCTCTTTGTCTCCTTCAACAAAACACTTCAAACCACACACTCTCCTGGTGGGCCCTCTCTTCCTCTCTGTCCTCTCTCTCTCACTCTCTGTTTTATTCCTCATATAAGTTTTGCTTTTGCTGCCTAAAAAAGGGATCAGAGTCTGAGGTTACTGATGTCTGCATGTGACTGGGTCCAACTGTCCTTCCAACACTTTTGTGCCACCATCATGCTAAAGGTCCACTTGTCCACACGCTCCTAACAACTGTATGAGCTCTTCTCTGATGCCGACCTCAGGACATAAACTTTAGAAACAAGATCTTTTATAAAAACTGCCACAATATTCACTGACCACATTTGTGCTCCTTGAAATTTTTTGAAAGTCTGAGCGACCACATGACGTTTTCACATATTTAGCCCTATTACTCACTGTGTCTTAAGCATAGACTGTAAATAAAGATGGACATAGCCTCCATGCTGTCACCCATAGGTTTCTGGTTTCTAGGTAACATACAGTATACAATGTCACCATAGGTACAAATGAGGATTCATTTTATTTTAAACTGCAGCCTACTCCCACATTCACTCTATCTCCATCTTGTCTGACCCCCCCCCCCTCTCTCACCAGTGTTTCTTTCACCTCCTTTCCCTTCATGGATCTCACTGCTACTTTGAAGTCTGCTGGCATCTGAAAGAGGACAAAGAGACACAAAGAGATGAGCCGGGCTGCTTCTGAGGACAGACAAAAGGACGAGGGAGGGAGATGGAAAGATAGAGAGGGGAAGGGAAAAGAGAGAGATGTGACAAAAGAAAGGGAGAGAGAACTAGGTCGAGTATAAGGAATGAAAGACATAGTTCGATGTAAAAAAGTGAGTAATATAGGATAGATGGATGGGATCCAATAAAAGCTTTTATATTCAGCTATAAAGTCATTTATTTTTTAAAAGTACACATATTACCACAAGCTGGGAATTCACCTGCTCCCCCAAATGTAGTCTGAGTTTTGTTCTAGCCCCCTAGTGGCCTTTACAGGAACTGCAGGTGGAACTGGAGGTGTTCGTACAGTATACTGCTGTCAACATGCAGCCCTGGTTGCTCCTGCACACTGCCTGTGCAGCAGGAAAGCCTGTACTAAAAGAGAAAGTGCTGTGATGCAATCAGAAGTGACAAAGACATCCATTTAAATGAAAATGAAGCTGCGCTTCAGTCAGTAAACAAAGCTGCTTCACTGACTAACAAAAAACCCTGCAGACATACAGCACGACTGCATCTATTACTACAAACCACTCAAATCTTCACATAAGTATATACTCTTAAACTGACCCTCTGCTTCCTATAAGACCATGTTGCCTTTCTGTCCCTTGTTTCACGGCTGAGACACAGTGTTCTTTGTCTGCGTGTGTGTGTGTGTGTGTGTGTGTGTGTGTGTGTGTCAAAGGTATGCAGGGGGCCAGGTGAGGGAGTTCGGGGGAAGCGAGAGGTGCTTCCATCCCTTCATGTTAAGATCATTGTTTGGCAAGCTGCGACTCGCTGTGCGTTCCCTGCCACAGGCTGAGAAACACCATATATGTTTAGCATTTCATTCAGATAAAGAGTTTAGCTCCTAAAGGAGATTGTTAAATAGACCAGTGGTGGAAACTGAAAAAAAAACTAAGCTTTAAAAGTCTTGGAATTTTAGCGATATCGAATGGAAAACCTCTTGTTACCAAGTTGCCAATTATCTCATCAAATAATAACAGCCCTGTATTGTGGATGGGATGTGCTTTACAGCTTCAATGAAGCATTAAATCTGCAATCCAGACCTTTGTCAGATGTATTTAAATACTTAATACTTAGATATTTCTGACAAAGGTCTCGAGAGACTGAAACATTAGGATCAATATTTATAAATAATATAAATTCCTGAATTTCCCCTAGGGGATAAATAAAGTATGTATGTATCTATCTAATAAATTGTGATTCTGAGCAAGAGCAGTGTGCGGGATAACATCCACCCATCCATCATCCATACCGCTTATCCTTATAGGGTTGCTGGGTCATTAGTGGTAAGAATCTAAGAATAGCTTTCTTTATCCATCCAACAATTTTGTTTTACAAAGTAAAGAGCATTAGAGCCCCACAGGGCTCATTTAGCCATGTTATACATCATTCTGACCTACTTCAACTTCAATATGGCATTTTAGCCTTTTTTGAAAAAAAACAAAAAAAACAAACAAAACAAAAATGTCCAAGCCTCTTTCTTTCTCTGAGTCTCCACACGCAACAGTTACCTACCACATGAGAGACGAGGAGGGTCTGCAGCTCATGAGAGTTTTTCTCACAGTACATGTTTGGGGCATGTAATTTTCCCGTCGACAGGAAATGATGTAACTAAAAGGCTTAACTGCAGAACACATTCACTGGACTCTGTCATTTCACCTGAGAGAAAAGGGGGGGGGACTGTTCAGAAGGTGAGAGCTAGTTACCGATCAACCAGTGCTGTGTGGGTTTCTTAAAAAGGTTAAATCATAATCTGCATCATACTTTAGAATGGCAGCTTTTGCTGCATCAATTTCTTCCATTAATTTGTTTTTTTTTTCCTTTTGCATTATTCTATAAAACTGCATGGTCAGATGCTAATTTGGTGACTAGAAACTATTATGTTTCAGTGAGCAAACAGCAGAGTCACAGGTCATATTTCAGTATATGTGAACTCAACAAGGTAAGAGCACTTTGAGTGTTTTTCAGTGGAAGCACATGGGAGATGAGGTAAATATTCACATACCTCGGTGTACAGTCCAACCAGCCCTTCTGGGAAAAAGCCATTGAAGGGAAAAGGAGAGGAGGTGATGAGGACAATTATGAAATACTTCTTATCTGCTGTCTACTCACCTGACGGAGGGTGAAAAAAGAGGGAGAATGTATGGGAACAACACCGTAAAGCAGCAGTTGATGACAGCTATCATTAAGGTTGCGCAAGGTTAAAGATGCCCTCAAACCGATCTCACACACCACTGGCCCATCTCCTCCACATTGTGTTTAGCCTAAATTACCACTGTAACCTCCCTATGCCTTCACCTTGCCCTGTTATTCCCACTTTGACCTCTATTTCAATTGCTCGTTCATTCTTTGAAAGACAGATGGTGCAGAGAGACAGTAAAATATAACACACCTTGACTACAAGTAAAAAAAAAAGTAAAAATCCACCTGCAGCAGGAGTCTAATATTAGTGTTATTGTAACTGTACAGCCATCAATGTTAACGGTGGTGAGCTAGGAGAAAGAACTTAAAACAAGATCCAGTACAATTAGGCAGTATGCTCACATAATCACAACATACTACACAACACGTTAACATACAAAGCTACAGACGGACATATGGCCATTAGTAAAACCAGAGTATCCAGAAAGAGCATTAAACCAACCTTATTTGAAGAGGGCTGGTCCTTCAGAGCAGCAGTGTCTTTTACAATAGGGAGTTCCATTGATATTTTGGCTGATTAGTAAAGTGTCTTCTGTCAATTGTCCTAACTTCAAAGACAGTTACATTATTCTATGTAACATCTAACAAATCATGTTTTCACGTGTGCAGTACAGTTTTAGATTTTAGTTTAGGGTTTTGCCCACAGACTACAGCTTCCATTCATTTACAAATGGTATGAAAATCTGAGGAATCTGAAACACTGAAAACAATCAAAATCATTTGTGTTTACATTGTGTTTAAGCGTGGCACTGGTTTACAGACTTATCTAAGTTTGCTTCCAAACTGAATTTAAACTAAAACCATATAAACGTGAGAGGAAGCAAATGGCTGCTTGGAGAAACAAGCTACATCCACAAAACTAGCTAAGGGGCTAAAAAGTGCAAAACCACCATTATGATTACTCTAACTTTACTTACTAGATAGGTTTCTTCTGCTATTTTATGTTTGTTTGTCGCCATTGTCCTTTATTTGTCACTCGCTAACTAGCTAAGCTAAGCTAGTCTAGTCTAGTCTTACATGTCCGGTAGCCATCATTATTAGCAAAAACTAACCAACTCTCCCAGTTGTGTTTAAAAGAAACTTTCATTACTGGAGTAAAGTCAGATTGAGGCTAGTTTCCAGACCAATTACACTTTTGATGCGGCATATTTATGATATGCTGATACTAAATACCTCACACCTGTTCGTAGTGAAGCCCTCTTCCATCACACAAACTGACAATTAGCAGATGTGTATTCCGCGGGAGGCGCTGTTTTACAAATTTGAGGGGAAATTGGCCGCCACAACCTCTTTCTGTTAGTAAAAAAAAAAAAAAGTTTTAAAGTTTTACATATATTGCCCGACAAAAGATATATAAAAGAGAGAGGAATGTGAAGATGTAGCAGTTCCCCTTTTTCACTTCTTCTTGCAATCCTTTTGGAAACATGAACAGGTTTCTCTGGTTTTGAAGGAAATTTTATTTCCTGTCACATGCTGCCCCCTGCTGGTCACAAAGAGCTACAGAGAGGGTGGATTTCTGTTACTAATGTGAATACAGTTTATCCTCCAGTAGTCTGTAATTGTTGTGGTTCATTAAGCATAAACTGGATGTTGAACTGTGAACATCTAAGTTACACATTTTGTAGAAGTGATGTAAAAATGTTAAGTCTGTGACAAATTTTGGTTTCATATCCAACTAGATGTAATCTATTTCTAACCTTTTTGCATTGTTAATCTGCGTGAACGTGTCTCTGTAAAACCTCACCATACAGTTTGTCTTAAAGCTCAACTGGATCTTTTCTCCAGCTTTATCACTTAGAGTTCATGAGCAGCACATATCACCTACACAGCATGGTGAATAGTCAATAATAAACCACTGTGTATCAACATTTTTAGAGTTATTGGAAACTTAAGTTCACAATCCAGAAACATCTCATGTATCAAAATTAACATTATATTTCTCATATGCATCTTTTCTTCTATCACTGTACTTTGTATCAATACCTGCACTTACTGGTGAATTTTACATTAGAACATTTGATGCACAGATGATGTTGACTTTACACAGGACTCGGATAAAACATTTTTGACCTGACAAAAAACCCCTCTAAGATAATAACAATAAACTTAGCATTTGTCTGTATACCTTGGCAGTTAACAAATGAAAATGCTGACCACATAGTCTGTCCTCATCTGGATATCTTTACAATTTTAAACCTAAAGTTAACCAGTTTATTCCACTGCTTCCACATCTTGGTGCAACAGAGGAAGGCTGTTGAAAACTGATGACAATCCACTGACTTGAGATTGTTAACTGACATACTTGCTGTAAGGAACACATAACCTGTTCATGCCTTTCAAGAGTTATTAAGAAATTACAACAATGGCAACAAAAGTTTTTTTTTCCTCCATTTTATTTTACAAAGTCCCCACAGCTCCAGCGTCACACTCAAAAGGTCCTGTAAAACAACAGCCAGAAAGGGAAAAGGGTTTTAGTTGCCAAATCCAGTTCAGCAGATACAGATTCTATACTGATAAACATCCTGCCTGAATTTACTCAGTTAAATTTCATATGGATACAATACACAGATTATTAACCCCTGTATTTATGCATGCATGCTTCAACTGTAATTTTAGGACAGGTTCTTACTTTGCGACAATGGTGTCATTCTTTGCCAGCCTCAGGATAGAGTCATCAGACTCACCCTGTAGAAGGAAAAACAACAATCTGTTATCTCCGTGCAGATGCAGGTTTCCAGTACAGAGTACAGGGTTGAGACTCCATCTGGGTCAATAACCTATAAATTATTGAGAATTGTCAAATTCTGAGGGAGCAATTCTGTTTTAACCAGCTTTTCTAGCCTTTACAGTACTGGGCACATGATGCTATTCAGTCAATCATTGTGACTCAAGTCATCGAGTGAGATACACGAACAGGAGAGATGAGTCTGAGAAATAAGTGGGGGAAGTTGGACATATGCGGGAAAGAAAGGGAAGTTTTAAGATTTGCATTTTCAAAAGCTCTCATGATGCACTTATTATAGCCCTTTCAATTATTAGAGAAGTTTTTTATAACCCAGTCGCTAGGTTGATAATTTAGAAAAGTGTCACCATTATAAAATAAATCTTAGGAGGTCCATGTCAAGATTGTTTTTTTATATATAAACACATCAGTATGAGCCTCAAAACCAGTGTCCCTGCACACCTGCCTAATTCTGTCCTTAAATAATTATATCTGAAATTACTAAATATTCCAAATTATGTTAAAACACTACTTTCTATCATTAATTAATTAGCAGGTTCCAGAATAAATCACACCCTAGTTAAATACTTGACAAAAAGAAAATAGAAGTTAATGCACACTTGGTACACTGATATTATGTCAAAAAAAAAAAAAAAAAAAAAAAAAAAAAAAAAAAAAAAAAGAAGTGAAAAGAAAAAAGTATATTTGACAAACCAGATTTGACATATTTAATCTACCAGTACAGTTTTCTAGATAGGGCAGATTGATGAATAATTAAAATCATGACTTCACCCCATAATTAGAACATTTTACATGAGTCTCCAAGTAAAGATAATCCTGATGACTTTTCTGTCCATGTGTGGCAGCAGGCAAAGTACAACACAACAGACATTCAGCTCCAACTTACCATTCTGCGGATGGCGCCACAGATAGCGTAGGTCTTGAACTGACCGTTGAAACGACCGGTCACCTTGTCAACCTGCAGAGGACAGAGCACAGAACAACATTTATACTTCAAAACAACTGCTGCAAACAGGAAACTTGTGGGTTTTCTGCTAATTTAAGCTGTTTTGTGTTAATACTCAAGTTCTTAAACTTCACAACAGTTTTGCATCTCGAAAAAAAAAACTTGAAAACAGGACAACCTGCCAATATCTGAAAAGTACGACACCAGTGGTTTGGCGGGTTACAGCTACTAACCCCCAATCATAATTCATCATAACATTTTCACCATTTACAAACGCATGCTTGTATGCATGCATGTATTTCAGTGTAGACCTTTTACCCCTATCTGTATTTCAACTTAATCAGCAGACAACAATGTAACATATACACAAATTAATGCAGGTTTAATCTTCACTGTGATGGATTACACATGAACCATGCTATTTGATTTTCATTAAAAAAAAAAAAAAAGTTGCTGCATGTGAATGGCAGGGCAAATATAACAAAAATCTCCAACAAAATGAGCATCCTGTCTGAGCCAACTCACTGACTACATTCACAGACACCAACAGAATCAACATACTGACATTTTGTTCCAAGTCTGTGGGTTTCTAACAAAACTGTTCAAGCCCGTTCAAGCCCGTTTCCAGGTTGCAGAGCTTATTTGATGACTGTCCAACTTCACATTACGCTGCAATAGTAGCATTTCCCTCAACTATTCAACCTCACTGCCCATAGTGGCTGTTGTGGTTTACTCGTTGAAGCTAACTGCCTGCAAATTTTATGTGTTAGCAACTGGTAACATCCACAAATAAAGCAGAACATATCTTTAATGTGACTAAGACTTAAGTTCTTAAACAGAAAAGATTTTTACCTCAGCAATGTTAATCTGAATGGAGGCATGGTCCTTGGCTCCAATGATTCTGTTGCTAGCAGAGCTGCAATACACAAATAGTATTATTAGTATCACCATCATTGTAGGGTTTCTGCAGGGGCCACCAAGATTAATTTATGACTTTTTAAGACCTTTTTAAAATCACTTAAAACACACAGTTAAATGCATCTTAAATAATGATGTATCCCAGAAGCATTATTTTAATAGTTTATCATCAAATCACATCACAATTTTCCGTACTTACCCAGCAGTAGAAAACTGCTGTATTAGCCGCATTAAACGGATCTTAAATCTCTTTTTTTTCAAATTTTTTTGCAAAAATTGACATTTGCCAGTTAAGAAATTTTGAGCTTCTTGGTAATGTAATGCTATGTTTATAAAGTGTACTGGCAGCCAGCAATCTGAGGCTTTGTATTCATATTCAAGAAGCTTAAACATAAAACAAATAAATACTTGGCAAGTAAACATTTTTGCTTGTGGTGCTGATGTCTTCAAATGTCTTGTTTTGAAAATCCGAGTGCAAAAACCCCAAAAACCTCCAAATACTCACTTTACAATCAAGTGACATATAAAAAAGTGCAAATCTTTATAGTTGGCATTTTCACTAGTTTTGATTGAAAATTATGAAATGTTTCAGCTCTACTGCCAAAATAGTTTTCTAAATAACATTATAGCTTGGTTAAAATAATGATTTAATAATAAAATAAAATGATAACTTTCAGGGCCACTGAAGGAAAGTCAATTTAACACTCTTTGAGACTGCAAGACTTACAGATACCCTGTCTTTCATACTGTCACACTGCTCCCAACATGAAACAAAGCTTTCAAACTGAGCCTCAAGGAAAACTCAAAACATTTTCTTTTGCTAGCCAGGTGTATTTTCCACTGTGTAACCACAGACAGTTCCCCCAAAATCCTCCACCCCAATATAAATGTTTAGACACTCACCATTTACGTGGGACGTAGAGGTCCACAAACTCACCAGCGTCGTTCTGCATGGTTAAAAGGTTGTATAGGTGGTCGCCTACAAATCTGAAGGAGACAAATACCAGATTAAAAAGACATCAGGAGACCAGACGCGTTGTCTCTGATGCTAACTAGAAACCGTAACCCTGCTAACACACAAACTAGCCCATATAAAAAATAAGTTTTAACAGCCACGTGTCTTTTTTAATAAAATTCAACGTTAAACAGCAGAAATTACCACTGTAGATATAGAAATTGCAACTTTTTCTGAATGTGACTCAACGCTGTTCGCCAGCTAGCATCAGTTAGCATAGGGAGCGCACAGCACGGCCGCATGTGGCTGCTCACACTACTCGACAAACGTCTGTTATTTACGCACAATTTCTGCGATAAACACCATCGACACACAACCTTCAGTCACACAGTAACATTAACTTTGACGAACCTCAAAGAAAAAACGGCTATGTGCGGATATATGAGCAATTTTAAACGTTTTAAGACGAGAGCTCGCCAGAAACCCACCGTATACGACAAATGGCCGACAGGAAAGGAAGAGTCGTTGACCAGGAAATAAAAGTATCTCTGTGTGACTGTTAGTGTCGCCACCTGCTGGATTTACGAATTGAATTAAATGCACTAACTGGCGGAAAGGATGTCGATACTCTGTCCAGATACTGTAGTTTAGGTTACGCCCATTAGTTCAAATTAAGGGAATTTGTAATGCTACATCATATTATGATATTTCAGACAATGATGTAGATGGAAGCTTTGTGACAACAGTTTGAAAGTCCTTTTCATGTTTAAATGTGACAAAATATTACCTTTGTGCAAAATGGTCTTCGTCGGTCTTCACTAATAATTTTATTTATTTATCAAAAAAACTACGATAAGCAATTTAGGAAGTAAAATTAGACGTTCAAAATAAAATCAAACAAAATAAAATTGAGTAAAATACCCCAAATATAAAACAAGAAAATAACCATAGGAAAATAAATTATATCTCATGTCATAAAATTTGTTATAAAATTGAAACCAAAAGAATGGAGAAAACAAATATTGCCAATATTGTTCAGCGATCACACATGGGTGCAATGTGTAATCTCCTAATACTTCTTCTACAGATAATTGTTTTAAGCAAAAATGCCACGAGTTCCCTAGTACCAGCTTCTCAAAGGTGAATGTTTGCTAGTTTTTTTTCAGTTTTCTGTGGTTGTAAACTCAACAGTTTTACATTTTTGACTGTAAAGTAATGTGAATATGTGAATGATTGGCATTTCCCCTACTTTCTGACATTTTAAACACTGAACAATCAATTGATTACTAAAAATATAATGATCATAATTGCTGGTTGCAGCCTTGTACTAAGAATAATACTAACATTCCGAAAGCATGGCTGTCTCAAACTCCTAGGTGGCCCTGAGGCAAAAATGTCTTGTTGGGCTCCCATTGACCTCCACTGTAAGTGGCTCTTTCATAACTCCCTCAGACACCCAGAAACCAACTAGTACTCTAAAACTGATGTTGGGCAATAAAGCTTGACTCCTAGTCAGTGTTCCAGATCATCCCAAAGGCGTTGGATAGGGTTGGAACAGGAAAGTGCCTTCCCCAAAATGTTAGGGTCTCTTCATTAGAACTAAAGGGCATAGCTCTGATCATGAGAAACAGTCCCACACCAAAAGTACATAGACGGCGGTGAGTACCATGTTTTGGTGTATAGGTAGGTACAAATGTTATTGTTTCTAAAAGATAGATATAACAAGTCCAACTAATGTCGATTTAGCATGAATTTATTAAATTTTAGTAAGGGTACAGTAAACACAAGCATGGTAACAATCTAGAATGCACATAATGCATAATCATTTTCACATTTGTTTTGAACACAAATATTCTGAGCGTATTATATTGTTGTTATTTCAGATTACATGATACATGTAATATATGTGTGATATTCATAGGCTGCATATCACATCTTACAAAGCATGTAGAAAATTGCATTTCCCCCACGAAAACACATCGCTCTGAAGTGTTGGATACTGCCAAAAATGCAGCAAAGTATTACATTTTTATCACATGTAAAAAAAAACATGTTCTAGAGTTCAATTATGTCACTGACATACATACAACTGCGGCTTTGACCGTTTCCACAACGAAATTATATTTAGCCCATCACAAAGGGTGAAATTATTATATACAGACGGGTGACAGGTGAGATTTTGGAGCGACATGTTAGACAGCACTCTCCACCACCATCATCAAAACACCAAATGAGGGAATATCTTTTGGAGGAAGGGTGTCCATCCCTCCAGTAGAGATCCAGAGAATCAATGCCAAGGAGCACTGAAGCTGTTCTGGCAGCATGTGGTGTCTAACTAAGACACTTTATCATGATTTTTTTCCTTTAATTTGTCACCTGTCTGTATCTATACTGTATATAATCATAATCCATCAATAAATAAATAAACAAATTAGATATATGCACATGGATAAAAGTAGAGGTATATTCAAGAGCTTGACCAAAATAGACCAAAGCTGAGTGGTCTACTGATGCTAAAAATGTAGGTTACTGAAAAAGGTACACCATGATCTAACTAGTCTTCCTACAGATAAAACAGATGCTACGACATCAGAAACTATGACTTGTTCTGATGTCCTGTGGTCATTGTCACTATTTAGTGACACACGTACATCCGACAGCAAGGTTGTATGGACACCTGCACCAGACATCACCATTGCCTGCCACATGGTTCCGCCTCCTCTGGTAGACGTAAATCCGGAGGTAGATGGGCCTGGCGATCATGCCCGTCACATTGCAGTCCTTGCACACAGCATGGGTAATGGCATAGGGTTCTCTACCTTGTTCATAATTCTCACTGAAAAAAAGGGGGAAAAACATGTCAATGAATAAATGGAGGCATATGTGGAAGCAAGAGAGGCAAACAAACGATGAAAATTATGGATTTCAGCTTTAATACATTTGCTTGTTCCACAACAGTTGCATCAACTACTGATTTGTTCTGTATTATTTTAGACAAATTCCCCTGCAAGTCTGCAACTACATTTTTTAGCTACATTATTAATTATAATGATTTTGGTAACCCTGACTTTACATCTGACACAGACTCATCCTGTTTCAACATCAGAAAGGTGAAGTGATGTTACTGTCACTTTCCATGTGAACAGCCAAGTGCAACATTATGAATGCCTGAGACACCTGCCGGAGAGACTATCTGTAAATTAACGTCTCTGACGACCTGCCTGTCTGCAGTCACTCAACGGATGAGACAGTAATACTGTTGGCTGGCGCCTACGTCAAAAGAGATGCATTTTCTACCAGGCACGGACACTTAAAACCAGCAGAATAAAATGGAAGTAACAAGTCTAGGAGTAGCTTTAGACTCTGATCTAAGTTTCAAATTCCACATAATTAAAGTAACCAAAACAGCTGGTTTGGACTGGTCTTCCAAAAAAAGTCAAACGAGAAACTACACCTAATTCAGAACTCTGGAGAGCGCACATTACTCCTGTACTGGCTACACTACACTTGCTCCCTGTATCCTTTAGAATTGATTTTAAAGTCCGTATACTTGTATACAAAGCTCTTAATGGTTTGGCAACCTCTTACAACACTGATGAAGTGTCCCTCCATGAGATGCTCTACAGCAGATCTTCTAAATATTCTGAATGACAACTGAAAACATACCTGTTCACAGCTTTTAATTATCTCTTAGAGTTTTTTTATTATCATATAATATATAATTATATTATTAATTTCCAACAACACTTTGTTCAAACCAGTTCTGTTTGAGCATAATGCAACCTTCAGTCTGGTTGGAAACCTTGGGACATCAGCATAAAATAAAAGAGCTGTTTTAACTTTTATTCATTTATACATCACTATTTGTTCAATTAGTGAAGAAAAGCTCCAACAAAGTAAGTTTAATTGTTTAATTGTATTTGAGTAAGATGTTCTCTTCCTCTACTATTTCCTGACCAACACAGAGAAAACTCACGTCAGGTTCCAGGGTGCAATGGAAGTGTGTTGGAGGTCTGACACATGTTGGAAGCGTGGCTCTGCATATATGTCAGTGTCTTTGCAGTGCTCTGGACAGACCGGGCTGCTGCACGCTGTCCCCGTTAGTACAAGTAAGAGCTGGAAACACAATATAGATATTGATATATTTTAGAGTCACATCATCAGTCTTTCACTTTCACAAAAAAAAAACAGCTAAATAACTAGCAGATAACTTTCTGAGATCATGTTCCTCTTGGCTGCATTCCAAATTTCTGTTTTCTTTCTTTTCCTGTCTTCACTAGCAACTACCAAATAAAAAAAGCCAAATAATAATCTTTAAAAACGTTAATCATATTGTTTTGAAAAAAATCTTCTCATTCTACCTGCTTTTATATATGCAATAAGTTTTAAGTTTTGTTTTGTTTAATGAATTCAGTCAAAATTATTCTTGGAAGACATTTTTAAGTTATTTTCAGGCCTTGCACAGTATGACACTTAGGTGTCCTGTTGGGCCAACTCACTGCTACTTGACCAGTCAGGATCAGGACATCTGATCTCTCTTTGGAAGCAGAAGACATACAGTCTAACATTCTCACCCTTCAAGTATTTGCAGGCATGAACACTAAGGTACATAAACAAAAAGCCTCATAAAATCACTCAAATTCTTAGACTGGTACAAAGTTTTTAGTCTACAGTGAAAAACGTTTTGGAGTACTTACCACAAGAGCAGCGAAGTTCATAGTGATGATGAAAAAGCAAATGCCGCTGCCTTGAAATCTGAATGAAACAAGACCCGCCTTTCCTCTATTAGCTTGTATGGATGAGTGTGACTGTGTTGGTGGTATCCTCCCTCACACAGCTGGTGGTGTCTACTTCTCTCTCTGCGCACCTTTGCTGTTTTATCCACTGTTGCAGTGGTGACGAAAGAGCACATTTGCATAAGGGAAAACAACGCAGGCGGACAGGGGTCAGTACCAAGAATACAATGTTATCTCGATTTCATATTCAGTTTTTGACTTCTTTATATTGTGTGTGTGTATTTTGTGTGTTGTTTTTTTTTTTTTGGCTTGATTTAGTTTGAACCTCCAGGGTTTCTACAGGGTCTTTAAACAGTGATAAATTCAATTTAGTAAACATCAGGCCGTGAAAGTCATTAAAATGTCCATAGTATGAATTCTTAGGTCTCACTCTCAAAATGAATTAGCAGAACTTAAAGTTTTGACTTAAAACCAAAACTTTCAATAACTTCAATAATATAACTTGCAGGGCTTAATATAGTGAACTTTCTAGTCCATTTTCCTCTTGGGGATTTTATATTATACAATTCTACTTCAATCTTTAATTGATTTTTAGATTATTTCATATTTGAATTCCTTACTGTCTGAAAAAGTAGGATGAGTATATAAAACACACACAACCAGACTAAAGGACAAAAGAAAACTCATGTTCAGTATCAGTGTACATTAGATTTAATCGCCTTTACTTTAACATGTGGTTTTCCTGATAGACTGGTTCCAGGCAACAAACCACAAAAGCCACAGGGAACACTGAGAGGGATTGCTCCTGGGGGCGTGGCGGGGGATGCCGCTATAGAACAACTCAGCTTCTGCTGAACTTAACTCAGGGGAAGCCTTCACAAAACGCCTACACGGGAGTATTCCCTGTTCACACTATCAACAGGTCTGCTGTCAGTGTGTCATGGCGGATCACCGTTTCATCATCAACTTAACTTTCTCCCTTACTCCCAGTGAGTAAACTATGGGAGTTAAGCATGACAAATCAATGATGAATCACGCAGTAGCAGAGGTTAGAACGCAAGCAGAAACTGGATTTGGAGCCTAATTGTTTTGAGTTCACAAGAAGAGGTGTGAACTAATCTGTGAAAACAGTGACAATCATGGGGTCAACTTTTTCTCCAAGACTAAAGGGAACCCCATACAGTGCATTACAGTCCTTACACTACTTTGCTTGTTTAACTGAAACTGTCAAATAAATATAATGGAGAAGAAAGTACAGTATTTTCCTCTGAAATGTGGTGGAAGTGGAAGTATAAAGTAGCATAAAATGGAAATACTCAATTTAAGTACAAATACCTCCAAATTGTACTCAAGTACAGTCCTTAAAGTAAATGTAGGCTACTTAATTACTTTCCACCACTGCTAATACAATTACTCAGCCTTCAGCACACATGGATTTTAATATTCAATAACCCAACCAGATAAAACAAAGGAGGTGACTATCATAAAAGCTGATATCAAAAAGGTAAAAGATTAACTAAACCACTACCCCCACACAAGACCTATTAAAATTAAATAATAAACTATATATTGACGTCAAAACGTATCTCTACAACTAAGCCTCCATTGTCTCACTGCTCATGACTGAACACCAGTGTTTGCAAACATTAGATAATATATGACATCTAATATTGGTAATAAAATGCCATGAAAGATGTGCTTTCCACTAGCTAACATTAGTTAGCTAAACTGTAACATAAGGCTAAAGTTAGAAACTAGCTGACATTAGGGATCATCCGTAGACAAAGTAAAGCGTAGTCGTCCATGTAGCTACTGCTACATCTATCTACAGTGCCTCAATTTGCTTGTGCAACGCACGGGAGCAGAGAAACAGAAAACTCACATCAGGTTCCAGGGTGCAATGGAAGTGTGATGGAGGTCTGACACATGTTGGAAGCGTGGCTCTGCATATATGTCAGTGTCTTTGCAGTGCTCTGGACAGACCGGGCTGCTGCACGCTGTCCCCATTAGTACAAGTAAGAGCTGGAAACACAGTATAGATATAGATATATGTTAGAGTCACATCATCAGTCTTTCACTTTCACAAAAAAGCCATTTACTGTCAAACAACTGTGTTTCCCCTTTTTGAATCATAATGACAACAGAAACTAGCCAAATGACCCTGATCAAAAGTTTACATACCCTGGAGATTTTGGCCTGATAACATGCACACGAGTTGACTCAAACGGGTTTGAATGGCTACTTAAGGTAACCATCCTTACCTGTGATCTGTTTGCTTGTAATCAGTGTGTGTGTATAAAAGGTTAGTGAGTTTCTGGGCTCCTGACAGCCCCTTGCATCTTTCATCCAGTGCTGCACTGACGTTTCTGGATTCTGAGTCGTGGGGAAAGCAAAAGAATTGTCAAAGGATCTGCGGGAAAAGGTATTTGAACTGTATAAAACAGGAAGGGGATATAAAAAGATATCCAAGGACTTGAGAATGCCAATCAGCTGTGTTCAAACTCTAATTAAGAAGTAGAAAATTAGGGATTCTGTTGAAACCAAACCACGGTCAGGTAGACCAACAAAAATTTCAGCCCCAACTGCCAGGAAAATTGTTCGGGATGCAAAGAAAAACCCACAAATAACTTCGGCTGAAATACAGGACTCTCTGAAAAAAAGTGGCGTGGCTGGTTCAAGATGCACAATAAGGAGGCACTTGAAGAAAAATGGGCTGCATGGTCGAGCCGCCAGAAGAAAGCCATTACTACACAAATGCCACAAAGCATCCAGCTTACAATACGGCAAACAGCACAGAGACAAGCCTCAAAACTTCTGGAACAAAGTCATTTGGAGTGATGAGACCAAAATTGAACTTTTTGGCCACAACCATAAACGTTACATTTGGAGAGGAGTCAACAAGGCCTATGATGAAAGGTACACCATTCCCACTGTGAAATTCGGAGGTGGATCGCTGATGTTTTGGGGATGTGTGAGCTACAAAAGCACAGGAAACTTGGTCAAAATTGATGGCAAGATGAATGCAGCATGTTATCAGAAAATACTGGAGGAAAATTTGCACTCATCAGCCCGAAGGCTGCGCATGGGACGTACTTGGACGTTCCAACATGACAACGATCCAAAACACAAGGCCAAGTCGACCTGTCATTGGCTACAGCAGAATAAAGTGAAGGTTCTGGAGTGGCCATCTCAGTCTCCTGACCTCAATATCATTGAGCCACTCTGGGGAGATCTCAAACGTGCAGTTCATGCAAGACAGCCCAAGAATTTACAGGAACTGGAGGCTTTTTGCCAAGAGGAATGGGCAGCTTTACCATCTGAGAAAATAAAGAACCTCATCCACAACTACCACAAAAGACTTCAAGCTGTCATTGATGTTAAAGGGGGAAACACACGGTATTAAGAACTGGGGTATGTAAACTTTTGATCAGGGTCATTTGGGTAGTTTCTGTTGTCATTATGATTTAAAAAGAGCAAACACAGTTGTTTGATAATAAATGGCTTCACCCAACCACTAACCATGAGTGAAAGAAAACTTTTTGTGTTATCATTCATATTCTCTGAAAAATGGCCAAGAAATCAGAAATTCTGCCAGGGTATGTAAACTTATGAGCACAACTGTATATTGTAATATTTACAATTACAGGTAAGTACAATAAATGTTTAAATATCTGGCTTTTAAAGCTGCTGGATGTTCCACTTGCAAAACTAAAACAATGCTTGTTCATTCTTTGCTGAAAGCTGGTTGGATTTGTACAGTTTTTAGTTTTGGCCTGAAATTTTCTGATTGATTTTGTTACGGATTGTATTACTGACATCATTTGCATCTAGACCTGTGTATATTTCCTACTGCATTCATTGAACAACTCAAATTAATTATTATGTACACATTAAAAGTTTTACCCATGGTACCATGGTGATTGTTGCATTTCAGCACAAACAAAGTAGTTTTCATCAAATCTAAACCCGCTGAGATTCATTTATTCATTCATTTTCACACTTGAAATAAATTTTCTGATTTTTCCAACAAAGTGCAGACGAGATCTCAGATTGTGAAAAGCATGAAAAAGACAAAAGGCAGGATAGGTCATGTCTACTTGAAATGTCAGCTCAAATCTGGCCTTTATTCACTTTTTCTATAACTTATATTGACCTGTCAAGGAAATGTGTAATGGTTAAATTAATCACTAAAACTGTGTCTTAATGGATAAATTAATTGATTAATCATCAAGCATATTAATATTTTTAGTATACAATCAGCAACTTTCACGTATTTTCCTTTATGTATTTAGATCAAATTAAATGCCCTTTGTTGTCAGATTCCTCTGAAGTTAGCAGTGAGCTGCTGTGTCATTTATGTCTTGAGTAATTTGACTGAAATTAAAAATTTTTCACCAATTGCATCACCTGGGGAAGTTTTTACTCACCAAAATAATTTTTAATGATTTAACCACAATATTCCTCAACACAAATACGTATGACATGGACAACTAGACTTTATTATTTAATTAGTGATGACGTGATGTTTGTTAAATGATGTGATGAAAAAAATTTACCATTGATTACTTCATCATTACAAATGAGAAAGTATTTGAATTGTTTCATTCGTATACACAAGTGCTTTGTATTGACTGTACTTAACCACAATGAATCCCTCCAGTCTTGAACTTCACTTGACTGCCCACATGCTCGACATTATAACCTGCCTATTACATCATCAGTATATCCTCAGGGTCTTCAGTGTAGTGACTCTTTTCTAATCTAGTGTTTCTAGAGCAGTGTTTCTCAACAAGTGGGCCGACAAATCATTTGCAAAACATATATACTGTATATATGCCAATATATATATATATATATATATATATATATATATATACATATATATATGTACAGATATATATTTATATATACTTGTTTGCTATCTCAGTCTGATTTTGCACTGAAAGATTACATCCATGGCAAAAACTTTAGTATCAAAATGGATAGCTTGTTAGCAGCAGGTCAATATGAATGTTTGATTCTGCAAAACCCTGGATTGTGTTCAACACCAATCTTTTTTACATCTGTCTAGTGGCAATATTTTTCAGATTCGTGCAATGTGTCTGCATGGCAGCTATGGCACTTGAAAATCTGATGATTTGTTTTTTCCATCCATCCATCCATCCATCCATCCATCCATCCATCCATCCATCCATCCATCCATCCATCCATCCATCCACCACACCCAGGAGGCATCCCAATCTGATGCCAGAACCACCTCAACTGGCTCCTTTTGACATGAAGGAGCAGTGACTCTCCTCCGAGCTCCCTCTGGTTGTCTGAGCTCCTCACCCTATCTTTAAGACTGGGTCCAGCAACCCTACAGAGGAAACCCTTTTCAGTCATGTGTACCTGCAGTGTCTTTCTTTCGATCTCTACCAAGAATTCATGACCATAGGTCACAGCTTCCTCTTCACCACAACTTTCCAGAACAACCTCTGCATAACTGCATAAACGTTGATTTGCTGATTCGTTTCCTGGCTGAAAGTTAAATGAGAAGATACCAATACCACTTGTGTTTGTACATTCACTAAGGAGCTACAGCCAGCAGCTGGTTAGCGTAGCTTAGCACAAAGATTGGGATCTGGGGGAAAAAGCTAACCTGGCTCTGTTAACACAGCCCATCTACCTGCAGCTCTGAAGCTCAGAACTCAACATGTTATATCTTGTTTTTGTTTGACGAACTAAATGTGTCAAAAGGGTTTGACTCAGTTTCAACCCCTCTGTAAGGGAGCCACTCCTTTGACACATGAAGTTTACACAGTACAGGTCATCACGTCAATCCCTGACGAATTGATCTGTAACACTGAAATTTGATACAATTTGATGGCAGCGAGTGAGTCAGATATTCCCCTCTATTTTCCTCACTTCCCACCAGGCATCACACCAACAAGATCAAACTCACAAACGCACAATAAAAATGTGGATATTACTAGATATTTAAAAAAAAAAAAAAAAAAAAGGGATATCATATGATGTTGCAATTTTTGTATTATAATCCTGTTTCTACAAGCTTGTTATGGATATTTGGGAAACTCCCTGGGAATACCTTGTCTACACTTTCACTTTTGCATGAAAAAACAAACAGATTGGTGGATGGAGGAAGTAAGAGAGAGGGCAGGAGAGCAGGAAAGTAGAACAAAAGATGGGCTCACACTCTGACACACAGCATGGAAATTATATTGCACACTGCTGCGGTCGTATTGTTGTTGTGGGTAGTATTTCTCATTTCAATGAATGCAGACAGGGAAATCCTACACGCAGACCCACACACATGGAAAGCAGGACGCAGCACCTTACTATTATTGTTTGGTCACTTGGAGACAGAAATGTTGCTTGGTTGGATCTGAACTTTCACTGATGGCAAAATCCCAAATCATTTGAATAAAAATACAAACATAAATAAATGTTCCCTGTCACATTAGTCATTCACTTTAAGAGTTTGTTCCTTAGGTACCAATGGCTCAAACTTAGCTTTCACTCAGGGTGGGAATCTAAACAAATTATTGACTGTACCCGTTCTCAACTTATCTTTTTATCATTGTCAAAAATGCCACAGCTCCATAGCTCCAATGAAAATGATTTTTTGGGGGATTTGTTCAGATGTTCACAGAGGTTTTGTTCTGTTTGTGCCAGAATCAGAGAGAGAATAAGCTGTATTGTTAGGTGTATGCAAAGAATGGTTACGGTTATGGTTACTCATTGTTACAAGAACAGTTTTCAGGAACATGGATGACACATGAGGCATGCAGGCACGCACGCACACACGCACACAAATATATGATTGAAGAATTGTATATGTTATAGCTGTTATATATACGTCAACTAAATGACCTCTGACCTCTCATTTTTAACAATTACAGTTACTTTTCTGTTTGAATAGCAAAGACCATGCAACGAGAGGAGCATCTGTTGTTTCAGTAAATGTACCAAAACAGCATATGCTTACCTTCAACTGACAAAGCTACCTAGTAGCAGTAGGACTTTCTACTCCTGTCTCCTATCAGGAGCCAAGATGAGGTTGATATGGAGCCACAAAGTCTGCAGATTGTGATGATTTATTTTGCATGGACAACAATGTCGCCCTGTTGATAGCGGTGTCAGATCAGAAAACACTGACACTTGGGCAATGACAAACATCATTTTGTCGTTTTAATTTGGAAGAGTTTTTCATTTCCTATCGCTGAAATTTTCACTCCAGTATATTGGAAAGAAAGTGGTCAACAATAAATTGGTTTGAGCATGAAAGGTCATTGACCTTGAAACATATCTGATAAATTTTAACGTCCAAGCTCATTTACTAGACTTTTTCTTAAAGCTTTCAACTGCATCCCACAGCCTTCTTCATTCAGTGGAACTTGAAGTGTAAAACATCTTTATTTGACAGTTAAAGTCAGTAATTCTTTTTCAGATTAAGATTTTACACACAAAACATTAACAGCATGATATAATTTATTATTATAGATCAAACTATCCCATACAGAATTGTAATTTATGACATGTATGTCCCTGAATCAAGAGTGATGTTGCCATATACGTCACTTATAAGAGGATATATTATTATCACATATATATAAATCTTGTGCATATATGAAGATATAAGTTTATAACATATATGAAATATCTATAGTAAAATTTGTATATGTATATATATTAAAAATATTAAGAGATTATGAGTTTTTAGATTATAAAATGCTGTGACCATATATGTTAACGATATATATACTGTATATATATATATATATATATATATATGCTTATGGGATCCAACACTATATGAAGTTTCATCACCTTGACCAACTACAACATTACAATACCAATTACATGATAATGATCTAATGATATAATAATATAAAACTGAATATAAAACCTATACTTTGCTTTTATATTATTTAATTTTGAATGCAGGACTTTTACTTGTATTTGAGTATTTTTAGACCATGATATTACTACTTTTTACAGGAAATGATCTGGTGATTTTTTTTATCATTTCAAAACAGCTTAATGAAGAACATGTGAATTAAACGTGTATTCCTTCAGTCACCTTTAACTAACATTACTTCACCTGATTAGATCAATGACTGAAAAGTTGACATCATACTCAGTGTTAAACATTGCAATATTTTTGGTTTCAATCTGGCTTTACTATTTGCTTTCAGTGCTTTGCAAAGCTAGGAGTAATTACACTTAAATTCAACTGTTTTGACTCCAACTTCTATTATGACCACAGCTGATTTTTAGATTTTCACAGTATGAGAGGGTCAGTCTGAGATCCTTTAATAATGACTGCTCCATCTCATTGCTGTCATATTGTCAAATCTGTGATGAAATGTTGCAGCTGCTGATGCAACTTAAACAGTTTCAGGTGAATGGGTACAAATTTTTGTGAAGGAAACACTTGTATTTAGATATTTTTTTCTGGAAATAGAAATGGTCACATTATAAATATTGGAAAAATATTGAATCAAGGGCATGGGCTATATAGACTGTAGGTAGGGACACAGCAACCCCTCCCCTTTCAGCCAATCATACAGTATACTGGCATGCCTTAATTGGTTGTCTTGGAGATGTAGCCTCTGGGAGGGCATGTTGGAAAGATCTAATGTGACTTCACTCCAAACAGTGCAAACGAGTTCACTGAAATACTGGTTGGGATATTTCTGTCCTCCCTAAATATTGGTAGGGACATGTCCAACCGTCCATATGCAAATCTATGCCCTTCTATTGAATATCACAACAAAATATCAGCAACTGGCAGGTTAGCATACATCATAGAGGTATTCGTTGAACCCCAACGGACTATGTTAACTTGCCATGAGTTTGCAGATTTGTGTTCGCAGAGACTGATGCAAATTTTACCATGCTTGTACACTGTGTCCACTCACTGACACAGAATAGAAAGTTATTGTTGTTGGGAAATCTCTTCTAGAATGTGAAGTCCCTCTAAACAGGAAATGTCTGTGCAGTTTCTCTACATCTGATAAGCCGCAAACAACAATGCAGCAACTTATGTCTTTATGTCAGTGTTACTTTAGCCTCACAGTTTAGTTTTAGCTGTGAGTAATCACACTTTCGCTGCATGTGGAGGCTGACGGAGGAGACTAAAATAAATATTGTGAGGGGATCACAATATTTAGAATTTCATGTGTTGCTAGCATTGTTTTCTGCTAGACAGTGACTGCAATGGAAACTACCACAGAGGTGGTTTTGAGTACTTTGGTAGTTACTTTGGTCTGTTTGGGTCTATGCTATGGGTCTGAGTAACGAGTGCTCATGTAATAATTTAGTAATAACTACTGACTACTCATAGGTTGGTTCGTTAGCATGTAGACAGGAGTCGCGGTTGGCGGTCTATAGTTTGGTAATCACATGTGTCTGATTGTAAGAAAATGTAAAGATACTGAATACCAGAACTAAATATCAGTAGCTGGCAAGCTTCATTTTAAAGGACCATATTTTCAGCCATGAATTATACAGCCTCACCAACTGTCACAAAATTATTTTGAGTCACAATATAATAGTATGTATTGAGTAAATTTTAATGAATGAATTGTAGTGTTTGCCTATTGGGTCTCATCATTGAACTTTATTGGTAGACAAAAAGACCTCCTTGGCACTAACCTCAATACGACTTTTCTCTGTATACTGCTAGACCAATTGGAAAATCCAGTTGGTATCTGTGGCCTGGCTTTCACGTAGTTTAAAGTCTTACTTACTGTATCTGAAAGAGCACAGTGTATCTCCTACAATAATGCTACATCTATATTTTCCGATGTGAAATAAAGAATACCCCAGGCCTCTGTTTTTGGTCCTCAGCTTTTCTCGCTTTATACTGTACTTCCATGGAATTAGTCTCCACTGCTACATTGATGTTCTACAACTGTATGTGCCTGTAAAAGCAGATGGACTTTCTCAAAGGATCAAACCCTAGGCCTACTTGAAAAGCTAGATGTCAAAAATAATTCCTGTCCCTAAACTCAGATAAAACTGAGATGCTGGTCATGGGCCCGGTCTGACAGACACTGTGTGATTTGTCAAAGTCTGACAGTCAATAACTTTGGTATTATGTTTGATCCAAACCCCTCCCTTGATCATAACATTAAAGACATCACCAAAACTACCTATTTTACACGGCTAAAATTCAGTCTTATCTGGCAATGGCAGATGCTAAAACAATAATTCAAACCTTTGTGTCATCCAGACTAGATTATTGTAACACTTTGTTTTCAAGATTTCAACATGCTTGTACGTTTTTGCCTCTCCCTGCACTATATGCCATTTGTTATCTTTGTCATTTTCTGTGTATTTTAAATTGTGCAAAAACCTTCTCTGCACTTTCTAATTATGCATTTGTAAATTGAGATCTTTTTCCTTCCCTTTTTCCATCGAACTACATCTTCCTCTTTGCTGTCTTTCTTGTATTCCGTGTGGTTTCTATGCAGTTTTTTTTTTCAGTTATCAGCAGCAACGTTACCCAATACAGTACATGCAATATCATCAAAACGTGCCTCAGGTTTCGGGTTTTGTAAAAAAAAAAAGTTCTATAAAGATGATGTGTTCTGCTGTAGGCGTTGTTGTTGCTTCATGTTTCCCCCAGGCAGAAGTGATTCCCTGGATAAAAATACAGGTGTGAGGTGTTTTCATGTATTGTTCCAAAAAAGCAGTGAGTGTAAAAACAAGTCTGATGAGGTGAGTTCCAAATGTAATCCTTGCCTGGGGTTTCACTTTGCATCTGTTGACTCACAACCAAAGATCTATTGTGGATAAGCTAACATGACAGTGGGATATGTTTTGACATTCTGGCCAGTCCTAACTACTTCAAAGGACTGCAGTTTTGGCCATTTGAATAATTAAGTACACTGAATGGGTATCATTGACCTTTTCAACATGTTTGAACTGATATTTGATGACATTTGACATTTTCCTCCTCGAAACAGTGCCTATTAATAAATTTTAATATACTCAAACAATTGACACATAAAACTGAAGTAAGTACACCCTTACATGCATGACACCTTCACATCCATAAAAACAATGATTGTGCCAAGATCAAAAGAACTCCCTTAGGCCTTCACATAAACGGTTGTGGATGTCTGGCAAGGGATTTAAAAACATTATAATTTGAAAGAAATCAATCCACCAAATTGTCTCTAAGTGCTGTAAATTTCAAATGGACTGGCTGCCACAGGAAATCCAACCCAACATCAGACCATTTGATGCAAAAACAAATCTCCAAGAACCCCAAAATTTCATCACAGGGTCTGCGGATAGTTTTTTCAACTGCTGGTGTCAAAGAGCATATGTCTACCTGCATTGGAGGCGTGCCAGGAAAAAGCCTTTGCTGTCCAAAAGGAACATTAGAGCAAGACTCCAGTTTGCCATTGAAAACACAGGCAAACATACAAGGAATAATGTGCCCTGGACCAATAAAGGATTGTTAAAAGTTTGGCCACAGTAACAGCAGACATGTCTAGTACATGTCAAAGACAGCTCATACAAACTGTGGAGCATGGTGGTGGAAATGTTATGGCTTGGAGTCGCTTCACTGCCTCAGGGACTGGCCAGCTTGCACTGATCGATTCAACTATGAATTCTGCATCATATCAAAGAGTGCTTGACGACAACGTGGGACCGTTTTTCATACAGTTGAAGTTGTTCCAGAAGTGGACCTTTCAACAGGACAATGATCCTTAGCACACTAGCAAATCCACCAAGGAATAGCTCAAGAAGAAAGAATCAGAGGGTTATCGATCTGCTAAGTCAAAGCCTAGATTTGAATCCCATTGAAATATTGTGGGGGGATTTGAAACAGGCAGAAAACCATCAAACATCTTGCAACTGAAGGGATTTTGCATGGATCAAAAATTTAAGCAAACCAGTTGGTGGGCAATTATGCAAAACGCCTACAAGAAGTTATTGCTACTAAAGAGGGCAACACCAACTTCTGAGGTCAAGGGTGTACTTACTTTTTTTCCACAGAAGAATATTACATATATTGATATTTTTGTTAAATAAATTATAAACAAAGGTCACTGCACCCAGCTGTAGCTCACCAAGAAACAGTAATATTAACCATAATTTTCTGTTTTTACATTTGTTTGTGCTTGGATGAAACAAACACAATACAACTTGCTAATTAGTGAACAGAATGGAGAAAGCTCCATATAATACCTTCCTTAAAAAAAAATCCAGAATTTAATGTGAAACACTTTAAGTCAAGTCTACCAGTTAAATAATAATAACAATAATAACAATAATAACAATAATAATAATCTCCATTGTCTATGGGATGGAAATTTGCCTTTGTCTTCACAGGCTGTTGAAAACACATCACTGTAACTCACAAACAATAAATACAATAATAGCCTAGCACAACATGCACAGTACAGACAGCAATAATGTGCATGATTCCAGTGTGAATGATACCCAGTACTTTCCTTACAAGACCCCCCCCCCATATTGTTACTTTTCAAAGTTAGAATATTATAAAAACGGTTTTTTCTCTCTTTCTGGACCTTTTTCTAAATGTCATAAAGTCTACATGGATATTGACAACAAGGGCATTTCATGAGAAATTGAGAAAATCAAAACAGCATGTAGACAAACATCCTTATCCGATCCCCTCCCCACTGGAGTGCCCCAAGGATTGGTACTGGGACCCCTTCTCTTTGCAATATACACCACCTCCTTGGGTCCAATTATGTCTCACATCACCGCTATGCCAACGACACCCAACTATACCCGTCAGCCCCACCAGACAACCCCAATGTCTCCATACAGATGTTAGCCTGTCTCTCTAACATATCCGCATTGGATGAAGGGAAACCACCTTCAACTAAACCTTCCCTAGACTGAACTCCTAGTCATCCTGGCCAATCAGTGTTTCCACGATGATATCAATATAAAATCATCTCCTCATCCCTTGACCCAACTAATGTCGTAAGAAACCTGGGTGTCATGTTTGATGACCAGCCGTCCTTCTCTGACCGTGTTGCATCTGTCTCTTGGTCATGCCCTTTGCTCTGTACATTAAAAAAAAAATCCGGACTTACCTGACTCAGTATGCCAACCAATTCTTGGTCCAGGCCATGGTCATGGTCTCACTGCGATTACTGCAATGCCCTTCTGGAAGGGCTTCCCTTCATGCACAGTGAAACCCTTACAGATGGTCCAGAATGCATCAGCCCAAAAGGGCACGTCACTGCTACTCATCGATTTACACTGGCTACCCATGGTTGCCCGAATCAAATTCAGATTAAGACCTTTCAATATTATAGAGAGAAACCCATCAGTCCCCACAATGAGCAAGCAAATGGCGACAATGAGAAGTAAAAAAACTCCCTTTCACAGGAAGAAAACTTCAACAGAACCAGACTCTGGGTGGGAGGCCATGTTGTCCCTTTGTTTCTTTGGATAAAAGGGTCTGCCAAATAAGTAAATCTAAACGTAGTTTATGGTCAAATAATTGCATCAGTGCTAATGAAGAAGGCAAAAATGAAAAGGTGTCGCGTTGTAACAATTTTAATTTCCTGTCATGAACTTGATCAAGCACGAGAAAAGCCTTTCACAACACAAGGAGAGACAGAGAAAGAGCACAATATTACAGAGATGATACATGGCATCATTCACCTTCATGTCACAGAAGGGAGAACGAACAAAAAACAAAAGAAAACAAAAGAAAAAAAAAAAGAAAAAGCAAGAATAAAAACTTGGTTCAACTTGTTTTTCCATTGTGATAAAAGCTACAAAAAAACTATCAATGTTCAAATCCTCTTGAGAACATACAGAATTATAATACAGAAACACTACAATACTTTTTATCCTTCCCCACCCACCCCACCTGCCCCACCCTCTACGTTACTCCTGAAGCCAAGTATGATCACAGAAGAACAAATATTGAGTACTGTACACAGACATGAGTCTTTGCAACTCCACTGAAACCCGAACTTACATCTACACCCCCAATCTGCAGGATTTTTCAAATCAAGACTGTGTCAATTAATTTCAGGAATATAAATGCTAACTGCTAAAAGCCAGAAAAGGGGCCTATGTGTTCCCTTTTTGGTGTCTGTTGTGATAGTGACAATTGTTTACTCATCACTTTTCATTTCTTTGTCTAGTTCTTTTATTTGTCAATTTACGAAAACGTTGAACGACGTATTTTGAGACTCAGGGTCTATAGAATCTACAGTATGTAGAAGTAACAGTATGTGAAGTTTTTGAAGCTGTAATTAATAATTTGGGGGAAGAAAAAAAGTTTCTTCACTGTTTGTCAGCTTTGCTCACAACATACAAGTGGGCACAGAAGGTATTTTTTCCAATAGTCAATTATTAGCCAATTCATTGGTAGTTCTTCATAGTGACATTACACTCCTCAATGGCAGATTGGGGTTTCCAGCAGACCTCATGAAACTCACTGTTCTCTCCCATCTAACCATTACAAAGGCTGTGTGTGTGTTTCAACCATGTGAAAGTATGTGTGTGTGTGGTGTGTAAAAGGCTGGTGCTGGAACATAATTCATGATAAATGTATATGTATGTGTTTACTCTAAATTCTCAAATATACCAGACCTTTACAATCTGAGACAGAGACTCTTTTTATGAGAGTATTTTAACACAAAGCCTTCCTGTTTTCTGATCTGTAGCGTTAATTATTATTGTCTGCTGTTAATACTAAATTCAACACTTCCTCCATAAGTTTCACATTAAAACAGCTCCAGCTTGGCAGGGCGCAACCTTCCCTCTGAGAGCTTTTATTGTGAAACAGTGACAGGAAGTATATTATAATGAAAACATGGCAAAGTAGAAGAGGACAGAATTAATTTGCTGGTGCTAGTTGTTGGTTCAGGCGCCAGTAAATTGATGATTTTTTTTGTTGTTGAGAATTTACAGTATGTTACAGTGTGTGTGTGTGTGTGTGTGTGTGTGTGTGTGTGTGTGTGTGTGTGTGGTATTAACATCAGTACAAGAAGCTGCTGGGTGTATTTTACAGGGGGAATCATACAATCTCTGGTTGAATTCAACTGCATTCTTCTCAGCAGGAGTAAAGGTGATAGTGGAGGGTGGATGGAGCCTAAATGAGATGCCAACGTTCATCTTCTCAATGCTTATACAAATCCTCACAGACGACTTCCCGGAGACCATTTTGTGACCCTTCTCATTTGTTTACTATCAATCAATGTATCTGACTTGGTTGGCGGTTATTTCTCAGCTGTTCTGCGGCGCTGTCACTCCTCAATGTTCAGTCAGACTTCAGTTTCAAATAAATCCAGGTCTCAAAATGTCACCAGCAGCTGTACTTAGTCTTTATGTATAGTTAAACTCCTTGTACAGTAGTAGAAATCCTTCATCAGGAGGGTACGCTTGTTTCTGAGGAATGTCGGTTTCTGTTTCGCTGACAGAATTTGGAAGGCTCATTTGGATCAGATGCTGTCGCCAGCCTTTTATTGTGTCGACTCAAACTTGTTGTTTTAGTTTCTTCCTTCCAGTTTGTTTATCAACTTTTTTTTTGGTTTTTATAAGAAATCTTAAAAAAAATGTGACACCTTTGAGAGGAGACTGGAACCAACTGCCTGAGTTCTGTGTCCTCTGGATTTTTGACGAACGTTACCTCAAATCACTTCCTCTCCCACATCGACACTGTAATTTGTTTTTTGGTTGTTGCTCGAGTTTCACAGCACAAAAAAATAAAAAAAAAACAAACAAAAGAAATGTTAAATATTCAGAGATACTCTGTATAGAGTTATTTGTCTTGAAACTTCTGTGGACATTGAGGCATTTTTGTTGGGGGGAAACAAAAGGTGAAAATGTGACTGACTTTTGAAGGGTGAAGTAAAATTGAGAACATTGGAGAAGGATCGTCCAGGCTCTGATGGTCAACAGCTGTGAAAAAAATGTCTATTTTACAACGATTTACTGTTAATTTGAAGGTGTGAAACTGCAGAGATGACAAAAGCAACACTTGAAACTAAAGATGAAGATGGTGTGTAATCCTCAATAACTGTACAGAACAGAGCCTGCTCATGTTTGACTGATGTTAATGGGAATTGTGAAAATCTATATGTGTGAAAGGATCAGGATCTAAATCCATTTATATATTAAAAAAAAATCTGCAACATGCTTACTTGATGGTTCATTTGAAGAAAAGTTTTACTTCTAAAAAGTGTTCAGCTACATGTGAGCTCAGAGACTCCACGATGGCAACTATACAATCCATAATGCCATTCTTCTAAAGGCGGTTTTACAGCCAGAGTGACCCGACAAAACGTCCGCTAACTAATCTACACTAAGACACTGTAAACACGCCTTTAAAGACGGTTTGTTAACCATATACATAAGTCTGATATTCACATACTGTACATCTTAAACACTGAAAAAAAAAAAACTATATGAATCACTGTTTTTAGCTGCCGATACAAATCAAGTGATCAGACACTAACCAGGCAGTGGTAGATGTTCCCGTGAAATCAATTGTGAATAGTCACACTTGTGTTAAGGAGGAGGATTATAACGCTTGCTCACCAGCTGGACCCTCCGGTACCTGAAGAGCTATTTATTATTATTTACATGCAAACTAGTGAGACTGAAGCAGAGAAGTTTAAGCGGATATTTTCAGCAAAGTCCCTGAAACGACCAGCCAGGCTGTTACTGTGAATACATATGTGCTTCTTATCATTTTAGCCTGGTAAAAACAAAACAAAACTAAAAAAAAGCCACAGCAACATAACAGTTTAAAGATTACTAAAACCCGTCCTTCATTTTTTTTTTTTTTTTTGGATGTACAGATTGATTTCTCCTGGGAAATAAACTACTTTTTAAAAACTCTAATCAGCCTTATGTACAAGCGTTTCATCTTGACAACAAATACATTATCAGTATAAACAGCAATTTTTCCAATTTGAAGTTTCATTTGTGACAAAACATGTTATAAGTGAGCTTGTGTTCTGTTTTCCTGGTTAACATTGTGGGATGTAAATAATACAAAGCTGTAGTAAAAGTACAAAAAATTCTCTGTAAACCCTGACACAAAAAGCTTGATTTAATATTGATGTATGAAAGGGCAGACAAGGTGTTTGATGGAGAATTTGCAGCTTTAAAAAAAAAAAAAAAACCCACTAAGTATTACATTACTTACACTTATAGCTGCTTCAGTGTTTGTATAGTATATACTGGCTGGTGGCAGCAGTTTTAAGACAATAATGTAATGTTTTTTTATTTTATTTTATTTTATTTATTTATTTATTTTTTTTTACAAATAATTCGTCAAGCTGTAGTGTGGAGGTGTTTTTGTTTCTTTGCACATTCTTCTGAGGTTGTCACACCTGTCAGCATGCAACTACAAAGAGGTCAGAGGTTGACGGACTGTGATATAAACGCCATTGTAAGAAACTGTGTCAAGAGCCAGAGATCACATTTTCACCTTTGTGTTTACACCCCAGGTTTGGGGGTGGGGTGGGGGTGGGTGTGGGGTTTTCTGTTAAGACAGAAAGAGAAGTTTAAGGTTTGTCTGAGGAGGAGGCGGTCGTGTCTGGAGCTGCGTTTTGTTTTGAGGACAGGTGGCGACGTTGGGATTTCCACTCTCTGCTGCCCGGATGGTGACCAATGTGGATTCAGACAGACAGTCTCGTCTACGCCTGCTCTAGGTAGTCTGCAGGGAAGACACAAAGAGAAAGACAGTATTATTTGCACAGAGAAAAAAATTTAAAGTAAATGTTTAAAGTAACTGAAAGTGAATTGAACAGAAGCATCCGGGGAGGCATGACTATTTTCCCTGTTTTTCTATTCTTTTTCATAGGTTCCATTGCGGACTCAAACCATTGTTTTGCATTGTGTCCTAGAGTCAAACAGCTGTTTTGTGTTTTTTATTGAGCGTGGCAACTTTACAGCAGGGTGACATTTACAAAGATGACTCCCTCTGTTGACAGACTGATGAAAAATATTTACCTTGTAGTGGGAGCAGAGACATAACAGACGACATTCTCCATCCGTCGTGTGATCGTCTTGTGCAAAGCAGCGTGATAAATAAACAAACACCTGTTGTCTTTCTATCTATTTTCAGGTGTAGATTTTCTGTTCATGTTGTGGTGAGATTTAAAACTTGCCGACCTCAATGACCACATTCATAATTTATTACCAAGTATAAAGGGCAACGAACACCAGCTGCATCAAAACGCCTACACCTCAATTGTTTTGTTATGTGAGCACTTTCTCTCTCTTACACACAGGCCGGTGATGACATGTCACTGTGGGTTGATGCGTGTCATCAAGATACGCCACAGTCTCATTCCCCTGCGTCAACTCTTTGGAAAAAAACAGCAGTTTTATCCTGTTTTTATTCTGTTCCACTCTGGATTTTCTCATTCCAGCTTCCACACTTCTGTCTTTATGGTGCTGTTTAGCATTATTTGTACTTTTATATCACAATGTTGATATATATCATAATGCAGTAGATTTTCATCAGTGATGCTAAAATAATATAAAATATAACATTAATTCGCAGCATCGCCTACAACAGTCTGGTTTACAAACAGAGATATTAAAATACCCTCATTGTTACCAACAGTACAAAAAAAGAATCTTTGACAGTTTCATATATTTGTGTTGTCTCATGCTAATTCAACTGTGTGATCATTTAGGATCATGTTGAATTTGCATTTATTTAGAAGGAAGGCTAAATAACATAACGCACCTTTCTGCATAATGCGGTACAATTTAAAAGCACCACAAACTACAGCCTGCAAAATGAACAACACTTCTCTTTCAACAAAAACTGAACATTATAATCTTCATACAGGGAGGATGCATTGCAGGACTGTTGGATTTGACTGGCTTAGTTTTAGTGAAGCAAGCCTGAGAAGGTGCATATCTCTCATATACTGTATATTAACAGTTTTAATTAGCTTACAGCAAGAGAAGAAAAGTTGTGGTTGATGAGCTAAATTTGAGAACAGGCAAAGATCAAAGACTGTTAAACACAATTAGAATATTATCTCAAAATAATCTGGCCTCAGGAAGATAACAATAATTCTTTTTTCTTTTTGTCAACAAATCCCATGAAAAGACCAAAACCAAAAATGAATGCATCCTCCTAGCAAGTATAATGTGTATATCCAACACCTGATCTACCTTCTTCCTCTGAGCTTCACTGTTTTTCAATAACTATTAAAAACACATCACCTGAACTTCCTTCATTACATCAACACACACACACTGTAGTTTTTTTTGACTAAATCCCACATACACAGTCCTGTTGCCCCAAATACTGTGGATTAATCCACCACTTAAAATAGTCACCTACAAATGCACTTTTTCCTCCTGCCTGAATAACGTTTACTAAAAACTACAGTTTCCGGCTGTTTTAGGAAATTACTGAGTCCTTTTTTTTTTTTTTTTTTTTAAGAAATGAGACTATATATTTGTGGTATAAGTATCATTAAACTCTGCTGGTTTAGGTCTGTTCATTTAACTTCATTGACAGACATTATGATTCAGCAATTTTTATTTATTTATTTATAGCAACATACAAAAGATTTCAGCTCAACTGTCAGAGAATAACCATAAATCAGTCATTCTGACAGTTTCAATGTAATCTCAAGAGACATTAAAGACCCTGGGCTGTGTAATGAGAAGCAGGCTGACCTCTGCACTCTGCCTCTGCATCTTATGCATGGAGTAGGAAGCCGGGTCTTCCTCCCCTGACCCGTCACGTTCCGACTCGCGCTCCCGCTTTCCTGTGATGCTGCCTCTGGTGTGCAAGAGGAGTCCTGAGTGAGCAGGAGAGAAGAAAAACTTCATCATTATCAGAATCACTCTACTGGGGGGAACATATCAGTAGTATGTTGAGTGAAGTGAGGTCTGGTTTGATGCATCTTCTGTGATGCAGAACCTCATGCTAGTGACAACTAATGGACAGGAAGAGTGACACCCTCTTGTGGCAGCATTCCTATACACTACACAAATCCCTTGATTTCTGTTTCAGAAATCCAATAAACAAAAACAAATTTGTACTTCATAAACAACCGGAGCATGAAGATAATTTTAAGAGCATCTCAGAAATGTCAGCTTTACAGTTAAAAAGGCAGTTCAGACTTGAGGATCGATGTGGCACAGGACAGTTAGCTGCATCAGATCCTGTCTGTTTGGTACCTGGGTGTTGAGGCACAGCAAACTCGTGGTAGAGTCGGCTGCTGGTGATGGTCTGGCTGGCGTCTGGCACTGAGTGGTATCCTGCAACAGATGCATTGAGAGGGCTCAAACTTAAGATTCATATATTCACAATATAACCTAATTTTAAATTAGCAAATTAGCATGTATGTATGTATGACTAACTATTATTGATCGGTGTGGAGATTGGCACGCATCGTGCTTTTTAAAAAGCATCAATTGACACCTCTATTCATGTGTATTATGCTATCAATTGATCCTGGTACCTATCCAACATTATTGTTATTTTTCCAGTTTCCACAGGAAAGCCAGTCATTCTGTCATCAGTGAAGGTCGAGACGTGGTGGAGGAATGAAGTCACTCTCATTGTTTAAGAGAAAATGACAATTCGGGTCATGCAAGTGAAACATGAGCCATTACCAGCACTTTTACAATGTTAAAACTAGAGTTAATGAAATGTTGTTGATAGACTAATGGTTAGGCCCCTGTATTAATCCTCTAGAGACCAATTACTCTCCACAGTGAATGTCATGACAATCTGGCCAGTAGCTGTTGAAATATCTCAGCCTGCATCCACACCATACGTTTTAGTTTTAAAGCACATCACTTTTGCTGTGTTTATGCCTGGCGTCCGCACCGCACCGTCCAGTCTGGACGGTAGAAACTGAGACCTGTGGAAACGATGACGCACACATCCATCGGTCACGAGTACCAGTGGTGAATGCAACATTGGTGATGAATTACAAGCGTAACTGACCTTGTTGTCTTTCCACATAAGCTGAGGTCCTACTACAAAGTTACTAGCAACTATTATAGGTAGTTTCATAAGTGCATAGGCTGCTTGTAGTTCTGAGGTGCAGTGAGGAAGGCCAATAGTGCTGCTGTGGTAATTGTAGAACGGCCTTCCTTTTTCAAACCAGTGGGTTTCAAACCAGCAGCATTTGCACCAGAGTGAAATGAGATGTCAGATGATGACCCACCATGCTGTTGTTGTTGTTGCTGTTGTTGCTGTTGTTGCTGTTGTTGCTGTTGTTGCTGTTGTTGTTGATGTGGCAGCGGTTGCAGTCGCTGTTGCTGTTGCCCAACGCTGCTGGGCCGCGTCTGTTCCTCGTTGTCAAAGTTGAGTAGGATGCTTCCGCTGCCGTTACCCGTCGCAACGGAGCTCCCCGACACTCCAGGCACTGGGAAAACACCACCAAAGAAGACGTGTAACCATCTCTTCGTTCACAAGACACTTCACGTCGTTCTTTGTTCAAAATGGACTTACAATGTGAGTTGTTGTTGTTGGTCCCTGGCTGCTGCTCTCCAGGAGAGTAGGCCATCATTCCTCCGTTCCCGTTCCCATTCGTGGACGGCACTGACGCCAGCAGGCCTGAAAGACACAAAAACGTGTTTGTTTTTACATCTGGAGAAGAGAGAATATTTATTTTGACATTGTTACATTGGCTTTCAGTATATTTTAGAAATTATTTCAACATTTTAATGCTTGTTTTTAAGGCCATACGTGGTCTTGCACCTCAGTATCTGTCTGACTTGCTTGTGAGCTATGAACCAGCTAGACCCCACAGGTCATTTGGAACCATTTTATTTGTTTTATCTAATCATATTATTTTATTTAATCATATCTTATTCCTACTCTTTAATAGTTTATTTTACATATCTTATTTTTACTGATTGGTTGTTGGTTTTATTTTATTTTCTTAATGGTTTTTAATTCATAGCCCCACCAATTATACATGGAGCATTTCGCACCACCATGCCAAATATTAGTGGTAGTAAAATTGTCAGTTTATTGTTCTCTCACCCAGTCCTCTGTATCGGCTAAGTTGCTGGTAGATCTGTTTCATTCTCTCGATGTTGAGTCGGCTCGCCTCGGCGTGATGCACCATGGGCTTCGGGTAATGGACGCCGATGATGCACTTGGCGGCTGCCTGCACGGACTCCGGAGCGTTCCACGGGTCGTAGATGAACTTAGCGGGGAAACCTCGGAGGACAGGTAAGTATCGTCTGGAAGCACAGGGAGACATTAGATACGCCAGCTTGTGTCAGCAGGACGTGGACGGCTACACCGTTACATGTGGAGTAAATCAGGGGGTTGGGGGTGGGAGTGATGCAGGCACGCAAAAGGTTATTCTTTAAAAACAAGTTAGAAATATATCTTAGTAGTTATAATGTTCAAAACAAGTGAATAACTACAACTTTATTAATACTATGTCAACTATACATTTAAAATTCAGTACAAACTGTGTTTTTGTAAGAAAATTATAACTTACTCATAATGTAATAAGATACATTTGTTTTATTTTTACAGCCAGTGAATGTGTAACTGAGAACAGCATGCTGGTCTTCAGCACTTCATGCTTACAAGTATTATGGGAAATAGTTGCAACAAAATGAAAGCTACAAACAACCACAACACTGCACAGTATGGCTGCAGTACATGAGAGTATGAGTACAAAGTCACTGCTCTACACTTTTGGAGACTCCGGCACTGAGGCGAGTTAGCGCCACAGTGCACCGTGAGGACTATAGGTCAATAAAAACAAGGGGCTGTGCTCCCGAACAACTTTTTACAATAAGTTGGTGTGATAGCAGCCACACCGCAGACAAAAGAAAAAATAGAAAAAAAGTGTGAACCTCCAGGAGATGAAGCCAATGAAACCCTGACTGCAACAAAGCAGAGAATTCAGCTCACAATACTGTTCCAACCTGCTGAAGTTTTTGTGCTTAGGTTTTCCTTTGGGCTGTCGTGGATTTGCTCCGTGTGACAAAGAGAGGCAACCTACCTACTGCACTTGGTCCGACCTTACCGAGTCTGAGGAGGGGAGACAGACAGGACAGAGGAGGGGGCGAGTGGAACTGTGGAACTGTGGGAAGCGGCACAGTACGGCACTGGCGGGCAGAGAGAGAGCGGGGCGTGGGCGGGGGTGGTGCAGCCTTGTGGACTGACACGCACACATGACGGACAACGCTCCGGTTGCTTACGGAGATCGCCCAGCCGCAAGAGAGACCACTGCCGATTGGGTTGATGATGCTAGGAGACGTCTACTGTAACACGCGGTTAGAAAACAGAGTGTATTGACCCCCATCCACCCGCAGCCCTCCCCCCACCCCCGACCAGAGCAGGTGTATGGTGGAAAAGTTCTGCCATCGAGAGATCTGTCCTTTTCTTTCTTTCATATCATTAAAAAAAAAAAAAAAAAAAAGTGGCAAATGTGGCAAATAAAAAAGTAAAATAAAAAAAGCTCAGCATCAATGTCCCTGTGTCCTCAGTTTACGTCAGTCTTTAAAAAAGGAGACTAAAGCTACATGTGTACTTAAAATAACACTTAAACTTCCTGGTCGATGACAGAAGTCTTCCATTATACCTCATGGCTCCAGCCCCCCCCCCCCATGATCAGACAGTGGTGGACTGAGAAAAGAGCTCTTGCCTGCCCCTCCTGCCCCCGTCCTTCAGACTGTGGTGGTTGTCTTTTAAGTGGTCAGCGGGCCGACAGCCCCCTTGCTGACTGTCCCCTCCCACAGCCACAGCACCACGCTCTGGGCTGGCCCACTCGGGGACCCCCTCATTTCACCAAAAGGGACCACAACCCTTTTGCCAGGAATACCCGCAACCTGCCAGTAGTAGGCGGTCCTAGTAGGTGGTGTTTCAGGAAGTGAGTGTGTGAAGTTGTGTGTGAGAGGTGGTGTGTTCAGATACAAGGTAAAATAAAATTTAATATCCTTTTTGCTTTAAATTAATATTTTAATATGATGTGCGTTTGCTGCTCATATACTTGTGTTATTTGCATTATACTTTATATAAATATATACTATGGATAAACATTTGAACTTGGACTCATGTCAGTTTATTGACAGTAAAGTGGCTAATTTCATTATTTTATCATAATTTTACCAGTTTCTTACTTTGCATCATGTCGTCTTTCTGCGTTACATCTGAATACAATTCAGGGCAGAAGTTCTACTAAGATGAAAGTTGCGTGTGTGTGTGTGTGTGTGTGTGTGTGTGTGTATCTCTCAGGGCGTTTATTAGCCAGCCACTGCTCCAGATCCACCTGCACCGGCAGGGCTGCATTCACATAAGAGAGCACCACTGAACATTTCACAAAGGGTTGGATGAGGGGCTTTGCCCAGAGCCTGGACAATGGACCGGCTCGCGTGGCACAGCACAGGTAACGTGTACCGGCGCCAACCGTGCATCACTGCTATGGCAGCTACAGCTGGTCCAACACCTCTCCTCGCTACCCTCCGGGGAATGTTTCATAGTTCTCTACCTAACGAATGCAGGCAAGGCGTTTGATTTCCCTACCAAACGGTCAGAATCCCTTTTGACGAAATGAGACGCTACCGAGTTACAAACCTGCCCAGAGGGTGCTGCTGGGGTGCAAGCATGTCCCGTCCCTCAGGGTTGCACAGGTAAGTAAAAAACAAACGGCCACCGATGTCTCAGCTCGACCCCCGACTTCCATCCAAGGCAGCCCTGGCCAGAAGCCCGGCTGCACCTGGGTGGAGGGGCGTGAGAACGGCCAATCATCTTAAAAGCAATCAGCTACAATCTCCGAAGGGGAGAGGGATAGCTGAACTTTTCCCCCAGTCCCCCCAAAAAACAGATGAGCCAGAACACAAACACAGAGCCACATCCAGAAAGAGAGAAGAATTAATCTACGCCTTTGCAGTAAAAAAAAAAAAAAAAAAAAAAAAAAAAAAAAAAATCATCTGGTGGCAACAGTAACTAAAGATACGCACGCGTACAAAATCACCAAACAGATATTCACAAACAATTAAAAAATGCACGCAGAGAAGTTCACTGTGAACACTAAGATTATTACAAAAGACATGCCTGATTCCAAAACTAAAGTGCTGAAGTTTGAACAGAAGAGAAAACAGGCCAATGGGCAAAAATAAGAAGAGGAGAGGAGGGATGTTTATTCTCTTTTCATTCACTTACCCAAAGATCTGGAGGTCTCCCTTTATCCCTCCCTCCATCTCTCGCTCTCTGCCTTTGTCTGGTAAATTAAGCCTGTCACTGTCTATCAGCTGTGTGTGTCTGTTGGTGTTTGTGTGTGCATATGAGTGCGTGTTTATTTGTGGTTGTAATATCTGACTGAACTCTTAGAACCATCTAAATACATCACTCAAATGATCTGCACTCTCTACTCATTTGAGAGTTGCTCTCTCAGTGCTTCTAAGTTTGTGCAGTTCAGAGAGACAGAGGGAGGAGGGGTGCCATTCAGCATACAGATGGGGTGGGGGAGTGGCGGGGTTGGTTGGTTGGTTGGGGGCATGGGGGAGTGTGGGGTGTGTGCGCGGGGAGGGGGGGGGGCACCAAGGGGCAATGCCGGGAAAGGTACCCACCTGATGAAGTCCCCGTTGGGGTCGGTGCGCCGGCCGAAGCCCACGGGGCAGTAGCAGTGGAAAAACTGCTGGAAGAATGAACTGCAGGACAGCCACATCCAGCTGCCTGCGTTCACGCTCCAGTCTGCATCTAGAAGCAGCTCCTCAAAGACCTGCAGCGGGACGGAGACAACACGTTTTTGCTTTTTCAGCATTTACCGAATGACACTGACTGGCTAAATGTGTTTGTTACTGGAGGCGCCATCCCATTCTCGTGAACGCGATATTTCAGTAACGCCTTGAAGGAATTTCTTCAAATTTGGCACAAACATTCAAATTGGAAGGGATTTCCTTGAGGAGTTCCCAAGATATTGTGTACACAAGGCAAAAACTGTGTTTTGTGACGTCATAGTAACCTTGATCTTTGACCTTTGACCATCAAAATCACATCAGGTCATCTTTGAATCCAAGCGAACGTTTCTACCAAATTTGAAGAAATTCCCCCAAAGCGTTGAGATATGGCGTTCATGACTTTCTTTTCCCTTTTTGCATCGTCCCGCCTGATCCACCGTTTTCTCACCTTCATCCCTTCCTCCCAGCTGATCCACAGGTCCCCCCTGGTGAGGAAGCAGGCCACTGCGTGCCTGGCCAAGTGATGGATCCAGCCCTCCTGCCTCAGCTGAGTCATGATAGCGTCTATCCAAGGAAAGCCCGTCTTGGCCTCGGCCCACTTGGCGAGCGCTTCTGGATTTTTGTCCCAGGGGATGCGGACGCAGATGGGGTTACCCTCCATCTTGTCAAAGCGTGGGTTGTTCGTCGCCGCCGTGTAGAAGAACTCGCGCCATAGTAACTGGCCGTACAGAGAGAGCGGAGGGGAGCTGTTCTTCTTCACCTGGATACAAACAAACACACCAGGAATAAAAATATTAGGCACAAGTGCAAAATGTTGACTTAAAATGACTTGATATCCTCCCCAGGCCCAAAGATTTAAGATCACATTATAAGACAGTGTGTGGCGCATCAACGAGGGATCCTTCTCGATTGTCCTAATAATTTCACACACTGCCGTAGCAGCTGATATCAGAAAGCCTCACTCTAAGTGGGGGGGTTGTGCACTGACCTTGCGGTAGAGGTCAGTCAGCTTGAAGTAGAAGAGGCGACAGGAGAGGCATCCGAAGCGCAGGTAGGGGCTGAGGCCTGTTGGGCTGGCCAGTAACGAGTTGGCGTTCATCCTGGGGCGCTCAAAATTAGCCACCCATGCCTGGAAAAGAAGAAAAATAGAAGAGGAGAGGGAGGGAGAGATGGTAAAGTGGCGAATAAAAGAGCTGCATGGGACAATTTAAATAAGTTTTTAAAGGTTACGAATGAAAACTATGTCAATACGAGAATGAATGGAACTGACTTTTCTCTCCAGGTGGCGCTCTATCCTGGTCAGAGCCTCGGTCTCTCCTCCTGGCCACACCGCTGAGGGCAGGCCCTCAATGTCAAAGCCTGAAAACATTCACATGAATCACCTCTCTGGTTTACAACCGCGTCATACCCACGTGTTGAATGAGTAAACAATCCTTCAGTTATGTCACAAACACTAAATAAAATGTTACACAACACGAAGGCAACCAGCTAATACCTACGACAAAGCATCACTGCGCGGATCGGGTTGCCTCGCCTCATCTTTTGATAATCGCGGAATTAGCTGGTGACCACTCATTGTACAAGGAATACATAAGCTTGGGTAACTGTTGCATAATTGCGTTCATCTCTGCACCCACTGTGTAAGAGTCACATCCTCAGACCAACAGTGGCAGCGGTTCCTTTATCAGAGGAACAGTGGGAAAACAGAATGAAAACATTTCCACCACACTGCACTACAAAGCCGAACAACATGAGGTTTTCCAGCCCGGCCTGATCATATAATATCTACAAAACTAAAATGAAAAAGAAGTGTATGAAGTTTAGTGTCTGAGCCATCTGCAGGTGACGAGTGATCAGTACTGGTCAATAGCTTTAAATAGGAGCTCTTAAGCAATGACTCCCATCCCACACTGTCATCTTATTATTCATGAATAAAACAGATTTTCCACACTAAATCCACTCTTATGGAGTAAGAGATATAAGAGATGTGTATAATCACTTTATTACACTATCAACTGATCCCAGTCACATTCTGCAGTGTTCAACACAACAAGAGGCTCTTTTCACTTTTTGTCCTTTGGAACTCAAAAAAGTTAGATTAGGGTTTAAATCTAAGCCGGAGTTTGAATTCATTTTTTTTTTTAATTTGTGAAGCTTTTGGTGACGTGAAAAGGAAGTAGATTATTTATTAGATTATTTGCCATCTAGTGCGCTACATTTCCATCCTTCCATTATAAGTGTAAAATCAATGCGCCTTATATAGTCCCCTCAAAACTTCCCACAATGGAATGAAAAAGATGAAAACGTATTCAACAACGGTTCAAACGGTTCAACATTGATAGATGTGTTACTCTACACACTCACCTTTTAACCTAAAAATCTAAACTAGACAAACCTTGTCTAGAATTTAATAAATCATAAATCTTCTAAACTCTTGACCAAATGTTTCAAACTGTACTTGATTTATTCATATTTCTATACACAATCTATCTTCATGATCTTGTCAGATAAAACTTATTCTGGGCGGGTGTCTTTCTTAGTTCACCAGTTCTTAGCAGGTCACCCATCAGGTTCATTAGGAACACTGTGTACAAGTGTGAGCAGCAGATGGTGGCAGCACCATCAGATTGTGAATGGACAGTGGCCGTCTGTGAATGGAAACCAGACAGCTGGACTGGCCGAGCACTTAATATGTTACCAGGCTAATTTAGGGGACAAGTAACAGTTGGTGTGGAATAAAACCTTTACAGAGAGAAACCAGACATCTGCACTGATGGAATTAGAGGGTTAACACTTTAAATATCTTATTCATTAGTGCAATAGCTGCACAGGTGTAAGCAGCAGATGGCTTTAGTGCAGCTAATAGTATGAATGGACTGTAACCTTCTGTGAATGGAAAGAAGAAAACTGGACAGAACCTCGGGTACACCTGATTAATCCAATAGTGAGGGTTTAGAGATGTACCTTTAAATAGAGAAAGTGGATTAAGGAGGGCTAATGAGTGTACAGTGTTAATTATTTCTTTCTCACTGGCTCCCACAGTGTTGCATTATGGGTGGTTTGTAGCATTAATGGAACTAAGCTATTGAGCTATTATATGTCTATTTTTGTTACTACAGGTGTTGGTCTGAGGTGGTATGATCTCCAACTGCTGAAAACACACCTGCATTTTGTCTGTGCAGGTCTGCACTTGTCTACATTCAGGAGTGCGCGTTTGTTTTCTTACCTAGCTCCTCCAGGGATGGGACCCCATACTTGTCTCCGTGGTCCTCAGAGATGGGGGTGACGCAGTGGCCCATCAGGGTGTCTGACAGCGTCTCCACGGGCATCTCCGGAGGATCCAGTCGACTGATCAGGGTCTGGAAACGCTTGTAGGTGAGAGGAGGCTGCCCGCCATTCAGCTCTATGATCCTGGAGAGGAGACAGGGCTCAGAGATCAGGGATCGGTCACATTTGAAATATAAAATCAAATTCATTATCTGCACAAGAGAGAGATCACTTTGCAACATTTTTTCTGATGCTCAAAGAAAAAGTTAATGATTTTCTGAACAAAATTAATTTCAAATGGTCAATAAACCTTTTCACAACATTTTGACCTCTCAGAGCACGACAAGTTCAGGTGTACTAGGTCAGGCTTTTCATTTAGGTGAGCTAGTTCCCTACTGGAACTGAGCCATTAGTTACATTGGTTTTATCTGTGATTTCTCTGCCATGCAAAGTCAAAATGTGTGATGTGACAAATGCCTGTCTGTAGTCCTAAAATCTGAAGAGATCATCATAAAATAAATAAAGATCTGTTAAACTGGGTTCCACTGCCATCCATCAGCTGCCCCCTCTTTGTTACAACAGGTGTCAGAGGAGGATTTCGTGTTCCTGTCTCACTCTGCATGGACTCAAGGTGGCACTGCTGCCCGCAGTGGGACTTAGCGTCAGGCAGGGAGTTTGGCTTCTGCCTCCTCTCAGCTCATATGGTTTAATGTAGAGTTTAAACAGCATTTTGGAAGATTGTATTTAAAATATACAGTATAGATGTATAGAGTGTAGATTAATTTAAAAAAATAACAAAGGTAACACTTGCATATGAAGTAAAGTTTATGCATGAGCTTTCAGTGTAAATATATTACTACTGCCGTCAGCTTTGAATCACATTAAGGAGCTGATCACAACCTTAAAAAAATAAAATGTATAGATGCTAGATGTTGGTTGACATCCTTATAAAATGCATAGAAAATAATATTGAGGCTGCAGGACTCACCACAACAATCCACCATCATGCCATGTATGTCTTTCCCACTGTGTTTGTGTGTGTGTGTGTGTTTGTGTTTTCCTCACTTGTCCAGGTCGTAGAGGGTGTGCGATATCTTGACGTTGACCTCCACCCCTGCCTCCATGGCCAGCTTCTTGATGGCAGCGTCCCTCTCCTTCCCGAAAGGCTCCGAGTCGTATTCGAAGGTCAGTCGAGAGATCTTCCACTCCTGAGACAGAGAGAAAGACGGGTTTGCTTGTCAACATTTCCCACAACCCAGACAAGAAAACACATTTACAATGATATTTACCAGAAAATCTCAATGTTAAGAGAAGCTGGACCCAGCGACTTTATGCCTTGTTTAAATTGTTGTTCATTTTCAGTGGCTGCTGACCTTAAAGAGCCGTGGGAACACGTTGGCTGGTTGGCCCCTGATGACAAAAAGGCGAGAGTTCAGTTTCCGAAGGTTGGCGTCCAGATCCTCCAAACACTGGAGGAGAAACCTGAAGAGAGAAGACAGCGAGGAGGTAGACAAAGATTTATAACCGACCTAATTTTACTCCTGAATCATGAAGCAAACAGCTGAGTTTACTCGTTGTACTTTTACCCTAAGATCCTTCACTTGTTCACGTGTTTGGTATTTTTTGGTGCTCAGGTGTGCGAGTGTCTGCTTGACGTCAAAAGCTTCGACGACAACAGAACATCAACATTGTTTTGAATGGGAACTCTGTTGGAATAGTTCATGTTAAAAATAGCCAATGATAAGAGTGTGTGTGTGTATGTGTGTGTGTGTGTGTGTGGGGATGAAAAAGTGCCTATGTGTGTGTGTTTTGGACTTTATCACGCATGCCACCACCCAGTGAGAGCAGATTCCCCTCACTGTCAGACACACACTTTAATGGATCAACATGCATCAGAACTGAATAATAAAATAAAACTTTATGTGTCTCTCCCTCAAAGTGCTAGTGCAAACCCTGAACATGTGCTCGGAACGAATGCATTTTATTTTCAGTGAATGATTATGAATATGGACATGAAACAGTCACCAGGGAGCACGTTCCTTTATAAATACAGAAAATATAAAACAGCGAGGGAGCACGTGTTCAGACACTAACCACTACTAACCGAAAGGTCACAGAGACATTTGGTGTTTCTGTCTGAAGGTTGGTTGTGACACACACAAGACACACACACACACACTTCCGCCTGTTCTCCAAATCGCTGCTTCTGGTCAGGAATATTTTAAGTCTGGTTACTGACGTTCACAAGTGACGCAGGCGGCAACCCTGGACCTCTCAGTCTGCAGTGCAGTGTTTAAGAATTTAAGTTTTATTTTGACTGGCTCTGCACTTTTGGTCTTTTCAATGAAAATGATGCTACGAGAGAAATGAGTGAACAAAAAAAAGTGCGGGTCCAGCATGAGTCAAACTTATTATAAAAGCTGAAGAGAGCGGCAGATTTAGGTCACATTGATTTCATTGATTTAATGAATTGCTATTATAAAAATATTTATCATAGAAGCTTTAATTTATACAGTTTATACAGATATAATAAATGCAGTCAGACAGCACAGGGACAAAGCTGTTAAGACCCTTTTGTCAAGCTAATGATCTGTGCACAGTTTCTGTTACCTGCATCTGCAGGTTACCAAAGGTCAAACTGTTGAGCACCAGCATTCAAGACTGAGCCTCAGTTTGTTGTGTCTGACCTGCAGTCCTGATCGTTAGCAAAATCAGGTGGGCTCATAGACTGAGCAGACATTCGGCGAGCCGAGCAGACACCCTGGCAGCCAGACGATGTTCTGCTCAGTTCTGTTCCCTTCTGTCTGACCCTCTTGGCCTGATCATTAAACCAGGGGAGGGCTCACTCCCAGGCAAAGCCCCATTTGCTCTCAATCCGCACACAGACAGGCGGAGCTAGGCAGCAAGGTCGCGCACACTTGAGGCACGTGCCTGCTTTTGCATGAGCTAGACAGAGTTATGAAGCCCGTGCAAGAGCTTCCACACTGGACTGTCTGGATTGAGCTTTTTGTCCACTCTGGGTTTTTGTCAATACATTTCAAATTTCAGCTCTGCAGCAGACAAAACTGGTAGTGGGCACAAAGTGGGTCAACAGGAGAAACTCTAGTAATGAAATACTGAGTCTAGAACCACACACATAAACAGAGGGTGAAGTATGTTGTCACATAACTTATAAACTCAAAACTGACTTCTTAAAACAGGGTTTATTTCCTGTCATTTTGACTTTTATGATAATATTTTCTATGGGGGAAAACAGCTTCAATAATTTTACTTTTCAGGTTGGTGATTCATTTCAGGCAGCAGGGGCTGTCACTTCCGCTGTGATGACACAAAATTGGTTTTGTGGTTAACACTGCTACACAGAAACCCCTCGATCTACCTCTGAATTTCAATAAGCTTTACTGACACATACAAACACTGTTAAACTGCTATTTGCCATAAAAATGAATCACAGTAATATTTCTCAATCTTAACTACGCAGCTGAGCCAGGGCAGTAGTCAGCAAAATTCTAAATCATATTTTCTGTTAATCTTTTTTAAATCTTCCTAAATGTTTATTCTATCTTATTTTAATTTTATCTTTTGCTTAATAGTCTAAGAAATACTGAAATCAGTCTAAGGAGCCTAAAAAAGGAAAATGAGCAGGACGTGCATTTCTCTGCTTTCAATCTCACTGTCATCGACAGTCCAGACGTGTCTCATCTCCACTGCCCTCCTTCCATCTCAGTGGACAAAAAGCATTAAAACTATATCAGAAATGCTCGACAGATCATTCTGTTGTTACAGTTTGTGCCTGTGTGCATGTGAGCATGCACATGAGCCCAAACTTGCAGCGGATTAACATGTATGTCCACGTGCACTCATGCAAATCTTTCACAAGCCAAGAAACATGTTTGTGTGAGTGCGTGCACAACATATTAGGCGTGTGATGGTGTGCATATGCGTGAGCATTAGTGTGAACTTCCACATTAGAAAGACAGAATGTTCTTCTGTGTTTATGTCTGCGTGTTGCTGGGTTAGCCACTTCCTCCTGATGTTCCTGGCTGCCTGCCTGTGTGAGTGTGCGTGTGTGTGTGCGCGTGTGTGCGCGTGCGGCTGTTGGCTGCCTCGCCATATATCAGTCCTTATATAACTGTTCTGCCCTACATCTGTCAGGACAGACACTCTGCTTGGACCGCACCACAGCACAGCACAATCCCTTAGCCTAGTAACCTCATTCCTGGCTGTGTGCACGCGCATGTCTGTGTGCACCACACACACACACACACACACACACGCACACACACACGCACGCACGCACGCACGCACGCACACACACACACACACTCTTTCTCTTCATTTCTTGGGTTCTTTCAAAGTGGGAGTAGAGAGAGAACAATAACTGAAACGGGTTTGAATGAGAAGCAGTAAAACATTATAGAAAAAGCAAATATGATTCCTGACTTCTATGTGTGAAACATCCCAGACTCAACTTTGGTGTCATTTTACTTTTTCATGGAACGTTTTTGTGATTCGCCTCCTGTGACTCACAAGTCCTTTTCTCACAAGCAAAGAAAAAAAAATCAGAATGACAAACTCTGAATGGGTCCTTTTCATTGTTGCCTACACAGCTGATTGTTGTCTATAAAATCAACTGTAAACATAAGATCTGACTGTGTTCCTTTGGGATGCTAGAGATGGTGTGTTGCACCTGGATCTCCCATTAGGCTGACACATATAGGGACTGGGGTTTCATGTCACTTTATCTGAATCCAGTATCAAATTTGCTTATTGGAGCCGTTTGCTTCCTTAAAATGTTTATGTGCAATTTTCAGATTCTGAGTTCAATCATTAATTCAGCTTTAGGCTTTAGAAATGGTTCCTGTTTTGCTTGTTCTGTTCTATTTCCTTTTAAATGTGTAATGCCTACAATATCTCATATCTACCATATATCTGTCTAATAACAACAGTCTTTTGTTGATATTGCTGCTTTGATAACCACACATTGTAAATCAAACAACAGCGGGTGAGTATAATTCACATTGTCACACAGAGCCCATTCATACACAGACAAGTATAACAAAAGCGCCCCTGAATGAGCTATCCTTCATCCTAACTTCAATCAAACCACTGCAGAGAAGTCTTTTCCTAACAGTTCTGGAGCTGTACACAGCACAGTTAAGTCTTGTATATACAGTACATCCAGTACTGTGATGTTTAGGTGTTGTCCACAGCAACAAGCTGGGATGGCATCCTGCTTTTATCACCCAATAAACTACAGTACAATCGGCTTATCGTCTCTGACTATACATTGGTTTGTAGTGAGTAGTTGCAGATTCATGTAACATTATGTAGAGAGGGTAGGTGTAATAAGCTATAACTTCAGCCCACACCTTTTCCGCCAATATTGTTATGCTTTATTTCTGTGTATTTACTACGTATAAATATTAATAAGGACCAAAATAAACTGAACGGCTTAGATTTGACTGTTAAAACCATTTACCGCAGTTTAGCAGCTGTCAAACCATGCAATGAAGTTTCACTAAGCCAAAGTTAAAAATACTACAAGTCAGAATATAAAGTAGAGTAGTTTTAGGTCTCCAAGTTTGTGGTGACATACTGCAGTAAGGAGTAAAATCTCAAGTGTTTGCCAGCCTGCATCCTTTTCCAGTCAAGCGCAGAGTGATCATTACAAGGGCAGAGGTTGTGGTACAGTCGATATCCTCGGTCACTACTTGATGATGCGTTACCTCTGATCTTATGTGCTTTTTAACAGAATAGACGACGACTTGTTTCATGCAGTGGATGCTGTTCATTTATTTTTGCTTGCACCTCCATTGTTTTCCAATGTGTATCTGTTGGGTAACAGGCCACGCGGGAAACCCTAACCACAAGTAGGTCAGGATCACATAACTGCTCAGAAGTTTCATGCACTGGCACACTAACCTACATCTCTTGCACAGACTATTCTCACATTTTCCTTTAGATGGAAAAACAATTGATTATCCGCAAATTTTAATGGTTTCTGCTTCTTCACCTAGCACTCGGATTTTACTCGTAACCACACCGGGGACACAGAGTAATCCCATCTGTTGTCTGCTCCAGATCTTGCACAGATAGCATTTAATAATATATTTATTTGAAAATGAAGAGTTTTTGGAAAAAGATTTTCTTTTGCGATTTAACACGTTGACATCTTATTAATTTATTGGTAAAACATTATGTTTTGTTAGAATAGCTGTCAAGTTTTTCCAGTTGTCAGTCCTAATGGACTTTACACAGAGATGTTTAGTCAGAAAACAACTGAATACACAGCCTGAATATGTAGGAAATGTTTGCAAGACACTGCCACCAGAAAGAAAGAAAGTAGGGAAAGTGGGAAAAAGATAGGGAGGGTAATATGGTTCTATTATCTTCTTTAAGACCTGATGAGTCTCTGGGAAAGTTAAAAGTTGAAACAAACTGAGGCTGTGTCCTAAACCAAATAAAGGTTTTACCACGTTAAAGGAAACAAGGAACTACGTGTCCTACGGTAACTGATAAAGAGACAACACCAAAAAGAGAAGAAAAAACTGTTTATGTCTCCTTTTTCTTACTTATTTGAGAAGATATTAGTAATTGGTGGTTTCAATAGATAAGATTGTTTTTCAGTCACGTAAGCAGAACCTAGATTTTGAAGAGCTCTGTCCGGTTTCAGATTATGGTTAATTCAAAATTACAGTTTTTTTACATCATTTCTGACCTTTACATGAGATTCTTCAAAAACACTAAGGATACAGTTGAGATTATAATTTGGGATTTCTGGCACGTACATACAATTTAACTATAACGATACAGATTGATTATATTGGATAATTTGTTTACAGTTACTTGACTGACTGATCCAGTCAGTCAGTCAAGTAATTGTAAACCTCACCAACACCACCTGAGGAAATCATTTATTGACATTATCATATCTGTGAGGAAGACCAAGGGCAAAGTAGGTCATTACAGAGCAGTGAAGACATCTGTCATACATACAGTTTGTCTGGTCTGCACAGCTCGCACTAGAGGAAATGAATGAGCGAGAACAAATGGGAAAGATCACTATCTACTGTAGCTTCTTGGTAACCATGGAGCATTTAAATCCCTGCACAACAGACCCACAAGACATTTTAAGTCCTAGTTTCAGGTAAAAATAACAGTGCTAATTGGATGATGGTCTGCTATAGACAGACCTGCAGGTGTCAGTGCAGCTGGAGGTGTTGGCTGTCAGTGCTGCAGAGTGCAGACATCTGTCTGGTCTGCCTCTCCTGCTGTGTGTCTGCATATGGGACACGTCTGATTACTTTCTAAATTATTTTAAAATGCAATTTTCTTGTAGTGTATGTGCGACACCCATGGATATGAAAATGCGCTTGTGCACATATCAGTGACCTCATTTTTGCTTGATTTGTCTCAATCTAACCTCAGTGGATCATCTTGTGACCTTTGATGCAGCTTTTTAACCTCTGCAGAAAAAAAAAAAGGGTTCTTTCAGCCTTGAGTCTGACAGCAGTGCGTTTGTTGTACGTCACTGCCTTAGTCCTGATAAGAGGGCCTGGGTCAACAATTTTCTGCCCACTTCACTCTAAAAAGTGAAGTAAGATGCTACTTTTCCTCTCAGGGGAGAAAGCAATCAGACTGAGAGTCTAACCAGTACGAATTTCACACTTTACACGACACATTCCCTGAAATAAATTTTTTCTTTAATGGACAGAGCTCTAAAAGAAATATGAATTACTGTTTGTTTCTCCCTCATAGGAGCCACTGAATTACTTTAAATTGCCTTGGGAGATTTTAGCCTCCTCAGCCCAGTGGTCCCACCTATGAGAGCAATAAAACTCATGCTGTACCGACAGCAACTGTTCAACCACAAAAAGCTGTGTTATTTGCTTTATTTTATAGGTCCATATATATATATATATATATATACATAAATATGCATAGAAACAAAAAATATAACTGATTAATTATTTTTCAAGCAAAAATGCCAAATATGTTCTGGTTCCAGTTTCTCAGGTTCCTGTGAATATGAATAAATAAATGGACTGCCTTTCTAGTCTCATGTACCGCTCAAAGTGCTATACAATACTTCCCACATTCACTCGTTCACACAAACACACACACACATTCATACATCACACCCATACAATGATGGAACAGCCATTAGGGGCAATTTGGGGTTCGTTATCCTGCCCAAGGACACTTCCACATGTGGACTGGAGGAGCCGGGGATCAAACCACCGACCTGAACAAAACAAGCTGTCAAAATATGAGTTTGGGTTTTTACACAATTTTTCACTATTTTCTGACATGATATTGATAAAACATGACAGCAAATTCAGAAAATAATCTGTTGCTTATTTAATAATAAAAATAATTACTAGTTGCAGCCCTAGTCCAAGGCAATATACAATACGCGCATTCTCACTCAATGAGAACGAGAACAACATGTCAGAAATTGAAAGTACAACCCTCCCAAATAATTTTTAAAAAGCATGTTTGGAGAGCTGCAGTGAAAATACTTTTATTTCAAGAAGAATTTCCTGAGAGAAAAGCTCAATTCAAACCTGGGTAAGTAAATGTTAACTTTTTGCTTACTAACCATTTACCTGTCGACAAACTTTACATATTTTTCATAACATTATTTTTCATTTTTTGAATGATCAGCTGACCTGCTGTGCATCAAATAAAATGCTCTTGTAGTATTGAATGTATTGATCTCTATTTCACCTTTAATTAGGCCACCTTATATACATTGGTCTGTCCAGTAATCCTCCTGGGAAATTATTAGAAAAATATGGACCTGTAAAATAAAGTGTTGCCAGACTTCCTAATTCTCCATCCTGCTGTTGGTGACACCGATGACCCCTCGGTTCATGGAGTCTTTACATCACATTAACCATGGCAGACAGAAATAAAGAAGTGCATTTGCTTTACCAGTGACCTACAAACGATGTTTTGGAATCTGCGAGGGGTGAAAAGACGTGCATCACCGATGTGCGCTTCCTGGCTGGATGATGGTGCCGCCATCACCGCCACTGCAGATGTGTTTACATTTTTAGTATCACAATCAGCTGGATATCACTGGGTCACTGACTTCAGTATTGACTATTCCAGTGTGAGGACTACAAATAGCTCTAAAGAGCAACAGACGGGCCAGCGGGCAATGAACGTTCAAGTGATATCGACTCCCCCTCCCCCTGCAGAGCATATGTGATGGTTTACAAACTCAGCACTCACGTGAACTCAAACGCGCTTCCTTGACATGCGGCAGAGCTTCATCTAACGTTACACAGACTCCCACAAACAGTCACACAGCCTATTTACACACCAATTTATCCTAGGAGCTTGTATACCTATTCTAATGACCTACTTCTGAGACCTCCCCTTGGAGTCTGCTTCGTGTTGAGACTCCCGCTATAACCAGTTCATCCAGTCACTGAGCGCTAAGTCTACCTGCTGATTGACCTCTATAACAGGGATTATGTGAGCAGAGACTTCAACAAAAGGGCACCTTGTGGGCTGCAAAACCAACTGAGCAAGCACATCCAGGTCAAAGATGTAAACCCTTATTTATTTCGCCTGTTAAATCCACTTATCTTTTGTCGTTTGCGGTGCTTTCAAAACCAAAACAAACAGCCATGAAGAAGTCTTAACAATGGACTTCCATTATCCAAATTCTAACTAAAAGACAAGACTGAAAAGAATCCAAAAGTTTGCCTAGACAATGAGGAAAAGTCTCAATTTGACCATTTAAAAATGTAAGAGCCTTAGATACAAATTAAGTTTCAAAATAAGAGAAATGCTGACATCATGTTGTGTGTCGCAGCACTGCAGCTCTGTGGTTCTTATTCTTATCTCAACAAGTCAGCTCCCTATTATGTTTGAGTGACAGCTTCCAGCAGCTCTACTCTGACTGTCATCACCATTAGTACAAAAGAAATACATTTTTTCTTTATTTAAGAACCGGTGATTCCCAACCTTTTGGCTGCTGTTCTCTTAAAATGAAGGGTGATGTTTACCTCCTCTGTAATTGCATATGACAAGTTCTACCAAAGAGTGTTTATTTCTTTGTTTATTTAAAAATAAAATAGAGCAAAGATAAGAGGAAAGTTGGAAAAATTAACATAATTTTGTGTAGCCGTCTCTGCTTTTCTCTTAAAAAGGTCTCATATTGTATAAAGAGAGATTTCCATGTCTTTTTTGATTATAAAGCAGGTCTAGGTTCTGTATTAATACTGTGAAAGTATCAGAGTGGTCAGGCCACAGAGAAATGCACACAGCCTGTATTCAGAAACTGAGCCTTAAAAAGAGCCGTCAGGCTCGTCACAACCCTCAGGTTGGGAACCTTGAAAGATTGCTTATGTCTAATGATTGTGACCAGCATGTATTATCAGCAAATATTATTTAATGATTAACACATGCTACAATAAATTTTAAAAAAAAAGAAGCAAAGATTAGTTTTCATCATCTGAATCATCTTGCAAACCCACGAGTTATTCTTGTGAGACTCTGTGGAGGTCCCAGACCCACAGGTTGGGAACCAAGAACTTCGCAAAAATGTTTTCATGATATGATCAGATGATATGTTGCAATACGATTATACTAAAAGTCGGTATATGATTATCAAATAATTGTAAAATTTCCCCAAAGAACAAACAAGCAAACCCTTACCTCCACCTGTTGACCCCGACGTTGGAGGAGCCCGCAAACCATGGGTCCAGGAAGTAAACGCAGCGCACTGTGTCCGCCCCGCGGACAGCCTCTCGTAGCGCTGGGTTGTCATGGAGACGGAGGCCCTTCCGGAACCAGTGGATGGAATTTCGGGCCATCTTATTCTGAAAGAGGAAGAAGAGAAGAAGTAGAAGAAGAAGGATCACCGTTTGTCAAAGTGATCTTTGAAGAGCTGGAAGTGACTGACTGGTGGTGAAATGCCTCTTTCAAAATCGAGGTGAATGAAAACATCAGCTCTCTGTGTACAGAACCGGATGTGATGCCATCAGCTACTTTTCACTCAGGGCTGGTACAAAACTGAATGCCTCCCAACAGGAGAGATAACAGAAGCATCCAAGTTGTATCAGCTGCCAACACTGTGGGATGAGCCAGGAATAGAACAATCTGAACAGGAACACCATCACTTCTCAGTGCCCAAGCATTTTTTCTGCTTTCTATTGTCAGCCGAGACATTTTTAGGCATTTGGCGCGCGATGAAATGGAGCAACAGTAAAGTAAAACTCAACTTTCAGTGTGCCATTGCAAAAAGAATGATCATTTCTTATGCCTGAGGACATTCATGCATTTAAAAATATTTCATTTTGGAACGATTAATTGATTAATCGATGAGTGGAAACACAAAAAATATGATTTACATTAACTAATTTGGCAGATGATCAATTATTTAGGAGTAATTACGATATATAATTATATGTTTATCTTGACATTTAGTTATGTAGTAAAACTTCTAGAAAATCAAATGACTACTACTACTACTACACTGTCTTAAAACAGTGCCACTTAACGGTTAATTAGGTCTGCTACAATCTAAGATACAAGGATAGTTTTATCATATAAACAATATGACAAAATCTGTGGCTGAAAATTTCTAACGACTTTTATTTGCAGCCATACACGTTAGATCGAGAGAGGAGTGACATGCATACAACTGCTCCAACTGTGGTGGCTCAGTTTCCTGTAACACATATAGTGACCTTGGTTGAAGTCCAGCTTGAGACCTCTTATCCTCCTATCTCTCTGACCCAGTCCTTCCTGTCTTTCTACTGTGTCCTATAAAGGCTAAAATCCATAAAATGATCTAAACAAAGAATAGGTGACAAGGCTTTGGTATTAAGCACATTCAGGCTGCAGTGGGCTCTGTCATGGTTCCTGGAGCTACAAGATCCTAACATGAGTTTTGCTTTTTAATTTTAATTGCAGTTACAACAGAAGGATGATGAAGCACAGGTGGAGCAGGAAGATTATGATATGTGATCTAGGAGAGGAACTGTGCAGAGGGAGTGCAAATCCATGTAATGTATAGAACAGCCAATTTGAAGTCTGTGTAATACTCACTGGATTACTGATTTGATTGGCTCATGATCAGATGAGCATAAACTGGACCTCAGTCAAGTCGGGACAAAGCCTGACAAATGCCGATGCATTAAAACATTAATGACCGGTGAGACTCAGGGATTTACATGCCAAATAAGGAACAACTTTTACTGCCATTTAGTGCCTAACAGGTGTTAATTTTAAACCACTGTATATCCAAGGAAAGTCTAGTTTTCTGGTCCAACAAAACTCATGTCTCACTACTTTGACCATTCTTTGTGTTTTTTCCTTCATTTACTGCACTTCTATATGAAGGATGACATGGTGTAGTGTGACTCCTGCTGGCGATGTGGGTCTATGGAGCTGGCTGGCAAATTGAACAGCTTATGGCAGCGGAAGAGAAACAGAATGTCCCTGACAGATGGGGAGATGCTAATTTAAATGGCTAAATAGCTAGGAGGCTAGCTGACTTTTGGCTTGCCTGCAGGCTAATTCAATAGATCAACTGTACATCTTGGCTGACTGACTGATTGGGTGAGTCAGAATTTAACTGAGTCCCTGTTGGCTAGCACATTTCATTCAAACTGAGATTCAAATAGGACATTATGATATTTAAAGAAGCAAATTTCAGAAGCCATTTCATTTCCTCTTCTGAGGAGGATAATGTCTTTGATGTATTGTCAAGCTGATATTCATTCATAATCAGCCATCTTTGCTGCTAACCTTGCAGTTTTTTGAACTGGTGCATAACTGATAAACTTAAAAACGTGAGTATGGGTGAGGGGTGGCAGCCTAGTCTCAAAACACAGGCTTTGACATGTCAAAAAAAAAAAAAAAACCTTTTTAAAAATTTTTTTCTTAAAACTTTTTTTAAGATTCACTTTCAGGTTTAAAAAAAACAAAAAAAACTGTGATGGAATGGATCAATAAATCACTGGTTAAATAGAAAGGACCAGAAATGGATGGCAGTGGCAAGTGGTATTTAAGCAGGTTCAAAGACAGCACCCAGATTAATGACAAGCATCAAGTAAGATCGGCATGATAATACTGTACAAGAGTCCAAATACAACCACCTCTTATCACAAGATGAGTTTACATCACGTGATTGACAACTGAGCAAACTTCAGCTACTGATGAAGACCATGGGATGCTGTTGAAAGTCCCAGACAGACCTACTACCTGGACCTCGAGTTAAGATCTTTTTGTCAAACTGCTGTTTCCAAGGTTCAAATGGACTGTCACACTATGATAATACAAGTCGTGTACAAAACCAAATGTTTCCCAGCCACCAGGATGTAGCATAACAATTGTTGTCCCAGTACAGTGTTAATTCATTTCCTTGCAAAAACGTATCTTAGGGCTGACTCTGATTTTAGTTGTATTGAACTCTCACTAGAATTTAACACACTGACCTATAACAAATGAGTGGGAGGAAAGTTGGTTATGCTGAGTGAGTGAGCTACTGCAGGATACAGTGAACCTGACTGACAAGACTGACAGGTGGATGCTCTAATATGTGCAAACCAACATGTGCTATGTTTTGGCAAAAACTCAATGTTTGGAATATAAAGAGGAAACATATGGACACTGGAGAACTGGACTCCAAGGAGATTTACAGAGTTATTTTTCCTTTGAGTCAACAGTGCTTGTTTATACATTGTCACAAAATCAAGCCCAGCATATTTCACATCTTTGGTTGCTTTTGGTTCTGCTTTGGTTCCACTAGAATTTTGAATAAAGTTGAATCGGTTAGAATAAAGTTTGACTGCTTGAGTTTGCACTGACGTACCTACCAGTGAGGCAGTGGAATTGAAAAAGTTAATCAATGACAAATTTGTGAATGAATGTTTATCGAATACATTGACTTTGAGAAGTTACACTGAAAACTAACACGTAGAATCCACTATAACTGGTGTCCAATCCAAGCAAATTACAAATGAATACAAATTTGATGCGCAATTTATTCTTAACTGACCAAACATTAGTTAATAAATCATGAATGACTCATTAACACACAGTCCAATGCGATTAGCCACTGCTTATTCTAAAGCTACTGTACGACTCCTGCTGCAGTTTTAAAAGCTCCTGTCTGGACCAAAACACCAGTTACTACAATCCACCCAAGGTGATGACAGAGTCTTACTTGTCAAAGCTATGTTGACATTTATAGATGTTGTCATCATAGGTTAAAAAAAAATATGCATCATCAGCACAGAGAAATTATACCCAGAAAGACATCTCAAATAAAAACATTTGCATGAGGTGAACAAAGTGCTGTTTGCTTATAGAACTGGTCCCTGAGCTGATATGGCTCTGAGGCATCTGTGACTACAGGTTGCATTAACTTTGATGAACTTGGCTTTACTGCAGGACATAATCAATGGTCACAAATAGAAGCATAACTCCTCACTTTCTCTGCCACCCTGCTGATTTTCTTTTTACAGTGTCACATCTTAAATTTGCGGTGAAAAAACATTTGTCATCTGTGTTAAGAATACTTATTTATAATCTGTATTTCACAAAGGAACAACTCCAATTAGGGCGCACCTGAAAAAAACCCTCCACACTAACAGTATTTTGAATAACAGATAATATTTGATGTGGGATGGAGAAGGGGCAGAGGTTGGATGGTGAATGGGTGAAGATGGAGGCTTTTAATGAACTGACTTGAAACCTAAAAACACTGCACTGTAATTAGGACAATGGAAAGAGTCTTGTGAAATCACAGTCAGTTACACCAGTAATGATATATTTACATATATTATCATATGAATAGCAAATTAGGGAATATTTTAAAAGCTCACTCCATGTGACCTACACAAAATACTGTATTAAGCAAAAAATTACACAGCTACACTTCAGTGTAAACATAATTATACCGTTTGGAAAATGAATAAATAAACAAAAAAAATAAAAACATGTAATGGTTGTGAATTTAATAATCAGTTATTCAGATGTTGACACTGAACCACAGTCAGAAAGAAATGTTGCTATTTAAGTGTCAAGCCACAGTGATGGCTCCTATGACTTCTCCAAATGGAAATTAGGTCACTCCGTTTATTCTGACTGGGAGCTAATAATTGTACCCATCTCATATGAACTTCACCCACAATTAATACCACACAACGCTGCGAATTAAACGCTGATGAAAATGTTTTACGAGTCTCCAAGCCTCTCGAAAACATGTTAGTGTCTTAAAGTTCAGGTCTCTGGCAAGGAAACAACATCTTTGTATACCAAAACGGGGTCACCAGTGCGATGCTTATGTAACTGGTGGCGCTGTTTATAAAAGTATAGTCCGTTTAGCCTTAAAACAAAAGCCTCAAAGCTACCAAAAAGACTCAGCTTACCTTGTACTGGCTCCTCGGGGGTGATATTTATGTCAAGCCCAAAGAAAGAAGCATTTCTTCCCTCGGTTTTGATGTGTGAGAAAGTGCTGTGTGCCGGGTGGTTGCCTGTAGTCTCAGCTTGAGAATCCCTCCTGTCTCCCTGTACCTGCTTTCTACTGCTGCACTACTTTGTTTCATAAGAGTTTGTCTTACTGCGCATGCGCCACCTTCTTATCCCACTGTCCTGGCGCGTTCAGTGCACAACGAGTTAAAAAGACAACCGAAGGTACACTTGTTAAAAGGTCCACACATCAAGGCAATTATTGATGTAATTAGTAGAAAAATAATAGAAATACAACAATATAATCAGGCGTAATAGTATTTTTTCGGAATACTGACCCAAAAGCTAAAGAGAACCCGTAATTTTTTTTTTAACTGTTTAGTTTTCCTTGAAGAAAAAACGAATTTTGGTTTTACGCAGATATTTCCGTGATAACGGTGATACCATAATCGGCGCTTCAACCACAGGCTTGGCTGATTGTATTTCCCGTCTGGGAGCCTACAAGAAATGCAATGATACGTTGGAAAATTCAGACTTATCTAATTTCCTATAATACATGAATGCAGCAATAGCCCTGTAGAACGTGAACGGCGACGTACTTCCAGTCCGGTGTTCCCATTGGTCGGTTTGCCGTCACATGTAGGATACCAGGTCACGTTTAAGAGGCATGGAAATGCGGAAGTCCATTCACACGGCAGCAAGAGTCGTAGGCGGTTTGTGATGAGATACAGAGTCAGAGAAATTTAATTTCATTAAAAAAGCGTTTTACCCTGAAAAATGGCTCTGGGAAAGTTTATGCTTTCTTTAAGGGAAGAACTGGCCTTTACAAAATGTAGATAATTTGTGTATTGAAATATTTTAGAGGGTGTCAAAAGTCTGGCTAAACTCCTGTAGCCTGTTTGCACTAACCTCAAACGATTTTAATGAGTAGGCCTAAATAAAAAAGTGAAATTCATTTTCATATCTGTTCTCCTTCTTTTCTAACTGTAAATATGCAATAACTGAAATTAAAATCACAACTAGATTATAGAAAAATCTTATTTACTAAATATTTTTTCAGACCATTTATTCAGTGTTTTATTGAAGAAACTGGCAGCAATTACAGCATTGTGGGTATTTGTTTTTATTTGTTCTGGTTAACTATTTAGTCTGGTAACATAGTTGTTCATACTGTTGTGTAGAGTTATACTTACATTGTTAACCTTGTACAAACTGCTTTGGCAATAATAAACTTAATAGTGGTCAATTTCCATATCAAATACAGGAATTACAGTTATTTGGCATACATGTGGAAGATTGATGTCAGCCGCTTAATGTTTACTGTGAACAGTGGACATCATTTGTGCACATTCACCATCTCAAGGCATTACCATAACAGGTGCTGACATGAACACACCTAAAGATTTGTTCTCCACTAAAACTGCTTACCACACAGAATGTGAATATCTGAGTGTTGGATTCACCACACATTTGAGACATATTGAGGGTGATATAAGTGTAAGATCCACACGCCCAAGTAATGGGGGATGATAACACCATCAGCATTTGTTCTTGGCATCGCTCATTTATTTATTTTCACTTGTTCTTGATATTGGCTCCTTCTGTCTCTTTGCTGTTGTTGCAGTGTTTCTCTTTGTTCACAGTCTTTCTCTTTTCCCTTTAAATCTAATCCTTTCTGTATCTCAGCTGCTCTATTATCCATTAAAAAGAGCAAATGTATTTATGAACCAGTGACTCTATGCCATCAGTTCTGCCTGTTTCTCATAATAAACCAGGTATTAATTTATCCTCCATCTAAAAGCATAAAAAACATTCTCTGAGTGAATATTACTAGAAGGAAATTATTGTCACAGTACTGTATAAATAGCACCATCACATGAACAAACCATCAAAGTGGTAAATGCCACATCTGAAATGTTGTGTGTTATATCATGCAAAGTATTATACATGTCGAGGTTGAGGTTCACAACATCAACACAGCGTATCATTACCATCCTTTTAACACATTATGTACTTGTTAGACATAGCTTTTCATAGCTTTCCCATGCTGAAGTGTTGGCTGCTGCGTGGATTCTCTGGTTATTTTCATTAAGAGTTTGAAAAGTGCAGGAACAAATCCTCAGGGAGATAGTACAAATACAGACATACTGTACACCCATACCCTCGTTCATTAACCCCGTCATTTGTTAAAATAATTTATCCTTTACTGTTAGCTAACTATTTTAACCAATCCATCACTGTTAGCTATTTCACCAGTGGTCCATTACTAGTTAGCTAACAATTTCTTTATCCCTTAATTTTTTGTCTTGACTATTTGAGTTGTATATAGATTTCTTGTAGCTTTCTATTTTGACTATACTTCTAGCTAACTATTTCAATTGTTTATCCATTACTTTTTGCTATTTGAGCTGTTTACATTACTTTTAGATATTTCTCCAGCTATTCCACTGATTTCATCTGTCTATTCATCACTTCTAGCTTATAGTTAACTGACTTCCCAGTTTGTCAGGGATCATCTTGGTTTCGAGATGGGTGTCCTGAGACCTGACAAATATCTGTAAAACACTGGTTTTCACCACAATTGAAGTATTATTTATACTATTATGCTTATTTTCAGCTCTAACATAGACATTTATCATGTTTTGCCCCACTCATTACTCCCTAATCCAATCCGGTCTTCATAGCAGATCTTTGTTTACTTTTTCATTCAAGGTGCTATCATTTCCTACTACAAGTATTTAGCTGGACTTTCTGGTAAGTGACCCCCTCCTGGTCAGCAGACGGTCGAGGATCTGTTGTTTGAAGAACCCTGAAACAAACAGTCCCAAAAATGAGTCTGCATACATCTGCCACACTTATGGCGGTGTCACGAGTGACATGTTGTCAGTCAGCCTGCTCATGAAATGTCAACCCCTGACAAAACTTACAAAGAGAATAATCACTGAGGAAACAAAAGACATGAATCAAAATGAGAATTGTAAAAGAATAAAAACAGACAAAAAGCTAGAAAAAAGAGGTTTAAACAAAACAGCAGAGTGATATCACTGCATTATTTCACTTTCATCAGAGTGCAGCCATGGATGACCCAGATAATGTGTCTTGTTTCCTGTATGACTTCCTCATTATCCAACTCACTCATAAAAAAATATCTAGTGTGGGCTGTGATGCAACTGTCTGTTTGCTTATGTTAGTCAAGGGGCGGAGTCTGGGGTAGAACAGAAACACCATCCCACCTTGAGCCACTCCCGCTGCTGGGGGTGCTGACGTCTTGTCTCAAGGCCTTGTGGAGTTTTGATGTTACGTCTGCAAAATCAGCAGATTCTTTAGTCATATTGTGATGGAGTTTTGTCATATACGTCTGTGGGAAACCATTTACTTTTTCTTAAAGTCACGATTAAGTAAAAGTAGAGCTACCCTGCAAAGCAACAGCTCAACTAAAAGTGAACATCACCCTTCACAGCAAGACTTTAGCAATTAACACAACTTTTTTTCACTGAGGTAAAAGTGAAATTAGTCAGAACTACCTATAAATACTAGAAGACAGAAGTAATAATAATGAATTTGTGATTTTACATTATGTTTTACCTACCTCGTCTGAACTACCTCAGCTACTGATGTACTACATTTCCCAGAATGCCTTTTGACTGCCACTTAGGATCAGGTTAGAACTTTTATACTTATTTTCTCTATAAGAAGCAGACAGGTGATAGTAAAGAAACAATGTGAACTCAGGTACATACTGTCATTACAGTAAAATTAATGTATGATTTATAATTAATTAGTATAATAGATTAGAAGAAATTAAGCCACTACATTGGTGTGAAAAAAGAACAGTGCTGAGTGTAAAAAAATAAAAAATAAAAACAGGATGAAGTAAAGATTCTAGGGTTTAGGAGTACTACAAGTTCCGGTGAACTGGAACATATTGGACATATTTTCATGACGCAGGTGGAACAGTTCCTACTGTCTATGGCTTTCTTGCTTAGAGAGAAAGACAGCTTTGATATAAAAGAGGGTGCTCAGTCAGACTGCCCACATGAGCTGGTGGGAGGCCTCCTACGCTGCTGCCGCAGAGCGTCACGGAAGTACTGAGGCCGGGAATAGAGATGTGCTGATGCCAGACTGTACTGCAATCATCCACATTCTGTTGGCTGGATAAAGAAATTAAGCTCTAAACAGACGTGAAGTGTCTTTGAAACATAAAAAAATCTTTGTGCTCTGTTTTTCCCTGGCAAAGTACAGTAGGTTGATCATTTTGTGATAGAATACAGTCAGGCTTTTCATCTTTGATGTCTTGAGATTGTTCATTAAGCAACAAACCGAACATTATTTTTTTTAAAGGACGGTGGTGGGGTATAAGATTGCAGATTGCAACCAAATGAATACCCCTCCCTTCACCCCTTGCTTTCCAAGTGTGTAGGTGAACCTACAGTGGGCCTCAGGTAACTTGTGGAAACCACAAGCATCTAAGAATGCACATGTTGAACCTCAAGGTAGATGGACTACAACAGCAGAAGACAACGTCAGGTTCCACGCATGTCAGCCAAGATCAGAAATCTAACGCTACTGTGAACATGTCTTCTTGGCCAATCAATAATCCTTTGAACGCCACAGCTTAGTATCTCAGTGTTGTTGCTGACCATGTTTATCCCTTTATGGTCACAGTTTACCATCTTCTAATGGCTACTTCCAGCAGGATAATGCTCCATGTCACAAAGATAAAGTCAACTCCAACTGGTTTTATGAACATGACAACAGCTGTGTCTCAACTCAGGGAGGATGCAGTCAATGAAGGTGTGACCCTCTGAAGCTGTCACAAAGGCTGAACTGAAATGAGACTTCTTTGTGTTACCTCGTGCTTCTGTGTAGCTTCCTGTTCGTTTTCCTGAGTTTTGTTCAGTTTTGCTCCCTGCCAGGACTCCAGATTCTTGACCCTCCTTCAGCCTGTAAAGATAGTTTCAGCCGCCTGTCTGAGTATTTGCATTTGTGTCCACCTTGGCTGTGTTACTACAGCCCTAACAGACAATGTGTTCAGTGCACGTCAGTCGGCTCCCCAGTCACCAGATCTGAATCCAACCTTTGGGACGTGGTAGAACCTAAGATTGGCAGCATGAATGTGCATCTGACAAATCTGGAGAAATTATGCGATGCAATCATATCAACATAGATCAGAATCTCAAAGGAATGTTTCCAACATCTTTTGTAATCCATGCCACAAAGAATCAAGGCTGTTTTGAGAGCAAAGGGAGGAACTACCCAGAATTAGTGTGGTCCTATGTGGTCCTAAGCCTTGTCACGCCACTGTGATGCAATCGGTCCTCAAATGCATCCCTGAAACTTAGCTAAGGGAGAGAGAAGGTTTTAGAGTCGAAAGGTTCCTGAATGTTCTCTCCGGAACAGCAGCTAATGAGTCCCCCTGAAGTGCACTTTGTACTGACGACACACTGTGAGTCGTGAAATGATATGAATAGAAAAAAAAATATGAGTGAGGCACACTGACATACTTATTGTGTGGTGACTACGACATCCTGACAAATGGTCACACTGACAAAAGGCCCATCCGTCCAACATCCAGCCATTTTTTGAGGGTTTTCCAGGATGGTGGTGTGTGTGGATGACTGAGTCACAGCCAAGAGAGTCCTGCCTTCCTCCAACTCACTGATAAAAATAGATGCCTACATAGACAGAGGCACAAAAAAACCCACATGGATCTGCAAACATGCACACTATACAACTCAAAAGCACAAATTAACAACAACTACCTTTGGTTGTGTGTCTGAGTAAGTGGGGTTGACCTTGTCATGCAGTTTGCTGTGGATGTTCATGTTCCATCTCAGGATGAATCCTAATGTTCTTAGTTAAGTTTAAACACAAAATATCTCATACTCCAACAGGCAGGTTGTAATAAAATTTACTTACACTCATGCTCCAGCAGCAAATGATTCTTTTCATTTTAATGATACATGAACTTTCCTCATTAGCACCACATAGGGGACAAACTTCATTTCCGGCTTCAGTAACTTAATGGATCCCACACTAGACTGTATGTGACACGCAACAGACCTAGGCCACTAGATATGAGAATACTGTTGAATCTGAGAAGCTGTCTTCAATCACTTGTATGAAATCTGTTGCTTGATGCCCAATGTTAGGCATCTGACAGCTTTATCATTTCAAGGCCTGGATGGACATGACATTTTCTCCTCTCAATCTGGCTCTTTGCATTCAGCAGTTTAAACATCTCCACTTTGGGATTCTGGGTAAATGTTTGATAAATTATACGGCTGTGTTTTGTTCCCAATCACAACAACGCTGCATTCTCCATAGCAGTGTTGGCTGTGGTTCATAGTTATTGCTGTATTAATGGCCAATCTTCATACTAAACTGATAGAAAATGAGGCTTCTCATGAACAAGGTTTAAATTATGACTCTCATATTCCTGTGTGAGGTAGACTGCGGATGCCAAATCAATAACATAAAATAACAGAAAACTTTGAAATGGGAATTTACAGTGAAGATATATACTGCACCTCTTCCCACTTTGAAACTCTATAACAAATGTTGGACTGAAGTTTTTGTATTTTATTCTATTTATTAAATGGCTAATATCAGTAATGACAGTAATAAACATGGTGTTTTACATAGCTTTTTGAGTTTATTAAAAATGTTTTAACCATATGGCAAACACTCACCGACTTTGACTTGAAGACAGAGATATACCCGCAAACCTCGGCTGTCAAAGGCGCGTGTTGACAAACCAAAAGCAGAATTTCCGACATTGTGTGTGAGCTTTTAGACGTCCCAAAGGCACATGCACATCCATGTGCCTATGTTTGACACACATTAAAAGCGCACACAAATCCAACAGCACCTTCACACCATATGCCCCACACACCTCTCGTTGTTAGCAAGGGGACATCATGTGTCTGACTGACTCAGTGTGTCTGAGAAGGCGACTTGGCAGCTGTGCTGAGCACGCTCCACACCTCGTTCTCACACCGAGAGGCCTTCCCTTTAATAACCATACTGGTCCTTCTGGCTCTCTTCACTCCTCCTTGTCCTCACTGTCTGCCTCTCTCTGTCACTCACATGATAACAGACAATTGGTTGAGGCTTTACACTGTAGCTTCTGATGTCTATAAAGCTTCTGTCTGAACTTTTCAGACATCACCTGTCAGTCTAACAGTATGAGTGAGAGGTTCACAGTCATTGGATTTTACGTTTATGCAGATTTAGTTTCTGTAGGTAATGTTCTTTTCTTCCTCTGTTTAACCATAGTGACAGTGACTGCCCCTGCTAAATACTCGTTCTCCATCTCTCAAACTTTTTCTGGAGAAATACAGACCAAAATGACATTTACTCAAATTTAAAGGAGCTATTTGTACAGTTTGCTCTTGCTGCACAGCTAATGTTAGTATTAACAGCTGTTTATTTTCCAGTCTAGAAGAAATGTTGAGAGTTCAGCATCAAACTTCATACCTTTAACCACAAAGAGCTGTCTCCAGCGGTGGAAAAGCAACGCCAATGTTAACTCTTGTCTCTATGACGTCCTTTCTTCTACTGAAGTTAGCGTGCGAACCAGCTAGCCCTATATGGCAGAAAAACTTATAAATAGCACTGTTAAAGATTATATATTTGTTATTCAAGTGGAGTTCCCCTCACACACCTAAGGGTTACAATACAAACATTTGCCATACTCATACATACAGTTACACAATTTAACACTCACACTTAGTTGATTGACAGAAAAGTGATCAGCAACTATTTCTAAACCGATTCATCTTTTCACTCTTTTATCAAGCAAATATGTGATATATCATAATAAACTGAATATCTCTGACATTTGCAGACATCACCTTGGACTCTGGCATTTTTTCTCAATTTTTAATCTAACGATAATTTGAATAAATAATTGGTAGATTAGTCTGTAATGTAAATGTGGTCATTAGCGTTTTTTGGGTCCCAAAAACTGGGGTCAGTGGGACAGAAAAAGAAAAAGACTTTTGGCTTTGTGACAGTAAATCTCTGGTCTGGTGATTCCTCTCAGGGACATTATCCTCACTGAGGATTTCTAATTGTATATTGTCTTTTTAGTGTGATACTTAAATAATTAGTGTCTATTAGGGAAGTGCACTCTCTGCCTCAGATCCACGCAGACCCACACATAAACACCCCAGAACTGTCCAGCAGACCCTGTCTCAAAACAGACTTCCCAGTTGGAAAGGTTTACTATAAGATTAAAGTGCACTGGTTACAAAACACCAACATCAACATGTAGGATGCCTCTCCTGGTGCCTCGTCTGTGCTCTTCTACTGCTGGACACGGAGAGCATCACTAAGTGCTTGAGGGTTAAGTGCCTTGCTCAGTGGCACCTAAAACTGATTCAGGATGTAGACTGATGAGCAGTTCCTGGTGTTTGCTGGACTCTGTGGTATGGATGAAAGTAGTGTTTCAGCAGCAGCCTGCCGCTCTGCTGCTGCCGCTGTGCTCGGAGTCCAGTTGAGGATTAACACTGTCTTCAGGTCCGGGTTGGACCGAGTCCAGATTCGACATAACTGACAAGATCTCCTGCACCAGCCTCCTGAAACAAAGCAGATTTAGTGACATTTAGTGAATGTAAATTATATTACAACAGATTTCATATTTAAGGATCTATCAGTGAATTAGAGTAGCATGCCTTACATTATGAAAACTACAGATACGGAATAAACTTACATTGTTTTTGCTATTTATAGCTAAAATGACCCAAACTCATCTTATCTTTCTTTATATACTAGAGCCTGTTTCCTCAAAAACTTCTCTCTGGTCATATTGTATCATCTGTACTTGTCCTGTTTTTGGATCCCAGTTACCTCATAGCCTCTCCAATGTTCGTGTTGTCTTTGACTGAGGTCTCCATCCACGCAACGAAGCCGTTAGCCTTACTGAATCTGTTGATGCTGTCTGCTGACACAACCCGCTGAGCGAGGTCACACTGCACAGACACAGACAGGCACATAGACACACAGACAGTTTGTTGTTGTGCGGTGTGTGACTTTCTGCAGTCACCACCCTCAGCCAGCCCCAGCCCCGCCCACCCGGACCCACCATCCAACTTTGCAGGATTTAGTTTTATCTGAGTGTTTTTTTTTTTTTACCTGAAATCTCTGTTGTTACTAGAGCTCCAGGGAGAAGCCTAAGAGAGGAGATGTAAAACTACACTGAAAAGGTTTTTGGCACTAAAAACCACAAAAACATCTTCTTATGGATCAACACTTAAAATACTTCTAACACAGGAAAAGTGTAAAATATGGGACCTTTAAAAAAGGTGAAAAACTAAAAAAGCTGCATTTTTCCAAATGCTAAACTGTGTACAAAGAAAATGAAAAGACAGACGTATGGCTAAGTTCATGGTGGAGAAAATTGCCATGCATGCCATGTTTTCAGGAGAAGGCAAACGCCAAACCCTGTGTAAAGTAAAATAAATTACCCCAGACTCTTATAATAGTTGGTTTTGTTTGATTTTAAAAAGATTTGAGTGAAGAATTTTAGGCTTTCCATTCTTAATCTGCATTTTTTCTTTCTTTCTTTCTTTCTTTATTTAGAAGATATTTTTCTGGAGAACAATTTTAAAAAAGTTTAGCTTTAGTAAACTTTTGTAAAGGAACATAACTGAATTTGAGAAAATGATCAACTTTATTCATTGGTTTCACTGAATATTTTTCAAAACACTGAGAAGCAAAGGCTGTAAGAGGCTGTGAGCCTAAAGTGTTCATCAAGCGACCACACAAGCTAACAACATGTAGCTTACAAATGAGTTCTGAGCCAGAGGAGTCTCATGATACCATTCATTAGTTCAATGCTTTGAATCACCTTATTGGCCAGCAGGATGCAGGGGATTGAATGTCCGTTGGGCAGTATGGCCTTGTTGTCCAGGTCCTGTTTCCAATGGCGACAGTTGAGGAAGCTGGACGCACTGGTGACGTCAAACATCATCACACAGCCCAGCGCGCCTTTATAATATATCCTGGTCATGGATATGAAACGCTCCTGGCCTGAAGGGAGGACACAAAGTTCACTGTGTCATCCATCTATCCCTCCGTCCCGTTCATCCTTCCATTCATTAACTGTGAAATGTTTTGTACCTGCGACATCCCACAGCTGCAGTCTGACTTTCTCTTTATCCGACCAGTGCAGCAGCTTCACCGAGAAATCCACTAGAGAGTGAAAGAAAATACAATTTAGCAACAGAGACAGAGAAGAAGTGAAGTGAAACACATGACAAGTGAGAAAAATTAAACAGAAGTGGATTCTCACAATATTAAGAAATATGAAATTCCCCCCCAAAAGTTCTAGATATTCATTCCTTTCTAAGAGAAGAGATACTCAAACTCTCCTTAACAAAATGGTTCATGTGGCCGAATTAACTGGAGAATTTATTGTAGTAGTTGAAGTGTTGATCCATAGAAAGACATATTTTTGATTTTATGAACCAAAAACCATCTCAGTGCAGTTTTACATCTCTCTCAGGCTTTTCTTTGGAGCTCTAGTAACAACAGAAAAAAAGTCACAACTTTGTGGTCACAACCAACCAGTCACTGCTTTCAATCATGCCCCAGGCCCCGCCCACCTGGACCCACCACCCAACCTTGCAGTGTTCACATGAAATCTGCTATATTTTTATTCGGTCACTCAGAAAACAGCCAGCCAATCAGAAGAGAGGCTCAGAGCATCATAAAGTTACAGAAGTCCTGACGGCTCATTTTTTGTCCTGCTGGCGTAAATATTCACTCGAGCACCAAATGTGTATTATAGTGATGTGTGGCTGAAAACGATTTCCAGTTAATGCATTATTTGATTCTGTTTCCTTTGCTAAAAACCAAAAACCTACAGCCATGCTAGTGTCTTTGTTACACTGGCACAAACTAACAGACCCATATTGACATGGTTAGAACTAAACTGCCTCCATGGCTAAAACTGAAATCTTATATTTTGACCAGTTTTGACAAAATATTTCTTAAGTACGATGCAGTGACATAGCCTGAGTGCCACAGACAAAGATGGAAAGACAGGAAGTTTTAAGAGGTTGACCACTTGTTGTTGGTTTTGGTCTTTTTATGGGGTTTGTTGGCAATAAAATGTATAACATCAGCCTTGTCCTGTTTTTAGATATTTCATAAGAAGTGTATATGTTCAATGTAATGTAAAGCACCACTTTTTATGTATTAATTCTTTACTTTTTTTATGTACATGCCTTGTTGTTTTTGACCAAAACATCACACCAATAAAACTTCAATGAACAGGAAGAATGCCCGAGATCAAATTGCCATTATAAGGTGAAAACAAGCCACATCTCACTTGACTGACAGGTGAGACGAGCATTTTATGTTGGAGATTGCTCAACTTATACACACACTCTACACACACAAACACCAATCTCAGGATCCTGCACAGTCACATTTTTCTGCAGAGCCCTGATAAACAGCAGCAGCCGTACCTCCCACCGTCATCTTGTACGTCTTGTTGAACTGTCCGTTGACGTAGCGATGCACAAAGGAGGATTTCCCAACATTTCCATCGCCAACAATCAGTATTTTCAGCAGGTGCTCGGTCATCACTCTCCTCCGTTAGAACTCAACATGTGAGACGTCTCAGCGTGAAAAGGTGTCGGCAGCTCAAAGTTCAAACCTCATGTCAGGAAATGTGTTTTATAAGGCTGACAGGCAAAACTGCTTCCTGTAACTGAACAAACGCTGCATCATTCTTACTTTACCTCAGCCTTTCTTTGCATTTACTGACCCTGAACCTTTTATTTACCTTGTCAGGCTTAAATGTAAACTTCCCTGCCTCTAACCCCTAAATGATCATCAAGATAACCTTCTTTCACTATATTGTGCCAAATCCAAACCTACAAAATATTTTCCCATCAGAAACTCTACAAACGATGCTGACTGCCCGTCTCTCTCTCAAGCACAGTGGTCTCATCTACCAGTTTTGTTTTCTGGTAGGAAGTTGCCAAAGGCTGGACATTAGTTTAGTGGTAAACCCCACCCTCAGGCAACAGGAAACTGTCAATGAATCTGTGCAGACTTTGGTTAATCTTTGTTTCCCTTTACCAACAGTTGCCTGCTCTTCATTCTCTTGCTCATTCAACAGGGGAAATCCAGGGAGGGAGTTATGGTTTGCTCATTTTCATTGATTGCACACAATGTGCATGGAATATGTAAAGGCAAGGTACAAAATGGCAAAACAAGTTCAATTAACTCAAGATATTAAACTGAATCACATAGTCAGTCATTCTTTTTCCAGTTTAAAGAGTCAGTTCTTCATTTGACACAAAGAACTACTTCATTTCAAACTGGATAGTTCTTCATTTTACTTGAATAACTTACTTCTACAACTACAGCTGCTGAAACCAGTTTGTACCAGAGTCAGTACAAAGCCAAAATGTGAAGCTGTTCAGTGAATTAAAAAGTCTATGGGGGTCAGGCCTGAATTCAAATTGAATTGAATTCAAGAGTTAGGTTAGCATTGTTATGAAACCAAACAACCAGGACTTCATTTAACTTGCAATAAAGATATACAACCAGTTTCCGTCATGTCTATTTTCTTCAAACTACATATGTATATATTTTTTTTATGTTACTATAAAAAAATATATCAACCACTCCCCTATAATTGTCACTGTTGTGATAAAGACTTGATATAATGACTGCTTAGATATTAGGCTGTAATTCAAATATTGTGACTGGAACTAGTTTGTTGCCACAATCAATCAACACTTGGTTAAGGCTGATGAAAGATTGTGGTTAATAAAAAGCAGAACATGAATTACAGGTCTGTGATGGGAATCAAGCTCCAATCTCCTGCATGAAAGTCAAACATGCTTCACGCCCATCCACCCACCTCAACCTCCACTCCCTTTACTTTGTGCCTGGCTACATAAATGACGCAGCACAGCTCGCACTGGCACCTAATGTTGGCATCGGACATAAATCATGAGGCACAGAATCATCGTCCAGTATGGCTGTAATTCCACCTGGCACGCCTCCTCTTCCTCCCTCTGTTCTTATGTTCTCATTCAACTTCCTCCTTTTCCACCTCTCCTCCATCACACCCACCCTCCTCTGCCTTCCTTCTGTCCCATCCCACCTCCTCATCCTCATCCATTTTGCTGTCTTCTTTTTATTCTTTTTACATTTTTGTTCTTACACAAACACACTGAAGCATGTGGTGTTGACCACATTAACAGTTTTACCGGTTTGCCAACTAGGCCACTGTTACTGGCTACTGAACATGTTTCAGTCCCCCACTGATGCTGAATCATCTTCGTGACTCTCTTCATGCGTATTATTGTTGTTTGTGTGTCTTTGCGTCTTGGTCCTTTTCCCAGTATCAGTCACAGTTTGAAAATAGCCCAGCTCACTGTTAATGTGCTAATTAATCCATAATCTTTGGGTTTTTTCCAAGGACTTTGAAAGCGGATACTTCAGTTGTACCTGTGATGATACAGAATTTTCAGAACGAGTATTTGTGATTTTCATTTGCACAGGGTTAATAAGTACGGCAATGTTTTTCAGTGTGGTGTAATTCTCTGCTTTCAAAGTGTCACTCACATTCATCTGAGACAAATTTTGAGGAACATTAAGTAGAGTTTTGTCTTTTATCACAACTGCACTGCCAGATGAGAAAAGAATTGCTGCAATTTGTGAAAAATCTTACGGTCCAACAAAGAGAATAAAGAGTAAGAGTCAAATCAAGCCCAGCCAAAAGGTGGACACCACAGGAGCCTGGCTACTTGCTTATACACGGACTAATCAGTGAGTCAGTCGGTGAAATTAATCTTCCTGACAGCTCCACTCTACCCTCCAGGTTCCTGCAGGGAAAGACCATGGAGGAGGGAAAGCCTGTCCACAGATGGTCATCACACTTTATAAAAAGGAATTTCACCCAAGAAAAATGTATAAATAAATCATCATCATCAACACCACAAATGAAAACACCTTCTTGTCCTATTAGAAAGCTTTGTCCTGGGCTTGGCAACATCGCTGATGTAAAGCACCACAGTACACAGTATGTGATATTGGACTAGACAAATAAACTTGACTTCATTTGACTTGACTTGAATACTGATTTAACAATGCTCAGTGCCAATATCTGTCCAATATATTGACCTACACTCTAAAGAACTTCTACCTACCTAGTAATGAGGAAATCACATCAACTCTAATTCTGATCATTTTCATAAACACACGATGTTTGTTTGAACTAAAATTACAAAGTTTGTTTATCGAGGTTTACGGTTATTTTTCAAAGCATTCAAACATATTAATATTTTTTTCTATGTCTATCATTTCTCCATATACTATGCTGGATCTTTATTTCTTCAGTTATTTGACTGCATTTGCTGCCAAATTATTTGACACTCAAGTTTACAGCGGCATCAGTGATTTGAAGGCTACACTCACTTCACAGTACAGTGCTGTTGTGCTGCTGTCTGTGGTTTCTCTCCAGTGTTTGTCTGACACCTGGTGGTCATGTTACAAACTACAGCATCAGCCACACACAACGATTTGGTGTTCACTTGTTTATTCAACAAGAAAAATCCTGTATCAAGAACATGAATCAGTTCAATCTTTAGACCTAGACATTATGCTGTCACTGTTTCTCTGTACATCAGAGACAAACTAAAGTGGTACAACAGACCATCTTGTCCCTGGATATTCACAGGTTTGAATCCTTTTCCAATTAGAATCGTGGTTTCATGTCATCAGACTGTCAATTTAATAAACTTTAATGTAACAACAAATAAAACTTTCACTTAAAACCTTAGTGTTCTATTTTCAAGAAGATGGAGGGAGTAAATACAGTATACTGTATTGTGATGGGACCTGCAGCCTGGGACTCTGGTTGTCACGACACAGCATTCAATTCATAATCAACCATCAGATCCAACAGATGTAGCAGGTAGGACTCATAATCTTATCATCTGTTTTTTCTTCAGCTGGCCTTCCAGTTCAGCTTTACAAAGAGGGTGAGTGCACTTTAACTTTTGTAGCAGCTTCACCTTTACCTTTAAACACAGAGGCACCAAACTGCAATCTACAGCTCCAGTGTGTTAGGTTCATACAGTCTGTTCAGGGCTAAACACTGGTTTTGGGGAGGACCTAAGTTACTTTAAAGCTATACTATGTGTAATATGAAAGGTATCACTTATAAAACAAACCCCAGAGAATAATCAAATCAAAGTCACAGTTTGTCTAAGATTTTTTAGCCCATTCTGGCTCATTGTTTTGGTTTTACAGCACAGAAAGGAAAACTCAGACCCAATGTACACTACCTGCCCAGCGCCAAACAGCAGACAGACAGAGTTAAAAGGGCAGTGAATGTTGTTGATGTTTACAAATTAACGCTAATGTTACGCTGTATCTGCTGGATGTATAAACATTTAACTGTTTGGCAACATGTTATTCTTAGCAGCTTTATAAAGTCATATTATGTAAGATGTTGTGTTTCCAGCTTGTTTCACTGCCCCCAGGAGCAAAGGGAAGTTTATGAATGCAGCTTTAATTAAAAAACAAAAAAGTAAATTAGTAGACAACTTTTAAGGTACTGCAATGATGAGGAAAAAGCATTTTATATAAAGAAACCTGCAATTTCATGCAACAAATCTATAAGGTCTACAGCACTGGGACTTTTAACTATATGCATCACTCTGCCTGATAGGTGTTCTGTTAACTGTTACTTAGTGTTACATTAACGGTCGTTATCTATCTTTTATTTTAACAAACTTTGCACTGTAAATGAATGATTTATATATTTCCAGATATAACATTTGATATAAATTGTGTATGGTCATCAGAAGAGGATGAAGAGAAGAAACGAAGCCTGGATACTTAAGCGACCAGGATAGGATATCGTCATGTTGATCGTCATGAAAACGTTTAGGCCTATGTGTTGCCTAGCAACAGTCCATAGAACCAGTCCAGTTCCGGAACTATTTGTGTTGGCGTAACACGCATAATCTGTTGTTGCTGTTAACAAATATGGCGCTGGTATAACTGTTGTCACAGCCGTGCTGATACTCGGTACAACACTTTGGTACAACATTACTCCCTCTCGTGTGATGCTGCTTAAATATTCTTTAGAATAGTTAATGACATCTGACTTTGTGGATTCAGTAGAAAACTAAAAACTTTCTTGTTTTCTGCAGATTTCCATTCACACTTTGAGATGCAGCGTATATCTACAGGGCTTCGCCTACCTCCTCTCCTCTTCTTCCTCCTCCTCTTCTTCCGACCTCTGACCTCAGGGGACCTGGAGGAGGTGGATAATGTGCCAGTGGAGGTCATCGTGGACAGCTCCCCCTGCAGCACCACCTGCGGGCTGGGGCTTAAAACTCAAACCGTGTGTTTGATGAAAGACGGCGAGAGAGCGATGGAAGAAGGCGGGAGGAGTGGAAACGGAGCAGAGGTAACAGAGACACACCCTAGACATCTAAAACGAAATGTTTGAGATGAGCAGGAAAAGGGAAATAGCTCAGACTTTTATAACATAATGTGGACATGTGGCTGAATGGAAGGTGTCGGAGGCGTGTCGTGTTCGCAAGGTGAAGTGTCAGGAGTCGTGGCAGTGTGGCCTCAGGACGATGACTGTGACTTCAGGGCAGAGGGTGGAGATCGACTGTCTGGGAGAAGTCATGCAGGCGATGGGGAGGTTCTCCTGGAGGTAAGGACGGAGGAGTAGGGGAGAGACAAACTCTAGACCTACCTCTTTAGTCTGACTTTTAATTGGATTATATTTATTTATGTATATATGTATGGATTGTTTTCCTGTTAATACCCTACCTTTTATTTCTGGGTTTACTCACTTCAGTACACCTCCTCTCTTTTAGTCTTTTAATATCTTTTTCACACTTCACTTTTCTATTATTGTTTTGTTTTTCTATTCTGAATTTTTAAATATTTACTCTGCTTCTGGTGTTTCCTCATTACAAATTTATGAGATTCATGATTGCGATTCCTGGGTTCCTGAGTCCTTTATTTATAATCTGGTGGTTCACGCTTTGTGCATGGATTGTGATGCGGTTGGGGTTGTTTTTATTGTGAAAAGCACTTTGTGCTGAGTGATTGATTGAATACAACATGAAAATTAGCCTCATCCTGTAATACTAGATGACAATTTCAGAATAAAATTAACTGAATTTGGCTGCATCAACATACACTTAATCAGATGGTGTCACACACAAAAACTGGACTGATTCGGTTTCTCTCTCAGCCTGACCTAAGATGACCTATTTTACAGAGACATCTTGGATCCTGTCTGCACATATCAAACCTGCAGCCAGAAAGCTGGGTGCGACTTTTCATTTGAAAAACAAATCAAAAATATTGTTCTGCCAAGCTTTTATTCATATCCGTTAGATTATTATAAGACATTGTAAAAAAAAAAAAAAAAAAAAAAAAAAAAAAATCTTGCGACTTCAGCTGCTCAGCTTTTAACAAATAGTATAAGACAAGATCATGTTATCCCTCACACACACAGACCAATTACATAACCTGTATTTTTATTTTAGTATTTAGTCTAGGTGCATTCTGACATGTAAAGATGAAAAGTCAATTAAACATCCATGAAGTTGATTCTGTCAGTGTAGAGTGTCAGATCCTATTATGTGAATATCTGATCCTGGAAGAACAACATGTGATTGCAAAATCCATTTGGTAAGAGTTTGCTGTGATTGTGTTTCCTGCGGCTCAGGGTGTTGTGGCGTTATGCCAGAGGGATTATCAGCTCTGATGACTCCCTGTTTGATCGCTGGGAGGCTCCTCAGCTGGACCGAGTGATTCTGGACCCAGTTAGAGAGGAGGATGCAGGTAAACACACCTGTGCATGTTCACAAACAGGCCCATGTTATCACTTTAACCAAATTTGTTGGACTCCATTTTCTGGTAGGTGGGAAAGCAGGTCTGGGGCAGGAGATATTGTCAGAATTGGCAACAGAACATCCAGACAGACAATGGTAGAGAAAGATAGGATTTGCCTACCATGAAACTATCTTTGCAGAATCAGCTATTCCAATTGATGCACTTAATACACAGACACAATCACACCTCCTGACTATAAACTAACAAACGAATCATGTGATTTCCAGGTACTTATCGCTGCGATGTGCAGGATGCCGTCTTCCGCAGGGTGAAGAGGGTTTATTGGGGGATCCGCGTTTTACCTGCAGGGGTCCTCAATCTGGACTATGACTGGAAACCAGCAGAACCAGACCGTGTAACACCAGCATAAGATCGCCAGTCTTATCGTGGTACAGTTTGGTTTATAAATGATGTGTTTGGGGATGACACTAATGCATTTTTTTTAACAGTGCTATATCGTTGTGTAAATTGTCATTTAAGACAGTGTTGGAGGAAAAAAGGTACAGGTCCGGGCCAGAGACTAAGTCTAGACCTCTTCACTAACACTTAACTTGCTACAAAACTGCACTTTTATTGGAGTCAAAAAGATTCAAAAATGAAGTCACTGGAGATGATCAGAGCCTAATGCAATAGAATTTATTCTTTCACAAGAATAAAAGTGAGATCAGATCCGGATCCGAACTGAAGACAGAGAGCCTGTGCACAATCATATATAGTTCTTTCTTAGGTGGGTTCTCCACCTATTTTCTAAAGTGAACCTATCACCCCCTTGGGAGCAATGATGTCCAGCCCTGTGTGGAATTCCCCAAACCAGGCCTGCCAGGGTAGCGTAGTAGGACCAGGAGTCCAGAAGCCCCTCGTCCACCCTATCTAAGACTCCTGTGCCAAGGCGTGTAGTAGGACCAGGCATCCAAGAGCCCCTCCGCCACCCCAAACCTAAGGCCCTTGTCTATTCTCAATCTGGGTCTATCTTACTTCAGTAGAGGCTGCTTACTCCAACACCATTGCCCCCAGGGCCTTCAGACCATTAAAAAAAAAAACTTTAATCCCTCCAGGTTCCATTCTGTAACAATCTTACTTCAGTAGAGGCTGGTTTACATACATATCTAACCTCAGGTGTGAGTATAGTTATTCCATTGGAATATATACATAAGTTTAACATTCAGTATATTTATAATGCATAGTATATTTTGGTGAAAATTTACTACAACAAGAGAAAAATCTTGAAACTCTTCTTGTGTTGTGGGTTGTTTTAAACCAAAAGCCCCAGAATATATTTAAGCCTAAACTAACCCAAAAATAATGATCCTACTCATCAGCTGTGTGTTTGTTGTGTCTGTACGCGCAGATGGGGACCTTGTATGTTCTGATTATATGCATTATGATCACCTGCTGGACAGTGCGCAGGACAGAGCAGAGGCATTTTGACAGCTAGAGAGGGATCCTATCTACAAATGTTTAAAAAAACATCTTTTAAATGTAGAAGGAAGATGGTAACAAACACATTTGTTGTTCTTGCATTGAATATTAAAAAAAATAAATAAATAAAAAATAAAGTAGGAAAAGTACAGGTGCATATAATTAGCTGCTTCACATTCAGGGTCATGGTATTGTCGGTGCTGACTCACTGTCATGACTCACTGGGCCACTTCAATAGAACAGAGCCATTGTTAATGTTAACACAACTTTAATTCTTTCACGGGTCTTTTCACAGTAAAAGTTTTTACTTCTCATAATAAAAGAAAAAAGCAAATTACCTCTACTTTTATTCTTCTAGCAAATTTGCTGATCATTGTCTGTAGTTAAAATAATGCAGAACTTGCTCTTAGTGGGGTATTTTTACATTTATGTATTGATACTTTCACTTAAAGCTGCAGTGCTGAACGTTCGTCTCCCCCCTTCTGGCAGTGAGAGTAATTACACAAACACTGTGGGCGTGTGCTTGCCCTCGCTACTGATTGCTTTCTTTGTTCTTTGACTGTAATCCTTCCTCTGAACGCTGAGTTTCTTTTTTACCTGGAGCATCAGAAATGTTTCTTAAACTCTGCCTAGGGTCTTACACCATAATCCTACTTGCTGTAACCTACTTTGTCTCCATTGCCAAGGTTGCTCCCCTCTTTACCTTTTGTAAATCGCTGATGTGCCAGTGCAGTAATGTCAATGTAAAATTTAAACCTCTGGCAATACTGAGAGATTTGCTGGTGCTGATTATATGTAAGTCCTGCACTCCAGCTTTCAGTAAATGATCTGAGTGATTCTGTCATCACTGGTTTTTAACCACTAGTGGGGCTATGGATGTTTTTATGAATGGATCCCCATTTAGTTTGTTCAGAGGACACACATGCATGCACGTTTCACAGTATATCATTGATCTACAGGTGGTGGTAAGATGCAGGGAAGAAGAAGACTGTTAGTAAGTAAACATGGATGTGAACAATGCTGGTTTCAAATGTTTAATTAAGGCTTTCCAAATGTGATGAAAATGCATTCAACATGTTTGTCAGACCTCAAGGATAACCATAAAGCATTTTGGTGAGAAACACTGAATGTAACCTCTACAGTGAGTCAGTGAGTCCAGTAGTAAAAGGTCTTGTCTAACTCTGTGCCAGGAGATGGCAGTGGTGCTTCACATAAAGGTTTTGAAGTACAGTATGTACTGGGTTGAGTATATAAAGTGTTGGTGAGGTCTGGCATCACAACCCCACATGACAAAACTCAGTTGCCACTGTGGAACCAGCCTGATTAAATGTGAGAAAGAGAAACGGACCCTCTCAGAAACAAGATTTCACAGTGTTGATGCTCATTAAAACAGAAAATAAAACTGTACAAGGATGAAACATGTAGAGACAGTTCGGCTATTAGATCTTCAATGCTCATATTTACCAGTGGTTTATAGATCCATTACAAATCATTTATTAGAGCATCTTTTTGGTTTCCAGGTTAGTAATCACACGTAAAAGACTAAAAGGTGAACCTGTTTTATTTAAAAGTGATACCTACATCATAGCTCTTTAGCTAAATCAGCACCGTCTATTATTTTTCATATTCAGAAAAAAAACTGTGTTCCGTTAATTTTTTGTAACTTTACATTAAAAAAAAATCACTTTTAAGAAATGTGTATAAATTATTTACACCTTTAAACCTACTTGTTCGTTATTTTTAAAACTAAATCAGGCAATGAATAAATAAATAAATAAATGATAATGATAAAACTAATCTTAAGGACTGATTACCTTCGTATTTTCAAAATCCTGTATGTGTATAATCAACATAAAAATAGCAAAAGTAAATAAAATAGTTAAAATAAGCTCCACCTCAACTACAATAATAAATTGCTTACAGATGGATGCATCAGTGATATAATTCCATATTAATATAGTATAAAAATATTTATACATTACAGATATGTTACACTAATATACTAATAATGATCATACTAGTTTGCATATATCCACTAGAAATGGATGTAACATTGGGAGAGTCACTGAATATAAATATCTCTGTACTTGGCTCCATGAAAAATTTACATTTTAATGTCACATAGAAAACCTGGTCAGTAAACTGCAGCTACTTCTACATAAACAGAACCTGCTTCTCTGTGTTTAGCAGAAAAAGGATTGTTGAAGCAGTTTCCCTGTCTCTGCTGGATGATGGAGATGTAATTTATAGAACTGCTGTCCACCCTCCAACTCTTAAACTCCACACAAGGTCTATCATTTTGCCCTCTGTAACCTCATAGCTATCTCCAGTAATAACCCAAAGTTGAGGTTAGAAAGCTGAAGCTAGAAAATTGGTTCTTCTGTGGCTGAGAGGCGAAACAAGACAAGACAAGACAACAGAAACAACACGTTTCTGTATATTTTTAAGTATTGTCGGATAAATAGATAATTTAAGATGATTTACACAAGTCATCAAATATCAATATCCAAAACTCACATTTTTTACCAAAAACATCTGCAACTCACATCAGAATCGATTTTTGTGTCAAAAATCTGAGTCATGAACACACAGACATGGTAACACCACTGCAAATAAATCTGCTTAGAAATCAGAGAAGTAGGAAGCTCCATTGTTTGGCGGTGTATTTGATTTAGTTGCATTTGGAGTAGATTTACCGAGTGGAGTTTCGTTGTTTAAAGTTTGTACTATATATACACCTCAATGTTTTGTACAGACTATATTCTCAGAAACTTTGGGTGAGCTACTCTAAAAACAGGGAGTTAGCTACTGGTAGCTTGCAAGCCCCCTGTTGGAGACCCCTGATCTATAATGTTATTTAAATACACTTTTTGTGCAGGACCTGTGCATCTAATCAAGTATTTTCACCTACTGCTGATTTCACAACAACAGCTGCAGATGTTGACATCGCTGGAGCGGTGGCCGACACTGACGACAGGACTGAGACGTCTTAGCTCCTGTGCCATGAGCGTGTTTATTTCTGTTATTTTGGGAGGGACTGAGGCAAATGAGGTACTCTGGGGAAATAACAGGAATTAAATTACGATGATGTGCTTACTGTAATTCATTCATTTCCTCATGGAACTTGCCACACTACAACGCCATTTCCCTCCATGTGCTTATTTTATAACATGAGTTTTGACAGATGTTACTGTTTTCCCAGTGCTCGTTACACAAACAATTTAATTACTGTTCCAGTCTACAAGAAACTGTTACTGCTGAATAGATATACAAGCAATATTTCCAGAACAAGCCCCTCCAAAAAAAGATGTGGAGCAACAATAAAGAGCTCAGATGAGAGCTATTTATTAAAACCGTGTTGAGCCCTGGAGAGAAGAGCAAACTCAACAAACACTCAGAGAGATAAAAGTAACTTCTACTTTCCTGCCTTTGAGAGACAATTTTTTTTTCATCTATGAACAGGTCTACTTAGTTTTTTTTATCATAAATTAAACATGCTGAATCTTCAGATTTCTATGCATTTACATACATAAAAATGAAATAACATTTAGCTTTAAAAACACCAGAAAAGCATGAGTGCAATAGTAAATGGTAAATGGACTTGCACTTACAGTAAATAGCGCTTTTCTAGTCTTACTGACCACTCAAAGCACTTTACAATACACTCACACTCACACTCATACACTGATGGTACAGCCGTCAGGGGCAATGTGGGGTTCAGTATCTTGCCCATGGACACTTTGACATGCGGCCTGGACGAGCCTGGGACCAAACCACTGATCTTCTAATTAGTGGATAACCTGCTCTACCTCCTGAGCCACAGCTGCCCCATAGTCAATCAATTTTTTTTTTTTTTTTAGATATATGTTCAGGGTTGACTTTTAAGGAGCATTTTTTTTTTTAAAGGAAGGACTTTGCACCTACAAAAAAAGTTTTGAAGTTTTGGAGAGCCCCTTGTGTAGAGTCAGAACAACATTTTGTTTCCCTGTATGTATGTCAAGCATACGTGTGGAAATGACTGAATGAATGAATGAATGAATGAATGAACGCACGGTGCTGGTGCTCCATGCTTTCCTTTTTGTTTTTCCCTTTTACCATCCAACACCTAACTTAACATTTTATCATTCATGGTTAGACTCATACTGATTTATTGGCTGCCATAGCTCATAACATTTTTTGACATTTCTATGTGTTTTTGTTAGGTTTAAGTAAACGAGTCCTCGTGTCACCTCCTGTTATTTGTTTCTGAGCCCGTCCTGAGAATCTGTATCTGATTTTTACTCCCCACATATTTCTGGAACTCACCACACTTTCCCCCTCATTTTATCTGAGCACACAAATACAGACACACTCACACAGATGCACACTGGTGGCGACACACCTGCCTCAAGTTTTTCACACTCTGTCGCTGTCCATCTCTCTTGATCCCTCTGCCTCTTACCACTATCTGAGATCTCTTCCCCCAGTAATTCACACTCAATCACTTCTCACTCATTCTTTATATCACTCTGTCATTCACTGTCACTGAGCTGATTTGGACTCTCACTCCCACAGATTCTCCCTCTCTGTATCATTAACTCACACTTCTGATTCTTCACTCATCCACACAGTTGAAGTTATCAGGTCGAGGGAAGCAGGATTTTTTTCATAATTTCTTCCTGAATGTATACTAAGGGAGACCGGGAATGGTTGTAACACGGCTCAGTTGTAACGCTTCCAATTTCTCCAAATCACAAATCACTTCATTCATTCTATACATATAATACTAATTATACTATACTAATTTACTACACTAATTTAGTCCTTTATTCCACATGTGAGGAAGTAGCACCCTGTGGCATACACAGTAAGAAAGATATTTTGAGGTAAGTCTTTTTTATATTTTTTTACTTAATTTATTTTTTTGATAGCACTGCCTACAAGAGTCTCACCACAAAAATGTTAACTGATGTAATTTAACCATGTTAGCTAGCGTTAACTAGCAAGCTAACCCTGACTTCTGTCTTCTGTAGGCTAGCAGTCAGGTTGCTAGCAGGAGTAAACATAAAATGGTGGATAGGCCTATATCAAAGTATGAATTGAATTTCTGTCGAAAAATCCCATGACAATGTCACCATGAATACTTTGACTTCTTTATGCATTACTATACTATGACATTTTATGCCTTACATTACTATGACTTTTTTTTGCCTTCCTAAACTATGACTTATTATGCCTTAATATACTATGATATATTATCTCCGCTACATCACACTCCCTGTGCATGAGGAACGTGTCCTTGCTTTCTCTACTGAAAATTAATCAATCACTGTTGCCATGGAGAAGAAGCTCATAGTAATGCCTCCGGATTTCATTGTCTGTATCATGGTACAGTTGATTAATACTGGAACGTACATTTAGAGGACTGTGAAGCCTTGGCAGCTGCATCACAGTGAGCAGTTATATCCTGCACTTTGTGACACAGGTACAGACTAGTAAAAACAAAAATCTAATTTTCTCTGTTGTGCAAATAAATATGGATATTAAAGTCTTATATCAAATGTGAGGACTATAGTTTGAACATGACATTGGAAAGTATTAAAGAGCTGCGGTACAAAGCCAGCAGCATGTTTTTTAAAAGACTAAGTCCTGGTGATTTTAATTATATAACTCCATTTATGGACCCTAAATGGTTCCCATGATATGAACCTAAGAGGAGAGAGTAAGAAAAAAAAAAAACTGCAAATGGCTTTCATCAGGTTCAACTGGTTAAATGGTCATTTATTCCCGCCTGGGGCAGGAAGCATTTTGCACAAGTTTTTTTTTTTTTTTTTTTAAATCTTTTTTTTTCTCTCCTTTGTTGACCAAAGTCAAATGTGCAACAAGTGATGTGCAAAGCTACACATTCATCTTACAGTTTGCATGTACTTAACACAGCACGCACACAGATGTGGGATGACAAGATAACAACCACTAGAGGACTCAAAATTACACAGAACAAGAGAAGGCGCTGCTCACATCATTAAGCAGTCTTTCATGTGAAGGTCTCGGGGCGAGCATTAAAATGATGAATATCTTTAATGTTGTAATTGCAAACCTGTTAGCATGAATGTGGATAAGCAAGACTGCAGGTGAATTAAGAATGAGGTCATCGCTCTTGATTTCTCTTGTTTCCTGTCTCCTGTGCACAAATGTAGAAAACAGTGTGAAAAGTGTCAGTTATGAACAAGAGTTTATCATCATAATGTAAAAAATGGATGAAATGGAACACAACTTAATTTAACTGTATTGTTATTTGTGCTTTCTAAGTGGATACTGGACTGCAAGACTGGATATTTTGGCGTAAGATTAACACACTTTTAGCAGACATGTTCAGCATCACGATATTTGAGACCAGACAAATATGTAAATTAACATCCTATTCTCATTATGTGAATAGTTGTTACAAATTAGTTCGATAAGGTTTTGTCAAATCTGTATATTAGCATCTCAATCTAAAATAAAAACGTCATGACATCTAAATGACAAAATGGTCATTCTGTCTGCTTCATTCTCCTCCTTTGTACCATATAAATGCTCCACACTACTTCCTGCTTTGCCACTGAATGTCTAAAACAGTCTAATCAAAATAAAAAATGTGACCTGTTCTGCTTGAATCTTAGAAAAAAAAAAAAAAAAAAAAAAAATTAAATACAGCACAACTCTGTTGGTAAGCTCTTAACCTTTTCCTCCGCAGCACAGCCATTGTTGTTTGTTTGACTGCTGTCCTTGTTTCCCTCTGCCAAAGTAGCAGTGACCTTTTTGAGAAACACTCCTGGTCTTTTTTGTTGTGAGTGCACCATTTTAAATGTGCTCACCCGAAGACAAAACCCAGAGAGGATGTCATTTGCGATCCAGAGCTGAGTGCAGAACATGGTATTTGTAAGGAGATGGCACATATCCTGTCTGTGTACAGAGAGGATGAGGAGGGCAATTAACTCGGTAATGTCATGGCACCTCTACACTAAACACACCTGATAGCCTGCTGCTCCTTTGGACTGAATTCATACACCAGTTATGAGTTAAATTTAACTCAGGGTAAAAATCTAATTTTCTCCTTTGTATAAAACGCCTTGTTGGGGGCCCAGACGTTACTTCCTGGTCATATTGACGTCAATACTTCTCTTGGTGCTGCCCACCTACAAGCTTGGCACACCCCCATACAAGTCACAACACATAACTACTTATGGTTTTTTTTATAGTTTTATTAGTTTTGTAGACATGCCGAAAAGACAGAGTTCTTAATTTCCTGAAGAAATTTACTTAATGTTTGGAGTAGTGGAGAACCGTGGAAAAATGATTTTGTGAGCCCGCGCTTCAAGGTGGACTGCTTCAGAAACCACCCACAGTTAGACGTTTCATTTTCAAAAACAGTTATTTCTGTAATTCCCACTTGATGTGGTTGAACAGGAGACTCAGCCTCACAGCCTGCTGGTCTGCATTGTTACTGGGGATGCTAACCGCATTACTGCGACCCGATTTCAACCTGATCCTGTTAGTAAGAAGCAGCATAGCAAAGATATAAATGCTTAAATGTTTGTCAGTGTTGACATGCTGTACCTCGTTATCTCAGATGAATTTTCCAGTTTAACCACTGAGTTCATTTTTTAGTAACTATGCGCACTAAAGTTTATTTCATTCAATTTCCCAGCATTGCAAACCAGCAGGAGGTGACCTGTCGACCGTCTGTTCCTCCATTATTTATATTCCTTTAGTCCTGAAGTGTCCTTACATAAAAATAAAATCAAAAGGGTTTCTTATAAAAAATATTCCAAGTTATGAATATTGTCATCCGAAGTTTGTTTACACAAGACATGCAGAACGTGTTGTTTTTCATGGTAGTTGCCAGCAAGCTGACCAATCAGAGCACACTTGGCTCCAGCTCCAGAGGGAGGAGGGGGGCTTTAAAGAGCCCTGAGCTCTAACTGTTTCAGACAGAGGGTGAAGAGAGTACAATATAACATGTACAGCAGAAGAAAACTAATGTCTTTTCAGAACAATAAAGCATGTAAATCTTTTTTACTCGACACCAACAATGAAATGATGAACACTTAAAGTGGCCCTCTTTAAATGTCCTGTGGTGGCAGCCATAGCTGTGTCCCTCAGTGATACACTCAGCACTAAGAACAACAACAGCACAGCTGGCAGTTGTGTCCAAGACCATTTGCGCCAAAGTGGACCTGGTGGAAATCTAAATGCTTTATGTGTTAACTAGCTATCCAGCTAACTAGCCAGCTTGGCTGTGCTATAAGCGAACCATAACAGCTTAAGGCCCCTCAGCCACCACGAGGCCCCCAACACACTGACAGTTAGTGAGCTCTCTTTGCCTGTGTGCCATGTGTGAGCCTGAAGATAAAAGCAGTGCTGTGTGTTATGATGTTGTGACGGTGGCCTGGAAGAGACATACAGGTAACCGCACTATCAAGCACACAAAAATGTGTCTAACATACTTGCCAAAATACCAGCAAACACACCACTTTCAGATGAGTATCTGAGCTTGCAGAAGTGTGACAGTGTGACACAAAAGCAGTCTTCTTAGACATCTTAGACTTCTTAGACAAAAAAAGATTTGAAGAAGTGGGTTAAAGCTGTGAGAGAGGTTTCTGTTGACTCTTTTGGGCCATGTAACTGTAACATGTAACAAACATTAATTCAAACTGACCACTGACAGCAGCCTTTTAACAAGTCCAGTTCTGAGTAGAGCTGAAACAACAATCTTAAGAATTAAGTAATTTTTTTTAAATTTAAAATGTATTCATTAAGAAAAAGTAACAAATGTTTTCTTGTTAAATGTCTCAAATGTGGATATCTACTGCTGTTCTCTATTTATAAATTACAATACGGCAAAATGAGCAACTTGACACTGCCTCCTTTTGAGGCATTGAGCATTTTTGACTATTTTCTGACTTTTTATAGACTAAACCATTAATTTAAATAATTACCAATAGATTTCATGTTTGACCCCTAGGGCAGAAATTGACATATTGGATGTGACTAAGCGTTAAAGCAGTACCTTCCTCAGACTGTGTGTGTATGTGTGTGTGTCTGTGTGTGTGTGTGTGTGTGCGCATGTTATAGAAACAGACAAACGAGGCAGCTGAGTAAGTATCGATGAGTATTTGCTGGACTTTCAGGTAAATTAAAAGGAAACATGACAGAAGATTGGTGCTGAAATTGAGGGCATGGTGGGAACACAAAATGCAAACACACAAGCATTAAATCACACATACACACACACCACACACACACACACACACATACACACACACCACACACACACACACACACACACACACACACACACAAACGTGTGATGGATGACCTTTTCTAAAAGACCTCCTCAGATGCACCTACTCAGTAATTGGAGACAGTCACAGGGGGGAGTCGCTCTCTCTTTATGTGTGTGTGTGTGTGTGTGTGTGTGTGTGTGTGTGTGTGTGTGTTTGTGTGTGTGTGTGTCTGTGTGTGTATGTGTGTTTGTTTTAGTACCCCTGATTTTGGTGATAACGCTGTAGTAGCTCTGGCTCTTTGTGTGGTCTATACACACACTATCCAGGTGTGTGTCCACTCACTGCCTCCTGGCAAGCGTGTGTATGTTTGAGTTGACAGTGTTTACATCCTTGCTGGTGAAGATGTCAGAGTTTACCCTCTTCTACCATCCTCCCTGCATGTGACGCTGCTATGAAACATCAAAGTGACTAAACTTTAGTCATCAGGCCCCTAAAAGGTCATTTTCACTTCAACAATCGGGGTGACTAAAACATCTGCCCCTGCTCCATCTCAGGCCCCACTGCTCACGCAAAATCACCAGACCGCTAATGTTGTAGGCTAACTCTTTTTGTAGAGGTCCAGACTAGCTCTAAATTTGGCCACTATATTCATTTGGAAGGAATATTATCCAGATTACAAAATACAAACATTTGGGACTGACCATCAAATATGAAAAAATGTTCATAGATATATTTTTTAACCATTGCAGCAATTGCGTGTCGTTAAAGGAGAAAGTGGAGGCTACATGTGTTCTGAGAGTATGGTATGGTGGTAGCAAACGTCGCTGGCATAAGGCTAGGTACACCTATATGGATGTGATTGGACATTAATGGTCAAACAGCAGGATAATGCACCCATAATGAAGCATGAATAAAAACAGCTGATGCAATATGATCATAGCATCAGTTGATGCTATACTCTGTGGATGCAGCTATTCTAAAGTAACATGATGAATATTTTATTCTATTATGCAGTAGTGACAATGACAAATTCAGCTTTCTTCACAGAATCGCATGATATTACTCCACAACTCCACAACTCCATTACTTCATTAGTAACCCCAGCATCAGACCTCATCTACCATAGTACATTTCAAATGTTTCACTCATTGATGCAAATTTTCCCTCATGGTGTTTGTAAAACGACTGATGCCGTCTGTCGTGCTAGCGTATGGTGGTGGTGCCATCTGGATCTGTGTCGCAGCACAGAGGAGGTGGAGGCCGTACTGAGGCTCTGAAGACAGTTAGCAGCTGCCAGTTTGCCCCCTCTCTCACAAGGCTCAAATGAGCCATCAAATATGAATGCAAAAAGGTGAGTACGCTCATAGTCAGGACACTGAGGCAAACATTTAACAGTGAAACAAGATGACATAATGTCACTAAAGGTCCCATATTTGACACTTTTCCTGTGTTTTATTTGAAGTGCTGATCCATAAGAAGATATAGTTGTGGTTTTAAAGAACCAAAAACCTTCTCAATGTAGTTTTACATCTTCTTTCTCAGGCTTCTCTCTGGTGCTCTAGTAACAACTTTTTATTGAGTGATCTAATAATGATAATAATAATAATATAGCAGACTTCGTAAATACTCAGAGAAACTAATTCCTGCAAGGTTGATTGGTGGATCCAGGTGGGCAGGGCTTGTGGTGTGGCTTAGCTCGAAGTAAAAACAAGCTGTCTGCACTGTGTGTCAGTTAGACCTGCTCTGTAATCAAAGAAGACATGAAATCTACCTTTATACAATGTGGGAGCTTTATATATTATCAACAAATATGTGTTGAGACCTTAAACCTTGAGCTGGAAAAGAAGTGAACCAAACTGAAGAAACCTTTTGGATTAAAGGTGAAATGTCTTCAAAAACCTCAAAGAAGTACAGTTGCCTGTAAAATCACAGAGAGAAAGCTAATACTTTTTATTTAAGTCAACATTTCATGTAGTAACATGGCCATGAATGAGTCTGCATGCTGTCGAAAAGCAGTGATTTCACTATGATCTAAGAACCTGTTGTAGAAAATGACTTACAATTAATGGTCTAAAATATACAAACGCTAATATCATATCATATCATATCAATGTCATTAAAAACTGATTGACCTCTATTTCTTTAGATATTCTATGCACATTGGAGATGTGAATTAAGTCTCAACTCATCTTCTCGACTCTCTATTTTCAAATGTCTCATGTAATATATATATTTTTTAATCAGAGACCAGTTTGTAGCGCTGAAACAGTAAATGGATTAGTCAAATAACAGGATATTAATCCTGCTTCCAGCTATCATACGTGAGGATTTACTGCTTTTCACTGTTTTATAACATTTCAAATTGAATCCATTCGAGTTTTGAACTGTTGATCAGACAACAGGCATGTTGAAGACACCACCCTGGACTCTACCTGTGTGCATCATAATGATTATATCCCACCCTGACTGACTCCAATGACAAGATCAAATTATTGTTTCTGTGAAGTCTGAACCTAGATTCAATAATCTGCTGCCAAAACGCTTCGGCTTGAAACTGCTGTCGTGTTCCTCTCACCAGCCTTTATATCCCTGATTCCTGCTCCCTTCGTTCGGTGCCATTCAGTTTGTGACTCATCCTAACTGCCAGCAGCAGCTGCTGAGTATCTGGTGTGACAATCTAGCCCGGCCTCTATCAAACTGCTGCTGGTGCTGGCAGTGGCGCTAGGCCTGCTTGGACCGGCTGGATTACCGGATCACTCCATGCAGCAGAGTATGTCACTCGTATTAATTCCCCAATGCACAAACTAGTTTTTTTTTAAAACCTGCAGGAAGTTTTCTCTCATCGACCCATTGTTTTGTTTCTCTCACTCAGGTGAGGAAAATGATGTGTAGCCCCTTCATGAAGTTTGTGCCCCATGTATTGTCCTTCACAATTTTCCTGGGTCTTCTCATCCTGAATGCTGCTTTTCACAGGCACCACCCTGTTGCCCAACATGAGCCAACTCAGCTCTGACCTGCTGCTGGAGATCCTTGTTATTTTATGGGTCATGGGTAATCATTAGATGATCTTGATAGATAAAATTCTTCATCAAAAACATCATGTCAGTGAAGTGAGTCAAACACCATGGGAGAACCTGGCGGTTTTTGCCTGATTTCCCTTGTTGTTATTGGGAAGTTAAATAAAAACAGGGTAAAAACAGACCATTTTTCAAAAGCAACCCAAAGTAACAGCTGCTTAGTTCAGTGGTTCCCAAAGAGGCCCCTTAAAATTCACATAGTCTCTTTAACACCTCAGTCAGAGACAAAATGATGCAGTGGCTTTTTAACATACAGTACATAAGTGGCTTTTTTCCATCTGTGAAAATCAGCTTGCATGAACGTAAAGCTTAAAACACTAGTGCATTATTTGTTTTATTTGTTCATTTTGTGGCCTTGACCATCATGGTCAGATTAGTCACTCAGCTGAGGCCCCACAACCAAAGCTTATTTCCTGAACTTAAAGCCATGTTTTGACCTAAAATAATAGTGACCTCGCCCTTGTACCACTCTCATATTAACACACACACACACACACACACACACACACACACACACACAGTCAGCTGAATCTACAGAGATGACAACGGTTACATGGTTGTCCTACAGATTCGCCATGTGTGTGTTATGGGGAAGTTAGATATCAAAATTACCTGTGAGGAAAACTGAAGTCACAGTTTTCATCAGCAGGATGGACCAATGTTTTCCTCTGCCACATCTCCTTATTTTTAGACAGACAGTAGCACAAACAGTTCAGTGTGTGTGTATGTGTGTGCTTGTGTCCCGCAGTGACAACAGAGCACATTAAAATTAATTTCACTTGAGGTTTGACATTTATATATTGGAACTACTGGTGAGAGCTGACCGCCTGAGTGTGTGTGTGTGTGTGTGTGTGTGTGTGCAGCATGAAGCCAGGAGACATGACGCTTTCAGACAGGTAACTATCATCTCTCTGCACCCCGTGACCTTCATGGAGACCCAGGACGTATTTTCTGCTCTTTCTTGTAAGAAACAGCTGAGATTTCTGCCTGAAGCAGCTCAGCAGCCGTGGTGACAATTTTTTATGGCTGCTGGACTTTGTTTCTTCATCTTTCCAACTACTATGGCCTGTTACTTCTACACAAATATCAGTCAGTAACTTAAAGTTGATATTGTAAGTTGTTGTTTTAATGGCTTTTTAATTTCTAAAGAAGTGTATTCTGAGCTGTCCTCCCCCCATCATTGTAAATTGTAGTGAACAGTGTTTTATAGTGGCAAACATTAAACTTGCATCATAACTGAGCTGAAAATCAACTGAGTTTACATTATTAACATATATGGCTATTATATTATGCTGAAGTCTCTCCTTTGTTTCCTCCTCTAACCATCTTGACACTCTGCTCTTTACAACCTGGAGCAAGCAGCGGTGTTGGGCGGGGCACAACACCTGATCCAGATTTCTCAATTAGGAAGTAAGAGTAACTGTGCTTACAGCCTCGGTTTTCCATTTTTTTTTTCACTTTTTATGTGAGAAAACCATGTTAAAACAAAATATTAATCATTGCAGAAGATCTTTACAGAGTTTAAAACATGTCTGGAAGGAACTTTCAAATACTGATTTATACAGTGACAGTTTTGTGAGTGTTTAAAGGTGTTATATCATTCATCTGTGTGTATACTGTATGTGATGCTATGTGATTATACATATTTAAAAAAAAAAATGATAAAAAATAAATCCACTAAAATAAAAGTAAAAGAATGAGTGGAGCAGATAAAAAAACAAAATATGTACAATTAAATCTATTTGAATGAAGGAAATGAAAAAGACAACACAAGTTTTAAATCAAAGTAGTAAATCAAATCTTTAGCACACAGAATAACTGATCTTTTTGGGGCACAATTGTCTTCACTGACTCCTGATCAGTCACATCAGATACTGGTTTTAATGTAACTGATCTGCGTATGTCACCATTACCCCTGTGCTTGAAAACAGAGTCTGAGGTACAATATATTCATGATTACACATCATGTCATGTAATTACTTTGTCAATGCAATGAGTTTAATAATAAATGAACATTAGCTCAGGGACTCTCCACTTGTTTCTCTTGTTTGTCTTCCTCTTTTGTTCTCTTCTTCTCATTTAATTTATCCCTTCCTGTTTTCCTGTTGTTTATCTCCCTTTGTCTTCCCCTCCCTCTCTTGCGCCGTCAATCTGGCAAAGGGTAATTAAGAAAGAGAAGCTGCACAGGGAATATGTCACAAGAATTGTGGTGTAATGACTTATTTGCATAATTTCTTTTAATAGCGAGGCTGTTGTCGCTTTTATTACAGCATCTTTGATGTGCTTTTCAAGAACAGCGGTCATAATATCCACTTAATCCATAATAGCATCTGTTGTCTGATTGAGGAGAACTCTCATTAACTCAGTATTTCTATGCTCACTGTGTTGTCATGACCTCTCACGCACAAGTTCGCCTGTAGGGTCACCTTTCTTCAGATTCTGATCACGAACACATTCGTTATGTAAAATAAACTCAATAAAGATCATGAAATTCATCAGACTTAGGCATGAACTATGTAAAATAAATGATCTGGGACACTGAGGAGCCTCATTACCTTCACTCTTGAAACGTTGAACATTTAATCTTTTGCTCATCTCAGGTGTAATATTTTTTTGCTTTCCAGGTTGGTGTAAATACATCATTGTGTGTTTAAAGGTTCCATATAGTATAAAGGTAGATGTCCATGTCTTTTTTTTCATTATAAAGCAGGTTTAGGTTCCATATTAATGCTGTGAAAGTATCAAAATGCACAGTCCACAGAGAAATGCATACAGCCTGTATTCAGAAACTGAGCATTAAAACGAGCTGTCAGGACTTCTGTAACTTTGTGATGTCACAACAAAGTAGTCACTGCCATGACTCAAGTCCCGCCCACCTGGACTCAACATCCAAACTTGCAGGATTTGGTTTTTGGTGTTTTACCTAGAATCTGTAAAACTAAATTGAAATGTTTTTTGGTTTTTAAAGCCCACAAATATATCTTCTTATGGATCCACAGTTCAAATAAAACACAAGAGTAAAATATTGGACCTTTAAAGCTACTGTGTGAAAAGTCATGTTCAGGCCTTGTTTAAAACATGATGGAGACAACAGTGGCACTGGAAAATTATCAAAGGTCTTGCAGAGATAAGCAGCACTGTGTTAAAACGGTGCAGAAGGCTGCATTAATGGGGAAGTACTGTTTATCTGATGCCAGAACATTGGACCATGGTTTAAAATACTCGCTGACAAGACCTACATCTCTGGATTTTATCTTTTGTTTCAACAGAATGAAAATGCAGTGTTCATGTAACAAAGTAATCTACCTGGATGTGTGCTTACATGTGTTTGATTGACCAGATGATGTAGGGTTGACGCAGGAGTGGAGCCTGGTTCAACTTTTTCGTGACCATTTGCAGACGACACTGACCGCATGGATGCTGACAGGCTAGTCATCCTGAGAACTAGCATGCTAGTGACCAAGTTGACCAGCCGGTCTTGCCTTGCTTTCAGACAGGCATTATTTTGATAAACTGACTTCACAATGGAAATCTACACGCTGAACTCAGAACTTAACTTGGTGTCACAGCTGAAAACAGCTGTAAAAATGAGAATTAAAATATTTATGAGTCTGGCTCATATCTGTGCAGGTTGGTTTGAAATGCATGCTGGGATACTAGTTTTCCCCAAGTTTACAGTCCACAATGATTCTGTAATTCTTTCACTAACACAGAGGTAGAGAGGAAATAGAGCATTACTCCGTCATGTGTAACGGGTGAATTGCCATGTTGGTCCATGTGTTACACCCCACTGTGTCACTGTAACAATAGTCATGAGTTGTAGGCTATTAGTATAATTTAGAAAGCATAATGAATCTCCTGGAAAAAGTAAATATATATGTCATGTGCTGCTGCTCCTCTATCTCTGCCTCTTTCTTCATTCCTCCTCCTCACACCATATAACTGTCATCACCTCCTGTTATCTTCTGTATAGCACCCGTCCATTAGGAACCTCTCTCCCATCTTAAGTGCTGGCCTTCTTCTTGTCTCTCTGGATAAAAATCAGATGCACTGAAAAATAGAAAAAAAAGGGCTGAAATGTTCTAACCATTACTCAAACTGTCATTTTGCAAAATATGCTCTAGTAATATGATGGTGACAGCAGGCACAATTTCCAGCACCTCCCACATGTGTCTGCTTTTTCTTTACTTTCCTGTATTTCACTTGATATTTTTTCACTTTCCTTTTTTTCCTCCCCTCTGCCTGCTGTCACAGCAACAGAAGGGAATGTGTAGGTCCTCCCCTCTTATAGGCTTGGAAGGTGGGTCCGGATGGGCGGGGCTTGGGGCATGGCAACTGCTTTTTTGTGACCTCACAAAGTTACAGAAGTCCTGACTCTCAGTTTCTGAATACAGGCTGTGTGCATTTCTCTGTGGACTGAGCGCTTTGATACTTTTACAGTATTAATATAGAACCTAAACCTGCTTTATAATCAAAAAACACATGGACATGGACACACTACTTGCTTGATTTTATTGGCCTTATTTATCATGCATTAATGTTTTTTCTTCCACATTGTCTTCATCCTCATTTTTTCTTATTTGTTGTCACCTTGAATTACCTCACAAGAGTTGTGTAAATCATTATTGGTCTTGGTCCTGACTTTGACAAAACTGAGTTGTGTGTCCCCTCAGAGCTAGATGAAATGTCAGAGGATCACAAAAGTCAGTAGAATTTATCTTTTGAGGACAATGATGGTCTTTACGGAGTTTCTTGGCAATCTGATAGTTGCTGAGATATTTCAGTCTGGGGGTGATAAAATCATCCAAGAGCCATGATGCTAAAAATCCCTTTAAAGATGGGGATAGAGGGGGGGGGGGCAAGCCAAATCATTGAGGGAAAGGAAAGGTAACTGAGGGAAGTTTAAGGCAATATCATGTCAGTGCATTTGAAAACCACTGAAAATGAACACTAAAGAAAGCAAAGAAGGATACCAGCAAACTATTTGATGGAAGAATGCAAGGAAGCAACATCTGCCCTTCTTCATTTCACAGCTCCTATCACTCCATTTCCACATCTGTCCATCAAAATTCAAGAGTTAGGCTTTCAGAGACTCTCTCTTTCAAGGATCTTTTGTTTGTTTGTGGGTGAACTGTAGGGCTTCTAACCCTCCAGCATTTGACTGTCAAGGGCTGCAGCTCATGAAAACAACAACCTTTGATGACTGTGAGCACAAGTGTGTTTTTGTGTAACAGTATACTCATTCATGTGTACTTGAAAATGCCATTCATTAACCATTGTTTCTCTTTATGTATGCGCGTGTCCGTCCAATAAATGCTTGTTATGAGCTTTGTGCTTGGTTCCCATCAGGCCACATCAAAATCTTTTTACTCTGATTATTTGTTTTGTTCAACTTTGACCTAATGTGCTGCACAGATGCAGTGGTGCACGTGCAGGAAAGATTACAACGAATATTTCAAGTTGTAGTGTGGACTTATTTCAACTTATTGTGTTATCCAGCTGATCTTTCTTGTGAAGCTGATCTTGCACGCAACCAACTGGCATTACAAAATTTGGGGTAACATATTAAAAATAACAGTTTTCAGTTGAAGGTGTGGGAGTGAAATCTTATGGACACCCAAAAAAGCTTGGGCCAATCCTGTAGTACCAAAACATAGCCAAAGGGTCTTAAAATGGGACCTCCTGCTGGGACCAAGGGATAAGCCTTCATTTTTTTTTCCTCTTGTTACACATATAGTCTACACATGGACAAAGGTTTGGTTTTAGAAGTTGGGGTTGTATTGTACTAACCCTATTTATTGCATCTTCAATGCAAAGACCTCTGTCCCCTACTGACCTGTCTTTGATGGTATTTTATAGGAGAATATTAACCATGAATAAAAATATTAACCCAAAAAAAAATACTCAGATCATCTCTTATTGTGGTGATATTGGCTGTACAGTAAGACAACAAGATTCATAGAGAATTTTAATCACCTTAAAAACAGTTAAAGCTGTTGTTTCTGAATATAGTGGAGGCTTACTGAACTCTGGACTCTAAGCAAAACACATATTGTACCAATAGGACCTTAAACTGCTGGTACGAAGGCCAAACCAATGTAAAGACAAATGGAAACAATCCTTTGACTCTAGCAACCTAATTTATCAAATAAAAATAGTTTCAGTACTCACATGCACATACACGAAAAACAACTTTTTAAAAAATCGACCACAAAATTTCATGAATGTCTTTCAATTTAAAACCCATCATGCCTTCAGAGCAGAGCTTCACTCTTTCTGCAGCTGATTTGGTGATGCAAGCCTGATACACAGCTCATCGTCCTTGCTCAGCAGGATGCTCTTAAAAATCATTACAACTTCTCATTGCATTGATCTCACTCAACTTCTTAATAGATATGTGGCTCTTTGAGGGGATAGGGTACGGCGTCACATGATTTCTTCATGCATTAAGAAAAGATATGACAATCTCATAGCTTTTCAGATACGACTAACACTGTCGGCCAAAAGGAAAATCATTGGTCATTAGCAAGTGTCTCTGGATTAAAAGGGATCGTTTGGTTTTTGTGTTTATATTGAAGTTACTGACTAATAGTTTAGAGTTTTTCATCTGAGAAAAACTGTAAAATATGGTGAATTTGAACACATCTTTGTTGAGTTTGTCTTTTATCATAGTGATTATTAAACCGAACCCCACAGGAAAAATATATTTTATATGCTTTTTTTTTTTTGCCAATTTACATATACATACATACATACATACACACACACACACACACACACACACACACACACACACACACACACACACACACACACACACACACACACACACACACCTCATTTTCCTGTACTAAACATTTGCCCATGAAGATAATGAGCCTGGACACACGTTATTGAAATGTATGTAATATTATACTCCATGTATGTGTACACCTTGAAATTGGATTGTCAAATGCTTTTACATTCATGGAATTTATTTCTGTGTCTGTACCTTCTATCACGAGTGAGAAGGAGACCTGAGGGGAAAATAATCAAAAACTTGTGATCTTCATCAACCTCAGGCCTCAAACATCTCCTCCCTCAATCTGCTGTTTGAAGTCTGCTGTGTGATGTGTTTCAATTAGAGCCCCCAGGGTGCTTTGATTCTGCTTCCCACTGTGATGAGTTTGGGTCCGGCGCATGACTTTCTCATCTTTTTATTTAAAGAAGGGTTAAAAAAAAAAGGATGGCATCTGTTCAGAAAAATAATGATCATAAAAGATGCAGCAACATCAAGGAATCTCACCCCCGCAAACCCAAATCTCTTGTCAGACGACAAGAGATTGAGAGATGATTTGGTGTAATTTGCATTTAGATTATAGAGATGACATAGTGTTGTGTAACCCAGGTAATACTGGTAATTTCAGAGTAGAGGTTATTTTGGACCGTGCACAAAATGCATGGCAGTATCTCTTACATGCAGGGAAGATTGATAAAAGTATAGATAGATTTTTTCTGGGACACACGGTGAATATATAAGATATAATATGTAATACACCTTCTGGTGCTACTGGGACAAGTCTTTAGTGATAAACCTGGGTGGGTTTTGGACCTTTAATAATCAGATAGCCTCACCCAGGCAACCCAGCCAGGGGTGATCAGCCCCCTAACTTGTGTCCAAGTGCTATTAGCAACCATGAGACCTTCTCAGCAGCCTCCAGAATGTTCTTGGTGGCTTTTCTGCACTGCAGTCCTCCCACTCCAAGGAGTTTGACTGTTCACAAAATCCAAAAACAGGCAAGCAGTACAAAACAGGCTGGAAAACCAGATAAGAAAGGCTGCAAAGCTCCAGCATGGAACACACAACAGACAATCTGACAGGGAGTGAGCGGAAGCAGGCTGGTATAAATACTAAGAGCTGATTAGGGAATGAGGAACAGGTGAGTGGGTGGGAGGGGAAGAGTCAGGTGGCTGAAAGGCGGGAAGTCTGGGGTTACTGCAGGGCAGGAGGGCTGAAAGGCCATGAGGGATATGGAAAAGGCAGGCAGATAATGAATAAATGCATGAGTGAACCGTGACACAGGACGATATTTGTAGAACACAGAGTTTGTTCTGACTGGTCACAGGTGTGGGAAACTTTTTGGCATCGGGATGAATCTGCCCGACAGCAGCTTCTTTTCTAAAGAGGTCAAGCCTGTGTGGATGATTTTTTTTCTCCAACTTGCTCCATGAAATAACCAAAAATTATTGAAAATCTTTCCTCTCATGACGTCAGGCTTGAGCTGTGTGAGACCTGGAGTCCAGTAACACTGTAAAGTGTTGGTTCAATCAATTTCTTTTAAAAACACAGTCAAAACAAAGTCCTGTGAGATCTGAGGATATTAGAGGAGCAGAGGACGAGTATTGAATGGTCAGAAAAAAAGAAGAGGCCAAAACCAAGGACATCACAAGCCCATTGATTTTTGGATTATTTATTTATTTTTTACATTATATGTACTTGGGAGAAATTGATCGCACATAGAAGGCAATTTACAACCATTTACTATCGATGAGTTCAGCTCAAAGCAGAGACTCAGGAGACTCTGCCGACTGCTTTTCAACACAAAATGATTTGCAGGAGTGCAGAGAAAACCACTTGTTTTTCAGGTCAGTGAAGAAGAGGAAAGAAAGAAGGGACATGGTCATTAAGATGAAGGAAAGAAAAGTAAGTAAAATAAGAGAAGTCATTTTTTTTCTACAAGATCGCTTCATTTTCTTGGCAGAGAGGATCTCAAAAAAGTTACTTTTAACTTTGAAGCATTATTTACTGGAAAAACACTTAATTTGCACAGGAGCATCTGTGAATTACGATTAAATATATTTGGACAAAATGTTTTTCTTTGTCTATAACTGATTCTATGCAGTATAAAAAGCCTGCAGTGGTAATATATAAAATCCAGTAATGAGCCTTAGAAGGTAATCTTCTCAATACACGATTGATTCAGTTCAATTCAGGACCTATATTGTCATTATGCAAGCATAACAAAATCATTTAGATTACCAACGAATTAAATAGATTTGTTAAATGCCATTGTTTTTACATATATCTTATTTTGGCTCCTTCTGTTCTGAACTTTTAAACGCATTCACAAAGACAACTGGTAAGTAGTCCATGTTCAGAACATAACAGATCAGACAGAGCAAAGACAGTAACACACACACAACACATGAGACATAATGACTTTAGTGATCTAACTTTTCATCTAGTCTCATCATTTGATTGGCCAAGTTTTTTTTTCCCCAATACTTGGCTGAATGGAATTTCTGATATTATTACTCCAACATTATGCTTTATTGTTTTAAGCAATTGGTTATTTTAAAATAATCTACTTAAAATTGTTTCTGCTGACGATGTTCAGCGGCAGAGAAAACTTATAGCTACTTTAAACAATAAATAAATCTCTATTGAGGACTCCGAGTGTGAAATTGTGTTTTCTGTCAAGTGCTTCTGAAATATTTGAGATGTTTGCGTTTTGCTTTAAATCAGAACAATTAATGATGAAAGATTAATTCACTTAAACCTGCAGTGTGGAACTTTTGTCTCCCCCTTCAGGCAGGGAGAGTAATTACACAATAGTGCTCTCAAATGAGAAAAAGCCACATGAATGATAATCCATGTTTGTCCTTGCTGTCAATCACTTTCTTTTATAGACTGTAATTCTTCCTCTGAACGCAGACTTTTGAAAAAAAATTCTATCTGGAGCATCAGAAAATCTTTCTTGGATGCTAATTGGTTTTTCCGCCACACTGCTAGTAGCCGTAGCCTATACTCCTTCTCCATCGCTGCAAAATGCAGAGATATTTACTTGGTGCTTAAAGCCTCAATCAGCATTGTGTGAATATTTTACTCTGCATGTTCTATATTTATGTATTTTAAGTTTGTTGAAATGACAGCAAATGACAGTTGCCTTATTTAGCTCAATGTGTCTGAAAGTAAACAAAAAATTCTTTAGTTAGCTTGCTGACTATTCTTCCGTCTGTTCATCATTTCAGGTCACTGAGGGCATCCTGGTCTTTCACTGAGACAGGATCACACATGACAGTTATAATTATCCCTTCACCCAGCGTTAGATTGAAGGGTAAAGGTTTTCGTGCTGTGGTTGGAGTTCACCTCATATCCATGATTGTAGCTCTGAAAGGCACAATTGCTGGATTGAAATAGAGTCACCTGTGCTGTTGAGCCTCACTGTTGTAATTCATCTCCATTTTAATTTTGATGCTGTAATGGTTAGATTATAGTGTAGCAGAGCACTCCAGGGACGACAGCACAGTGAGGATGCAGCGACACCGATGTGATGATTACGATCATCCACATTTAGCTTTAATTGTTTTTTCACTGATGAGTGTCTGTGTGTAGAGGGCTGATGATACTCTGACAGATATGGGTCTGTTCTGATGGACAGAAAATTGTAGGATAGGCTGAATCGGTTAGGAAAGACAGATATGCTTTTGAGTTCTCATCCTAGCTTCTGCATTTCCTACAAATCCTCAAACTTAAAGGACCTATAGGACTTAAAGACGTCATATGATGTAATTTTTTACGATCTCATTTTGCATTTCATGGAGACAGAGACACTGAACAACCAACGGTCTTCCAGTTTATAAAATGTCTTATTCTGTCAACATTAGTTAGCTTTAATTGGGTGATCTGTTGCCAGTTGCAACCCCTACTGAAAGGTTCATAAAATGTTTGATGCTCTGTTTTAAGCTTGGAACAAACTTGTCTACCACGAACCTACAAACCCTGGACAAACCACACATCAAGACCGTATCCACCAACTTGCAGACCTTGGCAGCTGTGACATTTTTGCTACAAAGGCCAAAAAAGGAGAAAAAATGCACAGAGTTTGGTTGAAATCCTGGACTGTAGATCCCACAGAAGCAATTAGGGGTGAAGCTAATTTCAGGTAAAACTGCTTATTTACTGTTGAGTCATCAGTCACTGACATCAGTCACGAACATCAAGTGTTTATTAAAAAACAACAACCCTTATGAGAAGGTATGGCAGCGACCGGATCTGAAGACTTGAGATTAGAATCCCTATATAATCAATATATAATAGAGTCATGATGAATAATTAAAAGCACTTGTTACACTGAAGTTAGCACACGCTGTTTTTCCTCATCATGCATTAATTAGTAAATGTGGCTACTGCTCTAAAAATGATCATGCTTAAGTCCTACACCCTCTTCAGTTGTAAAGTCTCTTAATTGAAATAAAATGACTGTTAATTAAAATAATTACTTTAGATAATCACTTCTGTATTAGCACGCTTGTAGTATATCGACCCTCCCACCTTTATCACTTACTCTACACTGATGATTCATCTCCTTTCAGTTGAACTGCCACTTCAGCTTCTCCCAACAATTTCAAATGTTTCAAGTGCAAATTTTTTGCAGCACATCCATTTTCTTCAGGAAATGGCTTCTGTCTGGCATCTAGGCAGTAGAGTGGATAACAACATGACATACATTTTTCAACAAATACCCGCAGAGCAGGGGTGTGAATTGCAAAAGAGCAAAATGTCACACTGGAGTGTGTTTGAATGTGTACGGCATGTGTGACATTGTAATATTACACCAGATGTGACTTGTCAGCAGCGTACAAATGCTAAACAAGAGACCATCTGTCCAATCCTCACTGAGTCTGACTTCAGATACAAATTCGAACTGACTGGATGCTGGAGCCAGTAGAAGCATCCTAACATGTATCGTTGTCGCGTGTCGGTTTAAATCCTGCATATTGTCGAGTTCAGTAGTTGAAAGAGTTGCCGAGCTGCAGAGCTGAAAAGGCAGCATTCGGACAAACTGTCTCACACTGATGACACATTGTCTATTATCCTCAGGAGGAGGAACAGCCCTGACCTGCCTGTGGGTGGTAGCATCAATAACAACATTGTGTAACCATACAAATACTTCACAGGATGTATTTGTGTTTTGTGTGTTGTTGTCAGAAAAAAATAATTACCTGGTCTTCAGAGAGTAATAATTGAAAACTATTGATTCAAAATTCCAATATTCCACATGATTAAACCTGGAAGGTCAGAACCAGGAGTGAGGCGACCTCGTCTGATCATGCTCAGAGTTCATCAGGTTTATCGAACGATAAAAGACCAACTTGTAATATTGATTAAATATCAAGATTTGCCTTTAGAAGGAAAACTGATGACTTTCATCTTGGCCTGTACTTAGATTTGATCGACTTGCAGATGTATAAACGTTTGCTGTTCACAATGAAAATATGTAATTGATTAATACTCACTCTGAGGTCAGAGAGTGCAGCGGATGAATGGATGAATGGCTGAATGAATGGATGGAATTTTTGATTACCAACCTGTGGTATCTTGTAACATACCTACAGTTTCATTCAAACCATAAAATTAACTGTGGGCTGTAATTCATGTTACCTTTGCTGGTAAACATCATTAAGGTCTCAAAAATAATGGAAAAGTAAACAGGAGAGCACTCTACTAGGGCTCTGCAGTCCCATGACTTTAAATTTATACCTGCATTTTACTGAGGTTGCATTAAAATTCATCAGCAAGTATCTGATAAATGCAGAAAGTTCAGCTGTAAGTGTTTCTCACGAACACGACTTAAACAGGTGCTGGCGTATAGCAAGAAATATGTTTTTTGATGTGTTGTCAACTTTACTTTGGTGACACACTTCAAATACTTCAACCAGGAGTAGCACAATAAAGTATATTCCAAAGTTTATTTGAAGTTAATGTGAGGCTTCAGCAGTCTGAGTTGGACCAATCAAAAAATGATAGTTTTTAGTTCCCTGGACAGAGTTTCCTTGCTGAGCTGTGGTGGAGGTGATAGTAACACAAAGAGGGAAGTTCACACCAAAGAGACTGTAACTTTGGAAGATGAGCCACATGACATATTGTTTTTAAAAAGACTCTTTTCTTACACTGTCCTGTAAAAAACAAACCCGTAGGTCTTCTATGCGGCAGCTTATTATGACCTATAGTTATGTTTTCATCTTCATCCATAAATAGTTCTCATTGATCTGCTGGTTCACTTATATCCGCCTCACCTCCTCCACTGCAAAAGATACAAGCTCAGGCAGAGATTTTATCTTCTACACAGACCTCTACAGGCAGAACTTATTTATTTTCCACACATTTTCTTCACTGTACTGACTGATTTTTCTTGTTGTGCATTATCAACATAAATTAATATCAAAATATAAATCATGGGTGCAACTGCCCAGTCAGAGTTCAGTGATTTATTTGTTGTTCCACCTGAAAGCACTGCTACACTCACAGCTATTAATAAAAGCAAAATCATTATTTTTTTTACAGTGTCATACTTCCCAAACAACCCTGCATGTTGTTCTAATTTATCCCACGGGCCGCTACATGGTAATCACAAGCATTGATCTGTGCAGGGAGGTGAGTGATTGAACGCCTTTATCTTTGTTTACAACACAGGAGATGTAGTGAATAAGTCTGCAGGGGCGAGGGGAGCTTCATTTGTAGCGTCCTTGTACACACAACACATAACAAAACACACAATGATGTATGCACTGAAGAATTGTGGGTAAACAGGGGAATTCGTATGCAAACATACCTCTGGTATTGTAGGTAAAGACAGCAGCAGGAAGAGAAGTATTGAACATGCAGCGCACACGCACACACACACACACACACACACACACACACACACACACACACACACACACACACACCACACACGACACAACACCAGTAACACCACACACACACAGCCCACAGGCAAAGGTAAATAAAGGAACAGGCAGGAAAAATTAACTTTCAGGAGTTGTGTTTACTCATTAGTTTGAGTTGAGCTGGAGGCCAAATGAATTGAGTTTGTCTCACCTTGATCGAACACTGTGTCAACACAATTCCCAGTGTTTGTTTAACATATTAATTAAAAGTAACATGTTTAAGTGTCTGGTTAAAATCCAGGTCTTATATCAAATGTGTGTGGAAACTCGTAAGTCAGGACCAATAAGGCGATGCACTGGAATTGCCGTTTAACAGAGTTAAAAGTCACAAAATTTCACAGCCTAAAGTTGCTGAATAGAAGGAAAGCAATGTTATTTTTGATATATTTCAATCTAGAAATGCAGTCAAGTGGCTGTTGTTACAGGTAATACCCTTGACTCTTCCCTGTGTCTGTACTCCCCAGAAAACCAAAACCAGGGGTCATTAGCTCAAGCACTTACAGTAGATTAACATTGTTGTAGCTCTAAAGGTTTCATGGAGGAGGCTGATGTGAGCAAAGCATGTGACTAAAACGTTTGTTTCTTTTAACCATGAGGGTAACCTTTCTCAAACCTTTACCAAGTTTTTTTTGTTGCCTGAGACATTAGGATATGGCAGGAAATTTAAAAGCGAGCAGACCAGTCCTCTGCCTAGTATACCTCTAACTTGACTTGTGGGCCTGGCTCTGCATATTGTCATTTGGACTGAAGGATGTCCTTAATGGTCCTTCATGAGTGTTTGACTCTGCAAGTGATGGATGCTCGTCGTTCCGGCTATTAGGATTTCCCAAGAACTTAGTTGTAATTTAAAAACTGTAATCTGATGTCAGATCTGGCGATAGCTTCTTACCTATTGGTGCCCTTTACATGTAGTTATCTTAACCGTACTCACAATATGAATCCAAAAGTGGAAAGTCTGAGTACTATGATGTTTTTAAATGTTACAAGGCCACAGTTAATGAAAGGTTCTCTTCCTGTTCCTTGACATCCACTGATTACTTAATGATTAATACAAACAACAACATCAGTTTGGCTGATCTGTATAATGATGCATCAATCAAAGCTCTAAACTCGTCAAAGTCTGTCTTATGATACGCTCATATTAGGCCATACTGTGTTCTTTTTTTATGAAAGTTGCACAACACCTACTTTAAATACATTTTTCATCTCTAGGAAACCCCAAGTTAATGCTCTTAACATTTCACTTGTGAACTGAAAAGGTTCACAGAGAAGGGTCAGCTATTCTTTGGGACTTGTTGAAACATTTCTGGGAGGTGCAGGAGTCCTAAGAATGAAATAACACTTCCTCATAAAACAGATTCCCGGAAAGCCCAGAACACCTCTGACTAATGTAAGTGTGGGAGTGTGAGGTATTAAATATTTCCGTCAACCTCCCGTGAACTGACTGTGACCCCTGATATTTGACTGCAGAGAAACCACTTTCAGATAATTCACACAAAGCCTTTCCAAGTTAACCTGGGTTTAGTTGGGTCATCTGATAAATCCTAGCAGTTGCTAGCAGGATTTTGTATTTGCTGAAACTTGTCAGTCCACAGCTGTTTAAAGGTGATTTATTGGTATTTCATTGAACCTTTTGTTGATCAGTCATCTGCCACAAGACCTTCGACATATTTAGTCAATAAGACACAAATCTGGGCAGTTAGCAATGTCTGAGAGGTTAAAGGAGCTGATCTAATGCATTCTCTAGACCCTAACCTTAACCATCATAACTCAATGACTAACACTAATGTAATTTTAATCTGATCCTTAAAATCAAGTATTTACCTTCAAACCGTCCCTTGATGAAGTGAGGACCTTCGAAAATGTCCTTACAGAGCTCTCTACAGTGGTTTGAAACTGAAATGTGGTCCTCTCTGAGATAGCGAGTGGGTGAGTGACAATGTACTGGATGGGTGTTGTGCTGTAAAAACAAAGGAAAAAACCCAAAGAAACCCCACACTGCAGAGGTTTGTGTAGTGAGGAGATTTGCCAACTTCTGACTGCTGCTGCTCTGGCTTATATGCTGCTGATGAAGGTCTTGATTTGGTCTGCAGCCCCCTGAAGACAAGCACAGCAACAGCAGGGAACCAAGCAGAAGGGCCGTCACACAATACACAAAATGATACAGATGGGCTGTAAGCTGTAGGCAAGGTAAAAAATTCACCTTCAGTCACAAGATGAACAAACCTCAAAACGTGGTAAATTATTTCCGACCTCTCAAATTATTTCCCTTATATTTAATGTTTTTCTTTTATGTGTAGTAGAAACCAATGAAGTAAAAGACATTTATTGAATATAACTGATGGAGCAGCATGATTTTCCAAACCAAATATTTACTGTTGGAGCCTGAGGCCAGGCTGCAGGGAAAGTTTGATAAGCTCCAGATCTCCCTGTGAGAGGACGATAAAAATGATTTTAGACAGTTGTAGAAATAAATCAGAAGCAATGATCCTCTCCTCTTATACACAGAGAAGAGAGAGGTGAACCATGGGAATTTAACAAAACAGCAGATGGCTGTGTGAAGTTTATGTGAGCATATACTGTGAAGGACTTGTATTTAGCCGCTGTATTTATAGACCTACAGGTTTTCAAAGTTGAGGCAGGCCAGCGTGTTTGTGCTTTCATGGTCTGTCAGAGTTTATCAGGGAGAACATCATGAGGGGAAGAAATCAATGACAGGAAACTGTTTATTTAACCTTGTCTGGCTCTAATCAATCTGCTGCACATGGTGGGTTTCCAATTTGACATTCTTGTTCAATTTCCTTTTCTATTTATCTTTCTTTCTACTTTTCTGTCTTTCCTTGTTAGTTTTAGTTTTTAGTTCATTTGGAACAAGAACCCACTCACAAACTTGGAAGCTGTGTCTCAAATCTGATACCTCAGTCAGTACACTCACATGTAGTACACTAGGTACACAGGAATCTCACTGGCGTAGTTTGTGAAGTCTGACAGGGTAGTGTTGGCCCAAATCAAACACTGACCATGTACACTGACTGAAAATTATGTTCGTGATGTGTGTTTACGATTGCCACCCACCAAAATATCTGCTGGCTGCTTTGCTCACTTGACTTGAAAATTAATGTTTCATCCATGACGATGACTCATGCTTCCTTGGTCGCTGTTTCTGTTTGAAAATATCTTAATGGTTGCCAAGCAGCAACCTCCGGGGCTGAAAAATGAAGCCAACACCGTATACCACGCCACATAGTGTTGAAAACTGCAGGTCTTCGAATGGCCACTTGAGGCTGGCTCCGGTGAGCATATGCTTGCCACAAATGGTCATTCCCCAAAGTCTCAGCTCGACATATGCCCCACCTCTTTGCCAATTTTTATATTAGCCAGGAATTAGGCGGAGTCCTGCACTGCCATGATGGCGGTCGTGGAGCAGCTGACTCTGAGCTTCAAAACCACTCTATGAGTGATGTCAAGGAGGCCACGTCCATCTCTACATTCTTTAGCGGTCGCTCCTCTTCTGCTATGTAGCCAAGATGCCGATAGTTGAGTGTGAGAAGTGTCCTGCATTACATGTGTAATCTTTTTACCGTTTTGAGTCAAAAGCCATCCTGGTAATTACAGTGCACTACACCTCAAAATAGCAATCATGAGCACTGATGGTGTTGTTGAGGTGTTGGTTTGATGAATGTGACAGACACATTTCCACAAACCCATACGTTCATCAGAAGTACATATGCTAATACTTGTTACAAACCTTAGCTCTTCCTAACTTGAAAAATTGCTAAAGGCGATCTGTGAAGGAAATAGGACATGGCTGCATTGTAATAGATGTTGCGCAACACAGTTTTTGGGAAATGTTTGGATAAAGAGTGTTTAAGTGAAAGGGTCCAACAGGGCTGGGTCTGTTTTGGTGTTTTGCATCTTTGACAAAGGGTGTTGACTGAATGCTATAAGAGAGTAGGTCTTGCCTGCCTCAGAATGCTTTGCACATTTGCCTCGAGAACTTGTGTATAAACTGTTTCTCTGTGTGCACAGATCTCACACCATCTAATAAAGTCTGTCTTTTGGAATTAAATTGTAGATATTTGATCTGAAACAATAACATGGGGAGTCGAGTCTGGAGTTTGAAGTTCCAGCCACTGCCTGAGGCCAGATGCCTAGACTGTGGACAGGAAGTGATAACAGCTGACTATAAAGGCAAAAACAATCCATGGTGACAGGTTGTTCATCACCAACCTCTAGATTGTGTCTAAAAAAATCGACGAGACATGGGAGAAGAGGAAGCTTCCTTATGAGCTGTGAATTTTCTCGAGGAATTTAAAATTGAAAAAAGAGTGACACAGACTTTTTTCAAGATAAATGATGCTGAGAAATGAAAATAAAAGGTAGTTTGTGAAGATGGAAGCATCAAGTTTGCAGTTCAGACTTATATAGACGAAACCTTTGTATCTTCCATATTTTGGAGAGATTAATGTAAAAAAAATCAACACATTTCTAATGCTCCACTCTTGCTCACAGCTAGGGATTCTTTATGATCATTATTAACATCTCAGCCTACAACTATTCAAATGAAAAGCCTCAAAAGGGAGATAATTGCCTGGAAACACAGATTGCAAATAACCTTCTGCCCTTTTTTTCTGCCATTTTCCATAACTCGTTTTTCTTACAAGACTCCCCACAGTTCTCACAGGGGACATGCTGCCCCCCTATCCTCAAATTTATTAGAGCAACATACACGTATTCCTACTGTTATCGAGTTGTAGCACATCGAGCTGCGACAGCTTATTAAAAGGGGAGGATGGCTGATGTTCACTGCCAGAGCTCATTTATCAGCAGGATATTGATCATGTTACAAAGCTCCGTGACATGTACCATTACACCATCAGTGTCGGCACAGAGGGGTCCAGGTGGACGATACGCTCCTGGCTCCTAATGCAAAAAGAATTACGAAAAGAGGGGGAAAGGACAGAGAACGAGAGAGAGAGAGAGAGAGAGAGAGAGAGAGATCTCATCCCTGAGGTCCCATTTCCACTTTCTAATATTCTTCCGTGACCTTAAAAAACTGGGGATTAAACATTCATTATGTTGAGTCCTGTAAGAGGAGAAACTTTTGTTCTTTGAAATGTTTTAAGCTTTACTTGTGTGTAATGTGTTTTTAAGTGATTACTGCTGTTTTCATTAATCACCCCAGGCTCTTCTGCTGCTGTGTTGTTCTCTGGTGAGCTTTAGAAAAAGCTTGGTACTTTTTTTTTAACTGATGAAAGTCTTTTGTCACATGACAGAGTCAGGCCTGTTGCTTAGCTGATAGTTCATATACACTATATACAAAGTTTTAAGTTAAGAATACAATATGCAGAACATTCAGAAAGTGTTCAGACCCCTTCACTTTTTTTCACATTTTGTTATGTTGCAGCCTTGTGATAAAGTTGCTTAAATTAACTTTTTCCCCTTATCAATCTAAAATCAATACCCCATGACCGAATGTATAAAGGAAAAGCTGAAATATGACATTGACATAATTATTCAGACACTTTGCTATGGCTCTTCAAATTTAGCTCAGGTTCGTCCCATTTCTCTACATCATCTTTCAGATGTTTTCTACAGACATGTCTATATAAGGTCTCATGCTGTCAAGTGTCTTTGTCATTTTCAAGAGATATAAAGATAAAAGGCAGATTTGGCAGAAGTGCAGATTATGACATGCAATGTAATGCATGTAGTGCAATCATAATGTAAAGTTTGTTCATAATGCATACCAGAGTAAAAACCAAGCCATCCACCAATTAAGGTGGAAGGAACTGCCTGCAGAGCTCAGACACAGGATTGTGTCAAGGCACAGATCTGGGATCTGCTCCACTGAAGGTTCCCAAGAGAACAGTGGCCTCCATGATTCTTAAAAGGAAGGAGTTTGGAACAACCAGGACTTCTCTCAGTTGCCTGGTCAAACTGAGCAATCCGAAGAGAGAAGGGCCTGGTATGAGAGGTGACCAAGAACCTGATGGTCGCTCTGGATGAGCTCCAGAGATCCTGTGTAGAGATGGAGAAACTTCCACAAGGACGTCCAGCCCAAGGCCCGGGGGCGACCCATGCTGAGGTCATGCAAAGGTCTACGGTTGACCCTTGATTGGGATCAAATACGGCAATTCACTCACTGACTTATATTCCTGCCAATCAAATGTATATGTATTTACATACACATTACATATAAATATATAAATATGTAAATAATAACATGTAAATATGTGTAGAAAAACACATCTCAATTCGTCAGTAGTGCAGTCGATACAATGGCTTGGCCAGTCAAAAGTCTCTCTCTCTCTCTCTCTTTCTCTCTCTTTGAATCAAACTGCTGGTGCAAGTTGACGACATTAATGCTAATTCTTTATCTCTGACACTGAATGTATTTTCCCCTTAATCCTCACTAATACTGAAAAATATTTTTAGCCTCAAGGGGCTCGTCCCGAGGAGGTGCAAACACAGTCCGGACCAGAGGAACAGAGGTACCTAGAAACTAATGAGAACACGTATGGAAAAAATGTGATTAGCCATCCAATTAATTTGTTGTGAATATTTCCAGGCTGGCTGCAGGAGAGGGTCAGGAAGGGATAGCTGTAGCTAATGAAGAGAGGAGGATGAGGACGAGGAGGACAGCAGTCAACACGCTGCTGTGGGACAGCCAGTTTGGATAACTTTGTCCCCCTGTCCATAAGTCCTGATGGCTGCCCTGAGTCAGACCCTCTCCTCTCAGATCTATGGACGGGCTTGTAATGAGTTCTTTTAGCTGTAACTACTTTTTGAGTTCCCCATGATCTTCTGTGTAATTCCTGGACACTTGACAGATGACTCGGCCCATGGTCCCATTTCTGCAGTAAAGATTTTAGGAAATGCTTTGAACTCATTTTCACTCGTCAGGAATTTATTTCCACAGTGGCAGCAAAGACTCTCATAGGTTAAAGTGGGCTGATGCTTTTAGGGCTGACTCCAAAAGACACACTATAAATGGACTTGAAGTATTTTGGTAGCTTACAACATTAAGGCTACAACCAACCAACAATGCAACACCCCCTGTGGGTGTGGGTTGTCTTACATTAAATGAGACTGGCATCTCCCTATAAATAGTGAATAGAGATCATTTGAGTTATTCTCAAAGTTTAGTAAGATATAACTTTAAAGCCCACTTATAACCTGATTGACATGACTGAAAACAATAGGTCAAACCTAGTAAAAGATCAGGTCTTTAGAAAAGATAAGAAGGAAAGGAGTTTGATCAACCTGTTGGATAGATAACTAACTCGGAGACTGATGCATAAGGCCGGGAACACACTGGCTGCATGGCGTGTGCGTAGTGGCTGCAGAACGTCTTGGTTTTCATTTGGTGCCCATGTTAAGTGTGAAAATCATGCATTAAGAGTCATTAAGATTGACCTCAAGCTCCTTCCTCTGAGGTTTTGTGGTGGTGAAGCAACATCACACTACCTCTATGGCCGCATATGTAATATCAGTTGTTATTAGTATTCATTACAGTAGTCATTAGTAAACTGAAACTTTGCTTCAGAGATCATAGAGCAATACTCTGAACTCCACGGTGTGTGATTAAGGTTGTTCCAATTTTCAACTCAGTGGTAAAAAAAGAAAGTCAAAAGCAGCACAGAAATGAAGCATGTAAGCTGATTTACCACATGTTGAGATATTTAATCAGCTGCCGTCAGCCACTGCTGTCCACCAGCTGAGGATATCCAATATGGCAGCCAGAGGCCATATTATGCTGGCAGAAAAAGGCAATACTGTGGTTACACTGGTGTGAACAGAATTAAAAGGAAGATATTTTCAGCATGGCCTGTTCACTAAAGCATCAGCAACTTTCAGCAGGTGCACGTTTATGCAGAAAACCTCATTTTAAGTCCACCAGTTACCTTGCTACCAGTGAGTCAGACCTGGAATGATGGTTAATGCTGAGACCTTTGGCCCCTGGGGCCCAGAGCAGCTGCTCATCCATCAGCTGAAAATCAATTGTGGATCAATTAGCAGCGAGACCTGTGTGTATGGAAGAGTTATATTGAGAGACAGCACATTAGTGAATCAATTCGCATCCAGAATTAAAAGGCTTGCACCGCCTCACAAACCAGGTTTCCTTCTCATGGGGTCTCAAGTGCAATTTAATGGGGGCTTTGGAAAAGTCTGGGTTTGTCTGTCAGTGCAACATCTGGACATCACGACCCAGACGAGTCAAGTAATTTTCAGGTCTGATCAATCCTTTAAATGTTGATGTCTGCAGATTGAACTGTGTGAATGCTTAACGTTTTCCAAGAAGAAATGTGTCTGATCTCACCGTCCACCCACCCAGAGGATTCCTCACCTCACAATATAAGTCCAATGACAGCATTCAGTGCGAACATAGAAAATAGTCTTCCCTGTATGAAGCAAGGCACAACATAAGGCTGTTGAAGCTGTTGATTAACTTCTGCATGTCCAAATTACATGACAGATCTACACCTAATGTTTCCTGTAAAAGTACTCCACAGTTTTAGCATTGTACTCCTACAACATTTTCAGATTCACGAGTGACTGTGGCTGAGTCGATGCAGCAGAACGGGTGATGAACTTTTTTTTTATTCCATACATTCTTCTTGTCAAAATTAAGCAACTCCGGGGCTGAAACATGAAGCCAACACAGAAGTGCCAAAAATTCTTTGAATGGCCACATGAGGCTGGCTCCAAGAGTCAATCCCCGTAGACTCCCATGTTAAAATGCCCAACTTTACAGGAGAAATAAACAGTTTTTTAAACAGTTTTGGTCTCTTTAGCTAATTTCCTTCCTCATAACAACTGTATAATGAATCACTCGTTTCAATTTTATTAAGGCTTGAAGTTATGTATAATTGAGGGCGTGCTGCTTTGAGTGACAGGTGGGTGAGCGTATGCTTGCCACAAACCAGCATGCACCGAAGTTTCGGCTCCACATACATCCCCACCTCTTTGCCCATTTTTGAATTAACTAGGAGTTGGGCGGAGTCAGGCATTGCCAAAATGGCAACGGCGGTGGTATTGGTGTTAAAGCAAGACTATGCCACTGTTTTTTTGCAGATTTGTCCAATTACATTTTTGCCTGGTGTTGATGAACTAGTTTTTCAGTAACTCTCTCTCTCTCACACACACACACACACACACACACACACACACACACACACACACACACACACACACACACACACACACACACACACACACTATTAACAGTTGCATCAATTCTCGTGTGGACCAGAACAAATGAGATCATTTTAGGCTCTAATTTTATTAAAAGGCAAAAAGGACTCTGAGCTATGAAATGGGTGTGGTGCCAGAGTCACAGCGAGTCTCTGATCGACTCGCTGGAAGTAGCCGAGATAATCTCAGAGGAATAACGTTTTGTGCTGCCACAGTACTGACAGGAATTCTGAGAGCCAGTGGAGATGTTGTTTTCAAGATGTTGTTGTAAGAACCACAAATATGCTGCACCACAAATATAAGTTTCATTTTCATTTACTCCCTTGAGCTTCATCCACTAGTGTATGCAGATAGTATACACAGTCAGCCACACATACATATGCGAGCTCCAGCCTCATGTTTTGAATGTTTCATGAACTTGTTCTCCCTGTTGCTTATATTGTCCCTTGTGTATTTATGGACCTTGTATTCATATTTCTGTCCTTTATATTTTCAGCTTCTCAATAACGACACGTCGTCTAAACCAATGTAAACTGCTGTTATAAAAATGTGAAGAAAAGCATTACTGGAAATTAGTGGAAAAAGAGAGAGACGAAATAAAGAAATAATGTTGGATTGTAATAAACATAACTGTAGTGATAATAGGATATTTACGTCAAGTCTCATCAGAGGCACATAGCTGCTAATGTCTTTTACTGTGGCTGCCCCCTTACTTTTATTTTGTGCTTCAAATCATTGCTCAGTGTCTACAGTCAAATACTTTATGTCCTATCACCACCAGTCACTTTAACCTTCTCTTACTACCACCACTGGCGTAGTTTACCATTTATCAAGGGTTAATAAGCTGTAATTAATGTGTTTATCAATGGTTAATAAATCAGTTAGTATTGCTTTATAAAACAGTTACAAGAACAACTTTTGAGTTGCCAGGTTGTGGAAAATCCTCCAGTATATCTCTTTGGTTGTCTTTCCACCCTCTGGAAAATGGCTGCAGGACATTTGGACCACAACCCATTTATAAACTCTTTATTGAAATGTACAACAGTAGCTGTGTTATGGTATTACCATTTATCAACATAAATTAAGAGTGTGACCAGCTGTTGATCTGTGTGCAAATGTTAAAATAGTACAAATCTAGAGAGAACACATTACAATGTGAAATGTTGACAGGAAAAGCTGCTGGAGCTCCCATTATGTTGCATCAATGGTATTAATAGCTTTCTCACTTTCTAGAGAGCCATTAGCACAGGTTATACAGTCACCGGCAATTAGAAATGTTCCATCCATTCCATTAACTGGAAATAATGGTAAGCATGTTATAGATGGATTTTGGTTCAGAGGTCAAACAGTCTCCATACTGAATTTAAGATCTCACTAAAATATGAAGCGTCGTGTTGGAGGAGGATTTTCCACAATCTGGCACTGCAAAATTGTTCTTATCGATGGGTTTGAGATCTATAAAGCATAGTCAATTACATATTACCCAATAATCAAGCTATGTTTTTGTGTTTCTTTTACTGTGCTACTATATTCTTACAATACCTTCAGTCTAACTCTTGTCTAGTTTTATGTTGTCTCACACCTGTAACAGGAGTGTTTTCAGCTTGCTATATAGCAAAGCACCTCATGCATGGTGAGAGCACAATAGTCTGACAGTTACGCCTCTTATTTCACTGTCCATAGAGCAGAAATATGATGAAAGCTGTGGTGACAACACATGACAAGCTGTCACACTGCTTTGTTCTGACTGAGCCATTTGTTTTCCCACAGAGAGAGTGATGCTGTCCAGTCAGGCGCTGAGCGCAGCTACTGCTCATCATGAGGAGTCAGCTTTAGTCTGTCTACCCGCGATTAGCAGTCTAAGATCAATGCTGACACACCATCATGTGATTTAAAGAATTTATAACAAGAACTGGTTCAGTCAGAGATGCTTGTGTAAAGGAAACAGTCATTTCAGTTAGCGTTTGTGGAAAATCTGCTGCAATCCCCCTGAAAAGAAGATAATATGAACATAAAACGTTATTAAAGTCAACAATATCAAAAGCTTTAAAGCTCATAGCCATATCGTATGAGGGTAGATGTCCATGTCTTTTTTGATTATAAAGCAGGTCTAGGTTCTGTATTAATACTGTGAAAGTATTAAAGCGATCAGTCCATGGAGAAATGCACACAGCCTGTATTCAGAAACTGAGCCTTAAAATGAGCCAGCAGGACCTCTGTAACTATGTGATGTCACAACAAAGCAGTCACTGCTCTGAGCCGTGCCCCAAGCCCCGCCTACCTGGACCCATCATCCAGCCTTGCAGGATTTGGTTTCTCCGAGTGTTTACCTGAAATCTGCTATATTTTTATTAGATCACTCACTGACCTGTTGTTACTAGAGCTCCAGAGAGAAGCCTGAGAGTGGAGATGTAAAACTACATTGAGATGGTTTTTGGTTTTTAAAACCACAAATATATCTTCCTATGGATCAACACTTCAAATATAACACAGGAAAAGTGTAAAATATATAAATGGGATCTTTAAGTCATGAAGAGGAGGCTTTGGGTGCGGAAAAAGTGAAGCAGTAACCAGCTTTTGAAGGTATTGTCAAAGTATTGGAAGTGACAGGTTATAAAGGCCACCCTCTGCACCTGTATGAATATGATTGGTTGTTACAAGACAGCTGGTCACTGATGGCGATGCATGAATGAAGCTAAATCAAACGTCACTCCAGTGCTCAGCCTGAACTAACTCTATCAGTTAAGTTTGTTTTTCATCTGAGAGTTAGACAAATGTTTTGCCTCTGGAAACTCAGCTGGAATCTGATTGGATGAGCTTTGACATCTCAGCAATTAAGGTAAATCAACTCAGTAGGAAACTTGGAAAACAACAAATAAACCCGACATAGAGTGATTCAGCTATTAATCGTGTTTTGACAGCCTTGTGTGCAAAGTTTTATAAGTCTGAAACTTGTAGTGAGGAATATTTTGGCCTTTTGATGATATTCAGGTTTACCCAGGAGCTATAATGAATCACCTGCTATCAAATTATGCAAAACAACTCAGCGGCGGTTTTAATAATGGCTTTAATGTTCCTAAAATGTCATTTCATCTTATGTTTTGTTGGCACAAAGCCTCTCTTAATAGAAAGAACTTGACATCTTAATCTACTCTAGTATTTTATTTGAAAGATTTAGAGTCATTTTTGAAATCACTGTGTCCTCCAGTGAATATAACACATGCCAGATATTATATCTATTATATTTTATATGAAGCCCTAAAGGTCAAAACATTAACACTGACGGATCCAATAATAGTTAGGAAAGATTTTTACTGCAGAGTAGAAAGTACTTTCTTTCTGCTTTGATTTCAAGGCTGAAGTTTTTACCCATGTCACTTTTTATGAATTCACATTGTGCTGCGGGAAACTGCTGCTGAGACGTTCATATTTAAAACCTACAAAGAACCCGAAAGAGGAGTGAAAATCAAAAGTGATGTCTTTGCTTCTCTCATGTTTTAATCTCTTAGTCTCAACTCAGCTTCCTCTGATATGTGATGTAGCTGCTCATTTGTGAGAGGATGGACCTGTGACATTTCACACATATCAAAGAAACTGATTATATATATATATATATATATATAGGCTCTGAGCCTCTCTTCTGATTGGCTCACCAACCTGTTGTTACTACAGCTTCAGAGAGAAGCCTGAGAGAGGAGATGTAAAACTACATTGAAATGGTTTTTGGTTCTTAAAACCACAAATATATCTTCTTCAAATAAACACTTCAAATAAAACCACAGGAAAAGTGTTAGATTTAAGAGAAAAGCGACAACATTTGAAATCCATTTAAAGGTTTATGTTCACCTGACAGGGACCTCTAGTGATTCATCTGTCGGGACCAAAGGTGGTGGTAGTGTGACGGTGTAATAAGTGTCACAAAACTTTGCTGACCCAACCATGCACCAACATCCTCCTCCTTACAAAGCATGTACGTGGAACCACCTGTTGGTCAATGTTGGTGTCTTTTTGACCATGATCATCCGGTTTAACTGTAAAAAATATATAGATTAAATGATTTATGATCCCATTTTCAGCCTGGACTAGTGTTTTCATGTGTTCCTTTGACGCTGCATATGGCTTCAACAACCTTCACCGGTAAAGTAGGGCAGCATTTAGCCTGAGGGGCGAAAATCAGGGCAAAAGAAAAGGCTGTGAAGGACTCTCTGCTGATTGTTAACCTCACTGCTTTGAGCGCAGCTACAAATGCGATTTATGAGCATGTCTTTTTAACCACTTAGATATTCTCTTGTTTGGACAGTGGTGACTGACACAGTAGGATCAAGTTCTCTTTATCATTGTCTAACCATAAACAGGAAGGTTTTTGTGCCTAAACATGACCAAATCCCAACCACAACCAAGACGACATTCTTATGGATCATTTGTGCTGTTCCTAACTGAATGAAATGACCCAGACGTATCCAAACAGCAGCCATGATAAGAGCTAGACCCATTCTCTAAATGATCAGGAAAGGAGCTTCAATGCTTCCTATCTTATCTCCTGGTCACATCTTTCCTTTGCCGCAGACGGGGAAACATAGGCAGAAAACCCAGGAAGCAACTGGCTCATGGCGGAACCATGACAAGTTTGTTGGTTTTGAATGTTTGAGGTGTATCTTGCCGATGACGTTCATGTTGACAAGACTTATATTTCTTCTTTGAGTTTCAACGGTTTGTTAAATCAAACTTAAAAATTTTGCATTTCTTTTTGACACAATGACATCAATGTGGGTCAAGCAGAAACAGACTATAGTCAAACTAGAGAAGATACTTCTTACATTTGCCACTAGCTTTCGCTTAAAGTTTCTGCAGCCAGACCAAGAAGCTAGCAATTAATTTCTTGAATTCAGGTGAATAAAGCAAAGTAGTTTCATGCTGCCAAAATGCAATGGACATTGTGACGTGAATGGTTTTCTGGAACCTTGTGGTGATGTTTCTGTAAAGCACACTACATTTCAAGAACTTTTTTATTTTTTTATTTTTATGAAATCTTAGTATGAAAACAACTACCAGGAATATTTTTCAGCCTGTCAGTGAATGTTTAGATCATAACATAAAATACCATCTCTCCAAGCCTCTGCACTAAATAACCATTCGAGCAAGGCATCTTACATATTGAATGAAGCATGAATCTGCAACTGCTCTTGAGTCAGATTCACTGAGAATAGATTAGAATTACAATATATGCTAATAAGAAATTTTGAAAAAAGTTTCACAGCAAACTTTTTACCTTCTGACTGTTTTAAAATGTAAAAACGAAGAATCACATTATGCAAAAATTAAGTAAGACTTCTTCACACTGCAGCTGCTGAGATGCTGTTATTGGAATTCACAGTGAATTGAGATAAGAGACCAAAACTATCGTATCTTCTAATGTGCAGCAATTTGTCCTGGGATTTATTTCTGAATAATTTAACATTTATGAGTCACCATAATTGCAGAAGACATCATTACCATAATAAATGCAAGGGCAAAAAATACATCTCTAACCAAGAAAGTAAAAGAACAAAATCCGGCCAATCTTTCCAGATATCACAGCTGTAAATATAAAGTAGGAAGCTGCAGGGGACACTGCTCGGTGCCTCTGCCCATTCATCACACACAATATCAACATGATGCCCAGACTTGGTGTAAAACCTGGGGAATAGTGAATGCTGTTTTTATATCAATGTGGGATGGTCCTCCTTACCGGGCAGAAGGAAGATGTCATTGTTGTTGTTGTTGTCACATGTTAATTATTGTAACCATGATGATGAAGGTTGTCTAACTTTACAGAAGTACTTATTTTACCCCACCCTTAATCTTTTCCTAAATCTAAACATATCTTTTTGTGCCTAAACCTAATCACACTGCAAGCACTGAATAAGCTTTACCTTTTGTAACCAGGACAACAAAGGTTTTTTAATTTCTGGGTTTTTTTTTATTTTTATGGACCAATATAAAAATGCACTTATAGTCTGTCAACCTGTTTCTTCAGCCAACAATAATTTGCTGATGATATAAAATTTTAAAACTGCAGATACAAACAGCCTTTATTCGGTCTTCTTAAACCTCCCTATGTTAATTCCAACCATTAATATATTGTTAAAATATAAAATTTTAGAGACATAAGACTCAGATTACATGTGGTGTTGATGGTGACCAAAATATTCTTGTCTCTCACATTGGGTGCATATCATAAACTGATTTGTTTTTGCATCTGAAAAGCTCTAGTTATTTTTTTGTAAGGGTGCAACATATTTTTCTTGTGATATTGAAAAATTTACCTCAGCAACATGCACTACTTTAGAATAATGGACTCGGGTACAGAAACCCTTCTACATTATCTAGTGCCATTATTCCCTGCACCACAACACCCTCAAATGCCTGCACAAACACCAAAAATACATATGGATGATATGTATTCACTTAGGCATAAATTGGGCTTTACATCTCAGTTTTGAGGTGTATGTATGAATGTTCATTCATCTCTCATTATGTCCAACTCTTTTGGTCTGATTGATTCATGTGTGTTCGTGCGCCTTTGTCACCAGGCAGAGCAATCAACTGTGCATTTTGTCTCCTTAGTGGACTCACGCTGTTTCTAAGCACAGCTGATAGGTACAGATTGACTGCATTCATCAAAGATCCGAGAAAGCAGGACAAGAAGAAAAAAAAAAAAACATAGCAAAGAAAATCAGAAGAGAAGGCTTTCAGATTTCTCCATGCATGTTAACCGCAGTCGGTTCAGTCTTGCTGCATAATGTTTCGTCCTTTATTTTACCCTTCCATTTGATTGTGCACAGGCTCATCTTTCCAGCTATTTCTCATGTGGCTTGTTACCTTTCACTTTTCTTACTTTATGACCCCTTCACTCCCTCATCTTTTGCTTCTTCTGTTCTCACCTGTTCTGTCTCTGTGATGAAACGACTGTGTATTTAAGAAGACATTTAAAAGATTAAAACATTTCATAGCATTCAGTTAACCCAGTTATTACGTTCTTAAAATCCAATTTCTAATTTTCTTCGCAAACAAAAAGCTGCCTTCTTGCATCAGACAAACACAACATATAACTCGTAATTATCTGATAATCTAATTTCAAGTTTAAGATTCCACCCGTCACTTTGAAGTTTTAGTTTTGTGGTGCAGGGTTCTTGTCATGGGTGGGAAGCCAGTGAGGGATCATGTCTTCGTTTTAGCATGTATCGTTTTCTACTTGTTGGTCAGTGGATGGATTTGTAGGGTCGACAGGTGATAGTTTTGCATTGTACCTGCCCTTCCTCCACCCTCCATGTGAAGCTCCTCACTTACAAAGGCCTTGTAAGGTCAATAAGTGAACTGGTAAATTGGCAGCGATTGAAGTGCAGATTGGGCGTTCAATTTCAGAAAAAAATGTCTGGATTTACCTGAAAATTGCTATGAATTATATGGTCTCATGGGGATGAATCCTAATGCATCTGGTGACTGCCTGACTTTTTCTCTAATGCCACCATCAGGCCAAAAAATTCTGCTTGTTCAATTTTGATATTTCTTTTATACAAGGAAATTCCCATGGGATTAACTGAGTGTTACAACCCCAAGTTGGTCCGGGGGAAAGGGGGGTAACAAACCCTAGATGAGGAATTTGAGGAGCCATTTTGTTCAGGATCTCTGGCTTTTATTGTCATACTGCGAAAACACAATGTTTCTTCAGGGAGAGCCACGGCCAAAATAACAAACATAATTACCCTCACCAGAAACAAAACCACAATGTGAAGCAGCACAGGAACACTTTGCTTCACCTATGGGGGGAATGCAACATGAGCACATTCTCACAAGCACTTATTGGTTGAGCCTCTAATCATCATCAGTGCACTTTTGTATTTCGAGGAGTCATGAACATTGCAGGCAGGGCTTCTCCTCTTCTTTCTTCTTCTACTTCTTCTTTTTTTTTATACTAAACTCATCGTGTCTTCTCTGGTCTCATCACTATTTTCTGCTATCTACCTGTCAATCAGTCAAATCATGTTAATCCCCCTGAGCTCCCTGTGCATCAGACTAATCCCTCGGTTCTGGCAGCCTTATGGCAGTGCTGAGTTATGACCTGATTGACCGTTTCCATGTAGAATTTAATTAAAATGGCCTAGCACACTCATACACACTGGGAGTATACAATGTGCATGCTAACATGGCGCCGCAGCCAGCCACATAGCACAATGCACAATACACAGTGGAGCATATGCATTCTGGACATACCCACAGTCAGTCGTATGAATCTGTATGTCTTTATAGGATTTGGTTTGGAATACAAAGTGCTTTTCTCAAGTGTGCAGCCGGAGCCACACTTTTAACCCGAACCACTGCTGTGTGCTGTTATATTACCGGTGAGGATTACATGTCCTCACAAGGGCAAGGTAATAATGGAATCTGTCAAAAATGAGGCACACAACTTCTCCCAGATATGATGTAAGAGTGGATTAAGTTTAACTTGTAGCAAAGAGGTTAATCTCTTAAAGCCTCTGTAAGTAAACGCATTAGCTTGTCTTTTTTTTTTCTTTTTGTTCCTTCAATTGAGACGATTCTTCTAAAAGAAAATCACAGAGAATAAAACCAGATAATAGAAAAGGTCAAAGAACCTGAACATAGTAGAAGAGTAGAACAGCATGAATAAAAACATATCATATATCAACACTATGCAATAGGATCTGACAGTAACTGAACAGAGACAATATGTAAAAACAATAATCAAACATTACCAAAGCTTAAGAAGTTTTAAGAAGACATTTAACTAGACTAGTCATAGGGCTAGTTGGTGAGCTAATCCCCAACTCATGGCCGGGCTAGTGCTCGTTGGTCACTCTCTCTGCTGTTCTGTTTACTTCGCCCCCTGGCATTTTGTTCACCATCACACACCATTTCATTTAATAAAAAGACATTGCAAAAGAGAAAATAAAGCTCTTTTGGCTCCACAATTGCTCCTTTGTGGAGCCGTTTATTTTCCAACAGAGGAGGGTGAATAAAAGTGAATGATGCTTCACAGCTAATAAGCTACAATAGCTTTTTTCTCTGTCCCCTCAACGCTCAAAAAGTGAAAGAAAATACCGATTTGACCTGGTCGTTTCAGAGCCAGGGAGTCCTGGCAACTAAAGCCCTGTCCCCTTAAGGTCTTTACTCTATTTGTTGTAACATCTATCATATTTCCTGTCTGAGCTAATGCAGCACACAAGCTGGTAGGGAAACGTTAGGCAGTGATAAAATGTAGTTTATTTTATTTTCATTTAATTATTTCAAGACAGAGCGAGCGACTGGGTCTTAACAAGCTTCATTTTGAGTTCTGAGTAAGCTCCCAGGAAGTTTTCAGAGGACTGACTGTAAAAACTGACAAACAAAATGCGAGAGGCTCCGAAGTGAAGCATTTTATTAGATTTAGTCACAGTTTGATTTGGTTTAGTGAGAAATTGATGTGGAAAAATGGTTCAACAATGATCAAGGTTAGGGAAATGAATGTGGTCACAAAGGGTTCCTTGTGTGTATGGTAATACAAGAGTGTGTGTGTGTGAGTATGTTTGTGTGTGTTTGTTCATACATAGTTAATGTTCGCTGTGTGCATTTCTGTGTGCTTTTATATGTTCTTGGCAGAGTGTCGATGGATGTCAGTTTGTCAGTGTTTGTGCATTCAGGCAGGCATACCCCCATGTCCCCCAGTTTGTGTGTGTGTGTGTGTGTGTGTGTGTGTGTGTGTGTGTGTGTGTGTGTGTGTGTGTGTGTGTATGTGTGTATATATATATATATATGAGCGTCCAGGTGTGTGTGTAAGCACTTGTGTGAGCACATATCCGCCTCCATGAGGAAGATAAAGTAGCGCCAGGCCTGCCTGCATTCACGGGGAACAAAAGGAGAATTTTATGTCCTGCTGCACTCCATCTCCCGTCTTTTCCGCTGCGTTTACTCTTAAAAAGAAAGGAAATGAATTCCAGACACACTGACTGAGGGACAGATAAACACAGCCATCTAATTACGAAATGTAACTACTGATTTATTTTTTGTGTGGAGACACATTGGGTGTTGGGATGAAAGGAAAACTACCTCCTCTCCTGACTTTGACTCTCCTCTTTGTAGCATGCTTTCATCTGCTTGGTCTCAAGAGCCAAATGCAGAGAGAGAAACAGGTAGGGAGACAATCTGCTCTGTAGTGGTGTTAAAGAGACATCTTATTATGTTGTGGTCTGAAGCCATTTTGAATGAATCAGCCTTTTCAATTCTTTTTTTATGAGTAAGAATTTGTGAATTTTCACCTTCACCAACCAGCGAAGCTGCAGGAAATATGGTCGCAGTCTCTCCTTCCTGAGTTACAGCACTGAATAATGGCCAGAAGTATTTTTGCAAAACACTATGATGTCACAGTGAAGTTGACCTTTGATAATTTGGATATAAAATGTCATCACCTCATTTTATCCATTGTTTCATAATTAGTGTATGAATTCATGATTGTGGCCAAAAACATGTTTTGTGAGGTCACAGTGACCTTGACCTTTGACCTTTTCCCACCAAATCTAATCAGTTCATCTTTGAGTCCAAGTTAATGTTTCTGACAAATTTGAAGGTGTTACTGAGGTATTGTGCTCACAACATAATGCCTCTGGCTCTGGCTGTCGCAGGTGTAGAGGTATAAAAACCACTCAACAAGAATGAAAATAAAAATCTATACCAGACAACAAAATTATTACAGTAGACATTAGAGGCAATTAAAATTGTGACTTTGAAACCAAAACATTGAGCTGAAAGATGCTAAAATGCTCCATGGCGCTGCAGGAACTGCAGAGTCAGAATGATGACTTTCTGCTGGGGTCACCTTTCATACTACATTTCATCATTTGATCCATTGTTAATATAAAAATATTGACTAATGTAGCTTGAACAAATTGACAGTTGAAGAACTAGTTTAAAGGGAATTAATATGAGCAAGTTCCTGTCCCTCTTGCCTGTAATCTTTTTGTATAAGGCTATTTCTCAACAAGTCCTCCAACCTAAACCATAAATAACAGTTGCTTGCCTTCCACAAGTAATTCAGTAATTACGTTTAATAATCCCAGCAACTCTGTTAATTTGAGATGTTCAATGATAAATTCATCTCAGAAAACTAATGGCCAGAGAAGAATTTTCATGGTCCCCAGAGAATGGATCCTAAAAAGGTTTTGGACCAAACTCATCAGGAATCATCATGTGGGGAACACAAATGAAGCACAGCGTAAATTCAATCAGGAAGACTATCTTTATGTCTCATTCATTCTCAGTTCTCTCTCGCTCTCTCCCTCTTCTCACCCCACTTCTTGTAATCAGCTGACTTCAGGTGTTTTCCAATCAGATTTCACCATGATCTCAAACAGCCAATCACGTTGTCACTATCAAACTTTAAAATCTGTTCTGCTCTCCTCTGCTGTCAGCTGTCATTTCAGTGCGTATTGCTGCGACCCTCCTCCACCCCATCCTCCTCCAATCTTCATACCCAGTTCCATCAGAGTCCACTCCATATCACATCACATCCAGATCTCCAGCATTATCTTCTCACCATCACCACCACCTATACTTAACAAATTACTCCACAAATTATTGTCTGATTGTGCTAAAATTTGTTGCTAAAAGCCCAACAACCTTTTCTTTTAGGTAACAATATCTTGTCATATTATTGTTGATCAAAATAAGACCTGGTCCCTGTGCTTCAAAGTTTTGGACATTTTTTTCTCTATTTGCTCAATGGCTTGAACAGTTTTCATTCACTAAGTAATTACCCAGACATAGTGGGTGTTATTTATAGCTGGAGGGTTCAATGATTTGTCTATGATTGTGTGTGTGGGTGCTGAGCATTTATGTGATAATTACCTGCCTAATAGCCTCTGTGTGTGCATGTCTGAGTGTGTGTCTTCTGAAGACAATTACACAGTATGTGGGCTAATTCATGCCACTGTTGGCTGTGATTCCTAACCCTGAACTGCTTCAGTTTGAACTCTTAAAGGAGCAGTTGAATATTTAGACAAACAGGTTATCATTCAACAAATGACGCTGCACAGAAGTACCACTGACATTTTTACATCACTGTTTGTATACAGATTGAAGCAAGTATCATGTAATGAGTTGTATACAGTATGTGCTGGCAGACAAATTTATGAAAGCTGTTTCCCCCTGACTTCATGCTGGACTAAACTAATTACCTCCTGGCTGTAACTCCATACTTAACACAGACATGAGATTGGCATCAATCTTCAACACACACACACACACACACACACACACACACACACACACACAACCACACACACACACACACACACACACACACACACACACACAAGCAAATTTACTCTACCCCAGTACTTAACCCTGTAATGTCGAGGTAAGACCTGAAGATCAGCTGATTAGACCTCACTGACTGTCACGGCGCTTCTATATTAAGTGACACAAGATTATCATTTAAAGCAGCCAAACTTTTCCAACTCATGGCCCACTTGAAAGTCTCGAAAATGTTTGTGGCCCACATCTGACCCCATAACAATACAAGTTCACAATTAAGTCAGGCGGCAAAGTGGTTTGGCCGGTGACATCATGAAAGTTCCTGTCATTGGCTTATTACAGCGATACGCCTTAGTACAGAAAAAACAACAACAAGCTTTTAAGCATTGTTAATGCTGTTAAAGATCACTGTGCTTTAAGAGGTTTAAAAACATTATTTAGATTTTAATTTTTTTTTATAATTACATCTTTTCGGCTCACTTGCATTACTTTCGAGAAGCCACCAGAGGGTCACGGCCCACAGGTTGGGAACCATTAGTTTAAAGAAAAATTCTAATTGTTAGTAAAGAATGTGGTAAAGCACTTCCAGGTGTAGTTACATAAAGCCGCTTCAGTTACATTCAGTCTTTGGTTCTCGCAAGTCCACTCATTTTTTTTTTTACCACTTTTGCACAGCTTCACCTGTTACTGAGTGAGTGAGTGTGAATGTGAGTGTGTTTGTGTATTTGTCACTGAAGTAGAAGTGCTGGGCAGCTGACCAAACAGGTAGGTGTAAACCTCAGTTCCTGAGATTAAGGTCAACTGTTTCCGTGGTGACTGCCACCGGCAGTGCATTCATCCGTGAGAGTTGATTAGAAACAGTAACCAAGCAAGGGCCCAGTTTACCTCTGCACTGCTGAGAAAACAAACAGGCTCATATGGGAGGAAAAGCCTGTTGGTTGGAGGCCTTGAAAGAGTCACCTGCAGGTCCACTTACTAATTAAGTGATAAATTTGTGTGGAATGATCACAATGTCCTAATGTAATCCTCATGCTGCTCATCCTGCTTATTTGTCCACTGCACTCAACAAGGTTAACAGTTCACTCTGGTCGCTGTTCCATTTTATTTCTATTAAAGCTCTACTTTTCAGTACCACCAGCACTTAAATACTTTCAGTTCTGATTCACTTTTGATGGCTTCATACTTCTGCACCTCTGGGCCTTTGCTCTCCACTAACATGTAATATACTTCGATGTTTATATATTAACAAGAGATTTTTTTTCAAATCAGATTTCTCTTTTTTATTGTTTCACTCTTTGCTGAATATTCCAAGAAAAACATCCTTGAAACTGTTGAATTCTTACAAAAGACAAACATTTTCTCCTGGGGTAAACAGAGCTGAGCTGTTGGATGCTGTTCCTCAGTTGACCATTTTTTTTCAATTTCTATTTCGAAAATCTTAATTTACCCACAATTGGCGTAAATTAAGTCTAATTAATTTGGCTTAAGGTAGTCAAGAACTAAACTGCTTTGTGCAACAGATGAATTCAGCCATTCAGCCATAGTCAAAGTCAAAGTCTATCTTTGTGAAACCGGCTCCAGGTCCTTCAACCGAAATGACTGTATATGTTGTTTGACCCTACCCTCTAATATGACTTATAGTAGTGCTTGTATTCTGCAGATAAACTGTCAAAAATCACAATAGGAAAATAAATAACAAAGCATTTATGGTATGACAGTGCTATGGTAAAGGTTTTGTTAGGTATTGGCACAAAAACAACTTGGTAAGGTTTTGCAAAAGATCCTGGGTTGGGTTAAAATAAATTGGTTGGAGGATGTTTGTCACTATGGTTGAAATAATCAGCACATGGTTGCGATGGTGCTCATGGTTAAGAGAAATAGGACATGAACAGTGCAATGGTTTGGTGACTTTGTCTCAATATTTCCTCCTGTCATTTGTACTACGGCCTCTAGAGGGCTCTGTCACTTGAATGTAAACAAGAGGTTTTGGGACATTTAATAAAAAGACTGATGTCGTGTCACACAACTGCTAGTAGTTGCCTAACAAAATGTCTCTATGGGATGTAATAAGACATAACCAACCTATGGGGTTGTTTTTTTTAGGGGAAGACATATTGGTCTTTAATGAACATGCTTCACAATCCTTTTTCTGTGTTTCAGAGTTTTAATGGAAGTAAAGTTCTGAATGAAAGTCGCATTTGGGGAGATTGTTTTTCGGTATTTGAAAAGTCTTTTTAGTCATCACTGTCATCACAAACTGTCTGTGCCATCTGTCAGATGCACGCGCACACACACACACACACACACACACACACACACACACACACACACACACACACACACGGGTTATCCTCATCTTATTCCTGGCTGACCATGGCAGACACTCTGTGCCATCTGCCAGTCTGTGACCTTCTGAGTAATGCGAATGAGTGTTTGTTCATGTGTATGAAAAATTTGCACAGATAAATACACTTATGTGTGAATAGGAAAAAGTGTGTGACTTTGCGTGTTTGTTAGTGTGAATGGAAAAGCTACAAGGTGGGAAGAACAGGGTGACATGTTTGGCCCGGAAAAAAACAAAAAAAACAAAAAACGTTCAGACACACCAGTTTTTTACGATCTTCCTCTTCCTCCCTTCACTCTGTCTCACAAATTACACACGCGAATAAGGTTCATTCAACATCTTCCACTTGTTGTCAGTCTTTACTTACCGTGCTTCCAACCTTCCTTCCTTCCCAAACTCTCTTTCTTGCAGTCTTTAAACCTTTTTTGCTTCTTTCTCCTAAACCGTCTCAGCTTTCTTTCTTTTCTGCTTCCTTCTTTTTCCGTTTGACTGAACCACATGCCATCTTTGCTTATTTTTCTTCTTCTGTGGTGAATATGAAGTTGCCAATTAACAATATTTTCAAATGATTGCTATTATTCTAAACTGATCACTGTTTTTATGGTCAAACTATATATGAAGTGAATTGCTGATGGATGTGTATTTTGTCTGAACTTGCTGTGAACTTAGAGAACTGTTATGTTACAGTAAGTGCTTCTGAAGCATGGAGCTGGTTCTCCTCATTTCACAGAGTTTCTTATGCACTGCAGTTGGTGTTCTGAGTATAATTGGCTGCCAATCATCTGCTCTTTAAGAATCATCCTTGCAATACATTACCTTAGACCTAAATGACGTCTATGACACATAAAATATCATTCATATATATATATATATATATATTATAGGTATAGATGATTAATAAGTTACTTAAGCAGATAAAACATGTTACAGGATGATAATTAAAGTTTTTTTGAGTGCTTGTTAATGAATTCAAACATGGGTCAAAATTTGACCCAAAACTCTAAAGGTGTAAATCCTTTTCTAACACATTAGGAGGGTTATAGTGGGGACAGGCGATCAAATAACACAGGCAGACATTCATTCAGTGACACACATGGCACACAGTACATAACACATGTATGTGGATGCAGGAGCAGCTCAGCTCAGTTTTACTGTGTGCAAAGACACACACTTAGGATTTCTCAGCAGAGTTCAAACCATATTAGGGTTTTAATATTCTGTGTGTCTATTAATGTTCAGTTGATTTGTTCCAGAGAGAGCTGAGAGAGGTGATAGCTTCAGGGAGAAACTTTGAAGACAGAGAGGCAGGAAGTGAAATGGTCCTGGAGGTGCGTTGGTTCCTTTTATTCTCTTGCCTCTCCGCCTCCTCTTTTGTCACAGATGGCAGAGCTGCCCAAGTTAGATATGTCTGTGGTCTGTGTGTGTGCGCTTGTCAGATGCGGAGGCTTGTGTACTTGTGAGGACCGGTTGGAGTTTCATACAGTGAGAGTGAGAACTCTTCTGCACAGTGACACATTTTGTCTAATCCTCAGTGTACAAGCTTGAAATTTTGATCTGCACCTGAGCTCGACTTAAAAAAAAACTTTATGTGTGAACCAGGCCTAAAGCCAAGGACAATATTTGAAGCCTTTTTACTCTTTTTCTCTCTGATGCAGTTCGGTCTGCTACAGGTTTTCAGCCCATCCATCATGAAGCATGAAGTAACTAATGAACAGACTGCAAATGTAGCATAGCTCTCACTTTAGTTAAAGTGATAGTTTGTGTTATTTGTTGTGGGTTGTATGAGGTACTTATCTATAGTCAGTGTATCACCTGCAGTAGATTCAGATCAGCACGCTCCCAGTTTAGAGAAGCAGCAGGAGAACCGGCACAGACGCTGAGCGATGTGCTGCTGTGGAGGAAGCCATCGGTAAAAATGTATTTTAAAATCCTTTTTTTAATTGCAGAAAAAGCTCATATCGGTTGAAGTGCACGCTTTATTTTGAAGAATTTCACCTATTTATCTTGCCGACCCCAACTATCACTTTAATGCGCAGGCAAAGTAATTTTTTTCTCTTGATTTAAAAATGAATGATAAATGAAGCACTTACCTTACAAACACATTCTCTGAACATTTACAGACCACATAAGTTTTAGAGAACAGAGCCAGAGAGATGTGAGACACAGTTTCACTTATTTCATTATCTAGTTACATAAATGTTATACAAGTATGAGTCTTAGGAGGGAACAGGATTTGTTTCTTGCCATCTGCATAAAAACCGAAGAAAAATACCTCCCAGTTTAATGTATATATATATATAAAACGTACAGTATGTATATATGTGTGGGTGTTTTATCACAGGCATTTATATATATATATATATATATATATATATATATATATAAAAACATACAGTATGTATATATGTGTGGGTGTTTTAACACAGGCATGGTTGGGACATAATGAGCCATGATTATTCCTTATTTCAGAGTAAAGCGTGTATGTGTATATATATATACACACACACACACACACACACACAAACACACACTTTTGTTAGTCATGCTGTAGCCACACTAACCTGTTTTGAAGCAGTTTGATAATTTACCCTAACTTTAACCAACCTACCCTTACCAAGCCTTCAAAAAAGAAAAAAAAAAAAAAAAAAGTACAGTGAGCTTCAAACAATGTTTTTGTCAGCAGGAATTAAAACACGAGAAATAAACACCAGTGAAGCCTTCAAGGACAGACGGTCCATTTGTGCGTGTTGTTATTCCCAGTTGTACAATTCATTGCGTCTTCCATCCCTCTTTGATGGCTGACTTTTCATCCCACCAGTTGAGTTTTAAATACTATTTTTACCTTCAGTCGTTGACAGACAACATGCCGAGAGTGCTTAGGGCTGCAGGGAATAAATGTGAGTCAATACAATGTCCTTCACATGACAATAACGTGTGTGTGTGTGTGTGTGTGTGTGTGTGTGTGTGTGAGTGAGAGAGAGAGAGAGTGAATGACAATGAGAGCCTGCAGTCCTGACAGCCAAAGAGGCAAAACCCTGGGAACACTGACAGTTTTGGTTTGTGTGTTTTTATGGGGGGAGTGGGTGGGTATTATTGCTTGCTATACATGACTGGTTTATATATATATATATATATATATATATATATATATCAGAATAATTATCAGGCTTTCAACACATATTTGCTTTGCTTTGTTGAAACAATAGAAGCTGTGTTGTGCTGAAATGAAGTACATGCTGCTACCTGAGAGACCTGAGAGACTTTTGAAGCAGCAGCAGCAGCAGAGCCTGTGTGGTGAGTATCTGGCTTTTTATGTGATAAACAAGCATGTAAGAACAAGACTGTTTTATGTCTGTTGACAGCATAGAAACTCCTGAAGGATTCATGAGCACTGTTGCCTTAGCAGTACAGTTATCCAGGCTCATATCAGGGGTGAGACTCAGAGCCAGATAAAGAGAAGAAAACCTGAGGCTGACACCTGTTTACTGGCTGTGTGACTGACACTTAGAGGAGAGAAAAAGCTGATACTGCACCGTTCCCGTTAGTGTGCTGTTAAAATACGTTTTAAGTCAAGCATTTGATAGCACAAACCAAGGTCTTTTCTTTTCAGTATGGTGACAGCAATACAACTGCAGAAGAGTTGCAACAAGACGGCAGTTACTCTGAAGACAAGTTGACGCGACAGTACTTGTGTAAATACTTTATCAGCAGTATGTGGAGACTGAGACATGACATCCTGTTTTCTACCGATGACAAAACTTGAGGAAAGTACTGTTCTTAGCCAGGAAATCTATCGTCCTTTAACACTCCTGAACACTTTGTGTCACGTTTGAAGTATAGTTGGACCTGAATGCAGACAATAAAAGGGGGATTGGTGGGAAAAGTGATTACAAAACAAGAATTGAAAAACTGGGTTGGAACAAAAAACAGAAAATCCAAAAAACACAAGGAACACTGGAGCAAGACAGATTGGAAACTTCACAGAGGGAAACTGGAGAACAAACTGGATTTCCAAAGGATGACAACAGTAGGACAACAATATCACAATAACAATAACAAGAGACTAAATACACACCAGGGAGGCAAGGGTGGTTGAACACGGGTGAAACACATTAGGGCGGGGCGGACAATCAACGAGGAGGGAAACACAAGACAAAGACAGAGAGTAAAAACACAGTGGACACACAAGGAACTCTTCTACGAAATAAAACAGGAAGCGAATCAAAAGTCCAAATAAAAAGTGTCCGTCAGGACAAACTTGACACTTATGAGCTATAACATGTTAACTAGTGAATTTTTGGTTGACAAGTTTTGTGACCTTGAGAGACACAGGCTATCTGTTTCCCCCTTTCACAGTCTATATAACAGGCTGCCGGCTATAGCTGTCAATTACCACACAGGCATGAGTATTTGCTTTGGCAAGAAAGCCAATAAATGTATTTCTCAAAAATTACAGGCATCACTAACACTCGTAGATTAAATGCCTACTAGTGATGGCTGCACACTTGAAAATTGAGGCTTGAAAAATCTTTATTGCTCCTCTGTTTTGTTTCATGTCACGTACTCTAGCATTCATTCAGCAGGTCATGACGCGCCCCTCTACAGCAGGTGCTCGGGCTCGGCCTTGCTGTTGGCGTGCGTGATTCAAAGCCTGACAGAGCTGAAAATGTTGGTATTTTTAAACACGGCGTCCTGCTGTGTTCCACGTAGTGTCAACAGCTTGTCCTTTACTGTCTTTACGTAAGCAGGAAAGAACACACGAGAGGAAGTGAATAAAGCTTTTTTGCTTCCTGCTTTTCTGATGTTAAATAACATCGCAGCGGTAAAATCAGTACACACAATAGTTCATTAGTCAGAACGTTTATTTCAAGTGTTTTGAATGTAATTGTCCATGATTGAACTTAGAAAAGCTTTTAACAGACAATAAAACTCACACTGCAGGTACCTGAAGTTTCTAGGATGCAATAACTCATTGTGACATTTTGATTAAATGTATTATTGAATGCACTGTACGCACACACACACGCACACACACACGCACACACGCACACACACAGACACACACACACTTACTTCCTGGCTTGGTGCTGTTTTTTTATGTCTTGGTATCAGAGCACAAATTTTCATATTTACCCATGGCTTTAAAATCATCTAAGAATCAAACAGAGCCCATATTTATTTAAACTGTTGATAAGATTAATGAATTTTATTTTGGTTTAAAAAAAAAAATTGACTCCTACTGCAGCTATTTCAGTGATGATTCATGTATTTATTCACATCGTACGGGATAGTGACGGTGGATACAGAACTTAACTAAAATGTCAACGTCTCAGAATCTGTGTTTGGACTGAAAACAAGTGGGAAAACAGCTCCTCCATATACACAGACACTAATTAGTTAATACTAAGCAGGTGTGGAGGCAACACAGGTGATGAGGAGATGAGCTACAGGTGTGCAGATCAGAACATACTGAGGATGACCTGTGTGGTGCACATCCAATTACATTGATTGAAAGATTTTTTTTCAGTTTGGTTGGATAGAAATAATAATACTAATAGATAGGTCAGTCAGCAAACAGTGACAGACCAACACACTGTTGGTTTATGCATTTCCATGGGATTTGTTGACAGCGGAATTAAAAAAACAAAACACTAGAAAAATACTCTCCGTATCTTTTCAGCGCCGTCGCCTCGTCCAGCTTTCACTTTAATACTGTGTTTTTTCTACTTTAATAAAAGATCTGAAAACATCTTCCAGCTCCGACAGTCATCGTGTTCTCATCTAGTTTTCTCTTTGTCACAGATGATTTTTTTTCCTGTCACACTCTGTTCTTATTCCCTTCTCTTTATTCTACTGTTGTCCTCAGTTTTTTTTCTTTCTCTCTCTGCCATTTCCAGCTTCCATCCTCTACCCTCTCTTTTTCAGTATCTCTCCTTTGCCCTTCCCTCCGCTCTCTGTCTCATCCTTTCTTTGTGCTCTCATCCCACCCACACTCCCTTCATCAACACACCGTCCTTTCACCCTTCCACTTTTATTCTCTTTTCCTCATTTATCTTCTCACCCCTCATCTTCCCACATACCCCATTTTAACATCTCCAGTTCCCTCGTCCTGAAGTGTCTGGGGCTTTTTTGAATGGGTTTTTGGTGAGATGACTGAAATAAGGTCAGTGGTTAACACAAGCTCAAGACATTTTCACATTTTATTCTGCATCATAAAATATGTCAGTAAATACCCCAGTTCTGATTTCTTTTCTTTTCTTCTTTCCTCGTTTAAGATCAGATTATTCATTAGTCCCTCAACATTTAAATACATACAGGACCGTACGCACAAAATGGCACAGAACAAAAACTATTTAAAAACGATGATACATGTTAATTTCTCTCCATTATTCTCTCCAACATTATCATCATGTTTGTATTTTATTTATTTGATTGTGCTTCAGTTTTTACTCTGGATTTTATGGCGTGCTGGACGTTTGGAGAGAAAGGGATCCTTTCATTTGTTGTGTTCAGGTTGTTTTTATATTTCCTGTATATTGTATTCTCTCGCTGGTTGACTGAAAACACTATAAAAAAAAACAGACAAAGCTTATAAGAACACCTGGCGCAAGTTCAAGCAACAGTATAAAAAGAAGCAATAAATCACATCTTTCACACCGGCTAGTAACTTTTATGATGAGAAAACGTTTTACGTTCATTGTGAAGACTTTGCCTGCTCTTTAAAACTAAATGATTCCCATGCTGCATCTGTCTGTTCTCCTCCAAAGATCCTCTCAGCCCTGGTTCTGTAATCTGATCACTTTGCTCCTTGACAGACACCAAAGGGCTTTCCATCTGACTGGCCTTTGTGTTGCCTCCAGATGTCATCGACTGCTCCCTAATCAAAAGAGACATTATGAATATGACAAGGGGTTTTAGAGCTTCACAGACAGAGATTTTGTGTGTGTGTGTTATGACTTGTCAGGGAGTTCGTGTATGAACTGTGAGTTCGTCAGGGAGTGTGTATTTTGATATTTTTGCAGTATACAATCAGAGTTTATGCTGCTCTGTGCTGTCTGGGACAAATAGTTTGCCTCAGGCAGTGCTGCAGCCAGCAGGGAACCATCCATCAGCACAACATGTTAACCACCTTCCACCAAACGTGATTTTTAATTTATTGTAAGAAAGCTATGGTTTGTTTATTTGCAATATCCCCTCCAACTGTGGCTAAACATTTCCACCTTATTACTGAAATAGAGTGAACATTTCTACCACAAACATAATAGTCACTATGTTATCCGTGGTAGTAATCTTGCTGTTTTATTGTCAATAGATTCCATAAAACAGTAATTCCATCTAGTACCAGCTAATGAAAGTTTTCACATTTGCCATGATAAAGGTCCCAGAGAGAAATCTCTAGGTGTGCAGAAGCAGCAGATTAGTGGATGTGAACCGGGGAATAGATGAGCAACAGTAGCTGATGTGGCTTAACAGACAGAGGAGAGTGCCACTTGTAGAATCACAAATTTCATCATAAGAGAGGGACAGACATCAGATGAATCTAAGAGAGAAAAGTAAAAAGCTGAGTGAGTATGAGCTCTACAAATGCAAACCACTGCACCGTGAGAAGAGATGGTAAGGAGCGGTTGCACATGTGCCTCTTTTACAATCACAATAATGTACGGTTGATTGTAAAAACCACAGACATGTCTGTCTTATCTGCCTTCAAAGATGCTTGGAGAGAACACAGTGGTGGTCATTTCCAGTTCTAGTTCCAACTTGGCTCAACCTCTCGGGCTGCACACTAATCCTGTCTTCTTCCCTGGACTTGGAAGACCTGACTCATGTCAAGAGCTGTTGCACACTTGAAAAGCAACGCCAATACAGAAGAAAAGAAAAGAAGAAAAATTATGTTGTGGTGACTTTTGAGTGATTTATTTAACATGTCTTTGGTTGATGGAAATTTTATTGAGTGTAATACCAGATTGTGTCAGTAGGAGTCTGTGAGGACCAGGTAGAACTGGAACAGAGTCCCGGTGCTTCTAATAAATGAACTGAGAATGAAAAGGAGCATCACGCTCTCAACTGTTTACAGTTTAGGAAGTTACACGGGTGCGCTCTCTTATAATGTTGATAAGCACAGAGTTGTGTCATGTATTGTTCACAGCAAGCAATAATGAAAGCCCATCCCCCTCTCGATTGCCGTTAGCAGGAAGGTAAATGAACATGTTTAAAGGCATTATTGTTTTCCCGTTAGTTACGTGTAACAGTGTTTCATGGGTCTTGGCTTATTTTGTCCAGTATGTAGCTTGTATGTTGTTGTTTCTATGTAGTTGACGCACAGGTGTAGATGAAACATTTTTTATGTGGATAAAACATGGAACCACTAACAATGCCTGCAACATCACCCACACCATGTAAAGCTGCAGAATGAAGAATACCTCTTAAGAGGAACTTGACAGATTTTACTCATCAAAGTGTTGGCGAGTACTACTGCTTATGTGAAAGAGTTGCATAAAGCCTTTTGAAGCTCCAGAGGGAGCCGGACAAAGTCTGAGTAATTGGTTTGACTACGAGTCTGAAAATGAGAAAAATGTGGGGGTGTGGAGTTGGGAAGAAGTGAACTCACCAGACCTCTGCAGCTCGCCCCTCGAGGCTAGCAGCCTGAGGTTACATCACCCGCTGCTAGCATAACACACCAGAATCTCCAGTCAAACTGTGTGTGGTCAAATTGCATTGTGGGTAATGTAGGAACCAGGTTTTGACAAGGAAGAAGACTATGCGGAATTATAAGGACAACATTTTAATTGTACTAAAGCGCTAAAAAAAGAGGTAGTTTCGTGTGTACACATATAACTTATGGATATTGTCGTTTCTGTCGTAATTTCAAAAAGTCCTTCACATCATAATGACACGTACGTAGGATCAAAATTTCTTGTTTACCTCTAATGAAAGTTACCCAGGGCGCATCTTGATCACCTCAGCTGCCTCCTTTTTGACACGAAGGAGCAGCGGCTCTACCCCAGGCTCCCTCCGGATGTCCGAGATCCTTATCCTATTTATAAGGGTCAGCCAAGCCCCCTTACAGAGGAAACTCGTTTTGGCTGCTTGTAGGCCATTTGCAATCTCATTCTTTCAGTCAATAACCCAAAGCTCATGACCACAGGTGAGGGTTGGGATCTAGACTTCCTGGCAAGTCGAAAGTTTTGTCTTCTGGCTCAGCTGCCTCTTCACCACAATGTTCCGCTACAACGTTTGCATTACAGATACGCCTCTTACGCTCCTTTTTAACCTCACTTGTGTACGAAAGGCCAAGATGCAAATACTCCCTCACTTGAGGCGGGAACTCACCCCCAACCCAATGCGAACAATCCACCAATTTTTCCGGCAGAGAACCACGACCTCAGCCTAAAAGGTGCTGATTCTCATCCTAACCAATTGGTCAGCTGCAAACTGTCCCATTGTGCGCTGGAGGTCACGTTATGTGAATAAAGCTGGGTTTTCTCCTCTCGTGATATAATTCCCATTAAATGTGATGAAGGATTTCCAGCCTCTCGGTTGGCTCCCCGAGGCGTGATAGACAGGCGTGACAGGTGCTGCGACTGCTTTGTCCAGAAGTTTGAAAAACCACCTCATGTGAGGGTATAATTTCTTTTGTGATATTTGAGAGCTTTTTTTTTCTCAAAATTCACTTTTCCATTACTCATTTGAAATTCGCAGTTAGAAATTGCACATTAAGAAGGTTAATGGAAACACACCTTCTACGTCCACAACCCCTCTAGTATCGTTGCAAGGGTGAAAACTTGGTCCACTCTTCCAAGCCAAGATAAGAATCCGCATTGCTCTTCCTAGACCCAAGGTTCGATGATGAAGGTTGAAGATTGAAGTTTAGCTCTCCCAGAGAGGCCGAGCTTTGTAATAAATATAATAATTGGGACAAACCTTCTGATCCCCCTCTTTAGATATGGGAACCACAACCCCGGTCTTGCCAGTCCACAGATACTGTCCCCGTCCTCCATGTGGCATTGAAAAGGCGTATCAACCAAGACAGCTGGAGCTAGACTGATAATGGCTCTAATTGGGTCTTTCATCGACATGGCCAGTAAGAGCCAAAGACATGCTGCAATATTTAAGGCACATTCAGAACACACACACACACACACACACACACACACACACACACACACACACAGAAAAGAAAAAGAGTGTACAGAGAGGCGACTGGAGAGAAGAGGAAAATAAAGACAATAAATAATAAATAATCATACGAAAAGCAAATGTAAACATCTGAAGTATTTGCATGGACCTTCACAATGTTCTGACAAAATTTCACGTAACTTTCACGCATTTGAAATTGCATAATCTAACACACACGCACACACACACACACACACACACACACACACACACACACACACAACAAAAAACATAGCCAATTGTTCTTAGCAGCAGATTACAACCTTTTGTCTCACATAACACATCGCTTTTTTCATTGTTTCATTTCATTGTTGCCTTGGCAACAGTTCTCGTCTCATCTCTGAGCTCTCATAATTATTTCTACCTTTAATCCTTCCAAAATAAATTTTTTTTTGTGAAAATTTGCCTTTGGCTACACAGACTGGTTAAAAACATAATTGTGACTCACAAACATGTTTATTTTTCCTTCCTGCCTGTTTGAACAAATCCAATTCATGTTGACATTTTGATGTAAAGTGTTCATTCATATATAACAAAGCTCTGAGTCACTCAGTGGATGTTTTGATGCTATTTATCTTCTGGGAGAATATAAACAGTTTCATCATAGACGTTCAGAGAGAAATCAATCACCCTGAAAATGTTTGCTTCACTTTGTTTAAAAAACACGCTGATGAATTGATTGTGAAAGAAAGGGTCAGGAATATTGTTGACATTAGCTTGTTTATAATTTGTCATGCTTTTATTTTAATCTATTATTAATTTATTTCTTCTTATCTGAGGGATTATTCTTGTCATTGCACCAGTTGAAAATCCCCAGCGGCTGTTTTTTTTCCCCTAACAGTGAATACTGAAAGAAGGAATTCACAAGCATCTGTCCACATCTCTTTTCTTTGATACTCACTTCCCAGAGCAAAACTAAATCCACCTGGCGCTGTTCACACGCTCCCACTGAGCTCTTCAGGTGTTCACCTGAAGACTTCCTGCCAAGAGCACAATTCAAACTCTGGTTATGTAAGGACTAGATGGCTTGTAAGTAACGGCCCTGGTAACCAGGGGCTGAATCGAGCCTCCTCATGTCCGCACCTCACCGGAGCACTCCATTATGTGCATCTCCAGTTCCAAAATTTAAAACTAACCAAAACCACCTCATACGAGCTTACACGTTTTTTTTGCGATACTTGAGAGTTCTCCCGAAATTCCTGTGTTTCCATTACTTGTTTATTAGTTCATATTGTGTATTAAGCATGTTAATGAAAACGCAGCTACAGACTGGCTCAGGGAATGTGACAGGGAGTCTACCCAAAAATTAAGCTTAACGCAAGAGTAATTTATTAAAACTGAGGTTAAGGCAAAACAAACAGGGTGTGTAGGGCAGCAACATCATCAACGAAAGCACAGAGTGTAAAAAAATTAGAGGGCCTTAATAGACTGGAAGGCGCAAGTGAACCAGATCAGCTGATTTCCTGCTGAGGTTGGCCTCAGTCTCCAGGACGGTGGAGGCTTAAGATCAAGATTCCACCTTGACGTCAATAAAACAAGCAAGAACATGTCAAAGATAATTACATAAAAGAATTGGAATTTTTCTCTCAATTTAAACACAGCCTTTCACAAAGATGTCCTCATTACATTGAAATGGCTATCACATGAGGATATCATACAAATACTGTAACCACCACCTTTAACCACCGCCAGGAAAACGAACAGCGGTCTCCTGCGCTGAAGTCCGTTGTTTTGTCCCTTCTATCCTGACCTCCTCTTTGTGCTGCAGGAAAACTGCATTTTTGTTTTTCACATGAGCTTGCTACTCAGCTTTTATTTGGAAGTCATGTCCTCAGATATCCGTCAGATTTCTACAGTTGTGAGAGATTTCTCTTTATGTTCCAGAAAACTGCCAAATAAATTCTGCATTGCTGAACACAAACTCAAAGCTGATATCCCACAAAGTATCTGATAACCCAAGGTGCGTGGTGGTGTTAGCACGTCGTCAGTGATAACATGTCTGACAGGTGGAGTTGTCTTCTGCATCCACAGTGAAGTGAACGAAACTCTTAAAAGGAAAACATCAGAGAGTGTTTGACAGTCAGCGAACAAAGGATGTGATCTCCATGAACTCCTGTGACTGTTTCACTTGTCATCTCAGGAGAAAATCATACTTCCTACTGCATCTAAGGTTTTAGCGGGACTACAAGAGGAAGAAACTAACTGAAGAAGAACAAAAAATACAGTCTTACATTCTAAAAGACAAGGCTGGGTTATACGTAGAGCACATTTCATGAACAAAAGCTACTTATTTTTTTTATTTCTTCGTAGTAATGACCAGTTTTATTTCAAGTTCTGAGTTTAAAATAAGTCAAAAGTCAGTGAAGGTGGTCAAAAGTCCTTTACACATAAAATCAACCAAATCAAATCAATCAATCAAAAATTAAATCAATAAAAAGTGAAGTAGATACTCAGTTTTGTTCAGATCGTGTCGGTGAGGTGATGACTCATACCTGGTATATCTGGAAGCTGTATTTATGGTGTTGCCGGGTTAAATCACTATAATGGGTTATATATTATATAAAAAAAAAATCTATACAAAGGTACAACGACCTTTCGGGGGCAGACCATGACAACTTCACACCTTCTCTGTCTCCTATTTTAACTTTTCTTATGTTCACAGGAAAGGCAGCATTTCTATGTTGCCTGATAACACTTTTACTAGTCCAGCTATCTCCTCAACTGTTGAACCATTACCAGCTCTAACAACATCAACTCGAGCTGCTGCTGTGGCCCACGTTTCCTCATTTTGCGGGAAAACCTCTGCCAGATAGCTTCTGTGGTTCAGTTATCTCCACTAACACAACCAACTGATGTTGTTATCTTTTTTTTTTATAGAGCAACCAAACAGCTGCTGCTTTTACACCAGATCAGATGCAATCATCTGCAGAGCAACCTGTTAAGGAGGATGGATGTCTGTCGGTAGATCTGTCGCCAGGGAGAAGCGTGTGTGTGTGTGTGGGTGTGTGTGTGTGTGTGTGTGTGTGTGTGTGTGTGTGTGTGTTTGTTTGTGTGTGTGTGTGTGTTTATTGACATTTATATGGGTGAAAAGCATGAGTCACAAATGTGTTTGTGTGTGTGTGACCTTTGTCTGCAGTGTCCACGGTTGTTAAAAAACTATTTAGCCCCATTAACACTCTCCTCATCGATCTCTCCCTCCCTCTGCTCCTTTTACGCTCTTTTTCCCTCTGGCCTTTTGCTCTTCCGTTTCTTCATTTGTCTGTGTATTGGTTTGTTAAAAAAGGACAAAAGACTAAAGGATGAACTGATTCAATTTTAGTGGTCAAAGGTCAAGGTCAGTGTAGCTGCATGACTCTTGATAAACGGGGATGTAACCTGAAACTAGTCTGAGTGGCGGAGGCATACAACTGCAAGGTAGTAATTCTAGTTTAAACTAGCACCACTTCCACTAACTGCAACAGTTGATTCATTCATGCATCAATGTTATAAGGTCATACATGACAACTGTCAGTGAACATTTCACTGAATAATGTTTATGTGCATTTTTTGTATTATGTGCATTTCTGTGCAAAAATGATGTTCTGTAAGCTGTCTGAGGAACCAAATCAAGTACCAGGTATCATGTTACTATGTCTCAAACGCACCTCAGCAAGTTAAAGTGATAGTTTGGGTTATTTGATGCGGGATTGTGTGAGGTATTTATCTATGGTCAGTGTATTACATGCAGCACATTCAAAAATGTAGTTCCAAAGGAAAAAGCAGTTTGATGACAAGATAAAGAGGTGAAATCTTCCACAGTGAGTGTACACTTCAGCTGATATTGTTTTGTTTTTTTCCTGTAGGCATTTTTTTTTAAAGTAGTTAAAACATGTTTTTGTGGATGGCTCCGTCCACAGCAGCACATCACTCGCCTTCTGGGCCGGTGCTCCGGCTGCTTCTCCAAATATGGAGTGCACTGATCCAAATGCACTGCAGGTAATACACTAACTATAGATAAGTACCTCACACACCCAAGTCAAATAACTTTCACTTTGAGCACTGCCCCGTGAAACTCAAAGAGGAAATTTAATCTTTGGAAAATACCTGCTTGATTTTATTAACTCAGACTGTGGAACACTCATATTCCCTTCAGATGAACTTTAAAATACATTTTTGCACAGACTGAATACTGTGGGTTTTGTTCATGAATGCATTCAGCGAGCTGGATCTTGTTGCTAATTTGCTCCAGTGGCCGACCACAGATCAATATTTATTACATTATACAAGATAAATCTATAAAACCGTTAGTAAGGTCAATTATTTGTTGAATTATATAACCTTTAATATTTATTTCCCAGCTTTTCGTTTGTTTTACAAATAAAATGCTATTGCTTCTTTCAATAAATACAAGAGCACATTTGATGCAGCATTAATTATCAGACCAGAATTCAGTGTGTACAATATTCTGCTGATGGCCTATGATCATCTTAGATTTCTTTTTCTACACTACTGAGAGTGATTATATTAAACTTTGTATCAGCCCTTATCCAGGGGCACCGCAGGCAGTCGAATATTAAAGTCTTAAATGCTTTCTTATCGCTGCCCCAGCAGCGACTCTGGTCTCCTCTGTGTTTGGGTGCAGCTACTTTGCCCACTGAGTCACCACATAAGCTTTAGTTCAAGACATTAGTGCTGCTTGTTGCGTCCCTCCTTTCATCTCCTGCACACTAGTCTGAGCTTCTCTCTGTATCATTTATCTCCTTCTCTTTCTGCACCACCCTGGGTTCCAGATGAAGGAAGATGGAGGAGACATGACAGAAAAGCAGCAGTGACAAAATGTAAGTGGACAAATGGGAACGCCTCGCTGTCCATCTCTGTTTCAAACCCAGTGACTCCATCTTTTTCTTGTACCAGTCATTTCATTGTCAAGTGCGGCCACTCCTCTCCTTTCCCTCGTCACCTGGTTTCCTCACTTTGTGTGTGTGTCATGCGCACACACACACACACACACACACACACACACACACACACACACACACACACACACACACACACACACTCGCCTTGACAGGTAAAGAAAAAAAAAATCATTAAATAAATAATGATACCTGTGTACAACCTTGTCTTGAGAGCCTGTATGTGTGTGTGTGTGTGTGTGTGTGTGTGGCCTAATACTATTTTATGCTTGACATTTCACTTGGTACTCTGCTGTGGCACTAATTGCCTGCGTGAGAGAAAAAGTGCAGGGAAAAGTCACATAAACACACAGGTGTTCACATATCCACACACAAACACACACACACACACACACACACACCCTGAACTAAAGAACTGTTGCTGAAAAGTTGATCAAAGTTTGACTACATCCAGAACAATTCCTAAAAAAAACAAGGAGATTCTAATTCCTGATCCTGTTCACACTGACATCATTTTGGCACTGACAAGCATCTTGCTGTTGCTAGGCAACCACATAATAACCTGCCAAGTGGTTGCAAGCCTGCTTTTGTGGTAAGTAAAGCTACAGCACTTTAGCCATCAACAAGCATCATTTCTTCAGCCTGACAGTTCATTCTTGAAGTTGGAAAGAGCTGATATTTGGTACACACATTCATGTTCCCCGCAGGATGAGTTCCTCTTCACAGACACAGCACTGGGGCTTATGGGTATTGCAGTATTTAAAAAGGTATCTGCTACACTGAACCTTAACAAAAAACGCAATTTCTTTAAAACAGAGTTAAATAAATGAAACTAGTGACCACAACATAAACCGATAGTATTGCTAGAACATCCAGGAGACTCCTGACTTTCTTTGGTGAGGACTATAGAGGACATTGACTTCTGGAACCAATGGCTTCTTCCAGTTTCCACCTCAATATAACTCTTTACATCAAGTCAAATCACTTTTATTTTTACAGCAACAAATTACAAAAATCACTGTTTCGCTTTAAAGGGCCTTGGGACAATTTAATCTACCAGACATGCAATAAATGCCATAAACACAGAGTTGACAGAAACAACAACAGTAATGTTACAATATGGCCAATCAGAATGATTAATATATGGAAGATAAACTGCAAGCATACGCTATACAAACAAAATGGGCCAGGGGTGACGTCGAGCAGCTTCCAGGCCAAAACGACCTCCTCCATACCATAAAAGAGCTAAAACTCAAGGTTAACATTCACACAACTTCTGTATTCACATGATAATAAATCTATTTTCCATTTGGCTGCCTGAACTATCAAGGTTTCTTATCAACCTAAACCACTGTAGTGTGAGAAGTGGCTCTAAGATTTGTGACTCGGTCTCATGCAGAGGACAGCTGATGGGCTGTTTTATCAGAAAGTTCCCCTTCCATATCTTGTCTTAACTTCCATGTTCCACATTTCCTGAAATTACATTTTGAACAGTGGAAATTTCACACTGGAAGCACTTCAATATCTTTATATAGCCTTTCCTGCTCTGTGGGCATCAATCACCTTCATTTTCAGATCCTCAGTCAGTTTCTTAGAGGAGCCCATGGTTGTCGAGTTTTACCATAAGGCTTAAAAGAGTCAGAGAATTCATTTATCACATCTGGAAATGTCATCATCTGATAATTCCCAATGTCAATCCTTGACCTAACGTCCTAACAAGTCAATTAAGGCCTAATGAGTTAATGAGTGTTGTACAAGTCGAAAGGTGCTCAAACTATTGCAACTTACTAAATTAGTTCAAACTAAGTTCATGAAATAAAAAGTAACATTTGAAGAAAGGTTCATTTTTGATAATAAACTTTATCAATAGAGCACTTTTCATACAAGAGATGTAGCTCAAAGTGCTTTACAGTAAAAAGAATGAAATAGTACAATGAAATATGGGTGAATTGAAGGACAATGAAAATAGACAATAGAAAGGCAGTAGATGATAAAATATGTAAATAAAAATAGACACGAGTAAGAATAGTAAAATATTGAGAGAATTAATTCAAAGCCAAGTTAAAATAAATATGTTGGCAGCTCTTGTTCAAAAATGTTCACTGAGCATCTTTTATGGCTCTTGGCAGGGTATTTCATAGTTTTGGAGCAGAGGTAAAAAATGAAGAAGCTACACAGCCTATTTTCTTGTGTGTAAAAGTGTTTGTATTTAAAAGCCTGGCAGTGGAAGAGCTTGTGAAGGATTAGATAATGACTGAAAATCTCCAATGTAGGCCAGTCCCAAACCAGAAGGAGCTTTAAAAACAAGTAAAAGGACCTTAAAATCTATTCTAAAAAAGGTACTGGGAGCCAGTGGAGTGAAGATAAAACAGGGGTAATATGATCACTCCAGCAGCACAGTTCTGAATAAACTGGAGTCGTTCAATTGACTGCCTTGGAAGACCAGTAGAAAGAGCGTTGCAGTAATCTAATCTATTTGAAATAAAAAGCATGAATAAGGTTTTCAGCATCTTTATGGATTAGGAATGGCCGTGCTTTGGCAATATTTCTTAAATGATATAAAGCTGTTTTGGTCACCTTCTTTAGGTGTGAAGTAAAATGGAATTCAGAGTCTAAAGTAATACCCTGACATGTTACTTTAATGTGCGTTTGCTGCAGGGCTTGTATTTACTTCTTTTCACTTAAAAAAAAAAAATCTACAAAATGTGTTTGTAATGTGTTTTCCCAGGGGTGCCCAAACTTTTGCGCACAACTGAATATGTGGATTCCCCATCTAGGCACCTCAGACAACATATGAAATCACCTTTAGGTTAGAAACATTTAAGGTTATTTGAAAATTACCATCTTCATCTGGAGGGTGTTTTGCCGATCTACATTAAATGTAAGAAGTATCTCACAATGAAGAGTGATAATTAACTGCAATTTGTTCCCTTATATGAATACATCTTACTGTTGCTGCTTGAGCCAAAGTAGGGAATAATTACAGACCTGATACGTCTAATTGCTTGACTAAAATCCAATTACCTTCGTCATTACATCTAATTATATTCTTTGCATTTGGCATTTGTCAAGACCGTACGTCTGCTGATGATCCTTATTAACAGTAAAGCAGCTTTCAGACACTGATATAGAATGTGGCATCTTTCCTTGCATTCTGTTGACGTCTTTGGAATATATTAGTTTCACATGAACTAGATCTGAGACTCAGTATTTTTGTTTTATTTCTCTCTTATTATTCTCTTAATAAAAAGGTCAAGTGTTAAACTGGATCACCTCCTCAGTGGGAAGGGAAAAGCAGGAACATGGGGCTGGAGAGGCGGGTCACTGCCATGGGACAACTTAAAAACCAAGTACAAGGTAAAGCAAATCACATGCCTGGGTCTTCTACATGGAACTACAATGTGCTTATTAGGTAGCTATCTACACAAAAGTAATTATGAAGGGCTTGTAACAGTTAGAATATCAGTCTGTGTGCATTCTGCCACATCTGCTCTGTCAGTTAACAGTCTGTTATCCATGGTGCTAATCAGAGTTTAAGAACCCCCCCACCGGCACAGGCACGGACAGTGGTGAGGCAACAGCAGCTACTTGGCCGTGGTTTAATGAGATGCATGCAGTACTTGGGGAAAGGCTGTCCATTCAGCCCCCCACCCTCCACCCTCACTTGTTCCCTCATGCGCGGTGCCAAACCATGGCCAGACTGCTGATGAAAGCCTCGTCCTCTGGATGTGAAGCGCCCTCAGAAATGTCACAGATAGTGAGGAGGTGTCCGTGCCCTCCACCTGCTCCCAGCCAACCACTAAGAGGCCAGAGGGGAGTGGGGGCATGTTGGCGTACCTGAAAATGGAGGAGGCAAGGGATGCTGCAATGTATGAGCAAATTTTTGCTGAATTTATGGAGCCCTGTTGTGCATATTGAAAGATGTCAAATGCAGTCTTCAGTTGAATGAATGAATGGAATAGTATTGAACTAAATCGATCAATCCACAAACAAAAAAATAGGTTGGTGCAGTTCAAAGTGCTTCAAGAGCTAAAAAGAAAAAAGGACAAATCACTGTACGCAATATACAAGATACAATAAAATAGATTTAAAAAGCTATAACATTAGCAAAAAAAAAAAACTTAAATTAATAATAAAATACAATTTACAACACAGATACACTAAAATAAGTAAATAAAATAAAAAAGGAACTAATGACTAAAAACCATATTAATTAAAAGCCAGGCTGAAGAGGTTCGCTTTGAGTTTATGTTTTCCGGCTGCTCTCAGGTCCTCGGGGAGACTGCTACATCGGCTCGAGCACAAAAGCTAAAAGCTACCAAAAGTTTTAGTCCTGCACTTTTGAACAATTAACAGACTTGTGCCAGAGGACCTAAGGAGCTGTATTGGCTCATAGAGTGTGAGACATACATGCCAGTGTAAGACCATGAAGTGCTTTAAAAACATGTTAAAACAATTAAAAAAATCAATACGGAAGTTGACAGGTAGTTATTGCAGGGATGTCTTTTCACGCTCTGCTTCTCAGTTCCCCTGTTTTGTCCCTTCATTTGTCCAGACCTGCTGTTTTCCATCCTCCCACCACGTCTCTGGACCTTTTTCCTGTTCCAACTTACTCACCTGTTCCTTATTTGTAATCACCTATAGCTTCCCCGCCCACTCACACACCTGAAGCCACTTCCTTGATCACCTTCCACTGGCACCAGCTCATTGAGAGTTCCTGTGTCTCTTTTCTGTGTTTTTACCCTGGTTTCTGTATGTTTTGACTTTTTGCCTAAGTTACTGGATTTTGGATTCCTTGCCGCCCCAAAGTGGATTTGTTATCCTTTTTTGACCTCTGACCTGGTCTTGATTTCAACACCATTTTTAACCCTTGTCATCCTCACCATTGAATAAGCCTTATGAATAAATATGTTGAATAAATCTGATAATAATTGAACCGCACAAACTTTGTCTTTGAGTCGGCATTTCTGTCTGAACTGTTCAGCTAACCCTTAACATGTGAAAAATTTACAGAGAGTTACTGATTTTAGTGTTTCTTAGGCATTGCATGGTCTTTGCGTCTTTCACAGGAAGACCCACTGTAATAAATATAACAAAAACAATGTGAAAGAAAAGGAATGTTCTTGATTGATTTATGTGAAAACAAAAATGTCTTCTTCAGAAAAGTTAAATTATTGACTGAAAACAAAATAAAGCCATTTATTCACTTTACAAAATTATATATTGAGGATCTTGCAGGGGTGACAAGTGTCAGCAACAAACCAGTGTCCCTGGTCAGTCTGTGCTGACTAATTCTGACCTCCATGTCCATCCCCCTGCACATGTGGTGGTGGTCCTCAGCCAGCTCCAGGATCTCCCCAGCAGTTACAGAGCACTGCAAACACTGCTGAGACAGTAGGAGCAAAGGTGTGATCCACGTCTAGGACTTTACCACTGTGCCTTAATCATGGTGATTGTTGACATATGCCTCCACTCTTCCCCTCACTGGTTCCCAGTATGGGGCAATAAGGTTGACTGGCGCAGTTTGATACGAGTATCCAGCTGGTGGGTAAGACCACCTGACAAACACTGGATTATTTCTCAGCACCCTGGGGTCATGAACTGTATGAGGGTAACCAACAATTATGTCCAGAAATTTGCTATCGCTGTCCCAGCTTGCCTGAAGCTGAATGGAGTTCAGGTAATCTTGTGCATGTGGATCATGGTGAACCCGGATGTGGACGTGGCATCCATCAATAGCTCCCACCCAGTGGCTGAAGGTCTGTTGGCAGAATGTTGGACACCATGTCCAATTTACAGGGACATGGGTGTTGGGGGTGGCATATATTTTTGCTTTAAGCATGCTCTGCACTCTGTGTCCAAAACCCATACCAGCATCCTCTTAACATTTGTGAAGACAATAATATGAAGCACCGCTTTTGCTCCTCCCTGCTGTGAACGTCTCTTCAGTTTCACTGAAAGGTGAGTCACGCAGCAGTGGCAGTAGCAGTAACAAGCTCCTTATCTCCCATTCTGCTCTGATACACCTCAGCTGCCCTTTTTATAGGCCACTAATTGAAGATCATTGGGATATAAACTATTCAGCTGGGTTGATGGGTTATTGATTGGCCATTGATTGACTGCAGAAGTGTTGGGCCCTTGATTACCTGATAGTAGCATCATTGGGGAAACAGCTATTCTGTTGCATTACACATCCATAGCCTGTATCAGCCAAACAACTTCAAAGCACAATCAAGTCAACATTTCAAGGTGTTAACTAATGGTTCTTAAGATTTTATATACATAGAATTTTTAATTTTTTCTAATTAAATTTCTATTTCATTATGTTTGAATCTCAAAGGAGCTATATGTAAATTTTGCTATTGCTACATAGCCAATGTTAGCATCAACAGCTGTTTACTTACCAGTCTAGAAGAACGTTGTGAGTTCAGCATCAGACTTCATTCCTTTACTCACCAAGAGCTGTCTCCAGTGATGGAAAGCAACCCTCTTGTTTTGCTTCTATTTCTATCACTTCATTTCTATCATCACTTGACATGCTAACCAGCTACCCGCGGCTCAGTTGGCTTGTCTCATCACTTTCCGATACCGAGTCAATGTAGTGTCCGGTCTGCCCTGAAAATATAGCGCTGCTCAGAGGATGTATTATAACCTCTTGTTTTGTAATTGATGGCTTAAGCTCTCGGCAACGCTGGTAAGTAAACAGCTGTTTATGCTAATGTTGGCTACATAGCAATAGCAAAATAGCTCCTTTGAGAATGATGACATGTACAGTAGGAGATTTGTAGACGTAACATGTCAAGCCTATCTTGCATAAATTTAATAATTTAATCAACAATCATTATAAATTTTAGTGGATAGGGTGAACAACCAGTCTCAATGTGACTGTTGTGACTGGCAACCTATATTCCTTTTTTTTTTTTTTTAAATTTTGATTCCAACCTCATGAATTAATATTTTTACTGGGTTGTCCACATTTATACAGCTTGTGTGAAGCAACATCGTGAGAATGCATGGGATGAAATATCTACTATGTGCTTTTAGTAGTACATCTTCTGAACATTGTGGTTTCACCATGGCAGACAACATCCGCGGCCACAGTCAGTGCAATTGGATTCTCTCATGAAAAGACAACCAAGTCCTCACGAATTCTCCTTCTTTCCTTGACCTCATGACATCTTCCATCCAGGTCAAGGAGAAGGGATTAGGAAAGACTCTTAACATAAATAATAAAAAGAAATGGTTGCTGAGCTGAGTTCTGGGGTAATCCTTTGTTAACTGGAGAGATATTGATCACATTGTGTTCTGCCTGATAGGTAGTTTACTAACCACTGTGCAGATTCAACAGAGAGATAAGACACTAATATCTCAATATTACAAATAGAAGCAAAATCAACAACAACCAACAAAAATGGGTATTTCAGGAACATTTATTGTCAACATATTTGATTTCTTTTCCCACAATATCTACTTATTGCAAATAAAGCATGATTAACATTTTAATGGTTTGGCTGAGGTCTGAGACATGTTGTTGGTTAAACATTTAAAGAGCCAATAGTTGCTTATTTTACCACAGTGTTTCCCTAATCTTATCCTAGAGTTTTTGTATCCTAAACCTAACCATGAGACACAGCACACAAGCCCTAGTGTCCAATATCAAAATCCTGTGCTTTGCATTGCACAAATTAAATATATTTTTTAATTGACGCAGTTGAGCAATACAAAATGCATCATGCAATAAGTAAAAGGTTTGCAACCTGCAGGATGTTAACAGTTTGTCGCTGGGAAATTGTTGCTATGAGCTGCTTGACAAATCTCAGCTCAGTTATTTTACAGTTTAAATTTAGAAACAAGGTCTCCATTACTGAAGCAATCCTCAGAAAACATTACCAGGCTGACCTCCATCTTTACCATGGCAATGTTCCATTCATCATCTTTTAGCTTGGCTGAACATTGGCTGCAGCCTTTAAATACTCCTTTAAGTTGCAACAATTATCTGTGTTCTTTTCCTTTCCCTGCAAAAATCCAAGATACGTGAGGGTGTGAAAGAAAGAGAGAATTGTTATGAGGGTTATTGATCTCCTTCTGATTTATTTGGAGGGTGAGCCCGGTATTATTATCATTGCGTTTGTCACTAAAATGCTTCATCTGATGAAAAGACCTTTCATTAAAAAGAAACGTGCAATATAAATGACTCCCTCAGCACCCATAATCGATGTAGAAAAAGATCTAGTTCTGCATTAAAAATCAGATGCATATCTTTGTTTCCTAACTCTCTTTTCTTAAAAGCACATTGAGTTTTCATGGTTAAACAGCATCTACTTACACCTACTTGAATTAAATGACTGTGGCACTTAATGAATGCTATATTGAATGGTGTATTGTAATTTCTGCCCACAAACTTTAAAGGAAGATCCTCAGAGAATAAAGATGACATTATTTCTAACAAGTGTTGTGGCTGTCTTCATTGTTTAAGGTAAAGAAAGTCTAACTTGGGAAAAATATTGACCTTTAACTGCCTCCCTGATTTTATTCTTTCTTTCTCTCTCTCCTTCCCACTTGTCCATCAGAATAAAAAAGTACTGCTATAAGGGGATCTTGTCTCTTATTTTCTGACACCTACACATGTCATGCATTTCATCAGAGTTTCATTAACGTTCATTCACTAATCACTAGTTTTACTGAGCTGTAACAAGTACTAGTACGTTCACATACCATAATAGCCCATTGGCAGCAGTGACATAACTCAAACTCAGAGTGAGTGCAAAAGGAGAAAAAAAATCTACTTACATGAGCATTGACATGGCAGACCAAGGTGAATAATATCTAGTGGTTTGACTGCTCTCAGCCATGCCCCAAGCCCAGCCCATCCTGACCCACTGTCCAGAGGCTCAGAGCCTCTCTTCTGATTGGCTCACCTTACTGTTGTTGGTAGAGCTCCAGAGAGAAACCTGAGAGAAGATGTGAAACTACATTGAGATGGTTTTTGATACTTAAACCACAAATATGGAACCTTTTAAAAGGCGTCTCAACATCTATGGTAAGTGACCAATGAATGTAACTAGAATCTACTTGAAAAATTAAAGTATCATCTTTTAAATCACTACATTTCAACAAGTACTGTAGCTAGCATCTGCTTCATATTGAAATCAAGCATTCGAAATTTCAGTCTTAATATTTGTAGATTTGTCATACAATCAGTAACTGTAGTATGATCATTGGATTTCAAATTGTAATCCCCTGCACTGCTGCTGAAAACATGAAATCATGTTACTGTAACACGACAGTCAGAGGAGGAGTGAGGCCGTATGTGACCTTGATATATCAAGAACATGCACAATGCATGAACTACCACGCACATAAAGTAGCTGTTCTAGGTCAAGTTCATTTGTGCAACTGTAGAAATGCATTTCATTAGTGTTGCATGTAAGTGTTTTACATGGAAATAAAACATTACAAATATCAGGTATAAGAGTGGAAGTGTATTGTTTTTTATTACATTAGTCTCATATCATCGATTTCACTTAAAGAAAATAAAACATCTTAAAAACTTTGCTGATATCAAGATGTTGCCATGTCAGTGTAGCAGCACCATGACAAACCAGAGGGTTTCAACTGCTTTACTTGTTGTAACTCGTGCAATTATCATGCACTGAAACCACAAGACAAGGACTCAAAAGCGAAACTGAAGACACATGCGAGGGTTTTTAGGAATCAAGGTCTTTCACTGGCAAAGTTGGGTACACAGGTTAATCATGGCAAACAAATCTGAAAGGAGTCAGCCGAGGTGAGGTCAGAAGCTGAACTGAGGTCATACTTTAAGAAACAACATCACTTAGAAATGAAAGCTGGTACCCTTGACAAGAAAGGAGAACACACACTAAATACAGTAGGAGAGTGGAGTCAAAGGGACACAGGTGCAACACATTAGGGTAGGGTAGCCAATCACAGCAGCAGGAAACACACAAGGGCAGGAAGTGAATCTGAAAAGAGAGTTAATAATGTCAAAATAAAACAAGAAGTGTATAAAAAGACAAGACATAACCAAGCATGAGAACATGACCTAAGATGCAGAGCTGGACATTTATAAGACATTTCGGAAAAGTTTTCTTTTTTCTCATCATACTGTTATTACTGTGACTTATTATGACCTATAGTGGCATTTTATTGTTAGGCACCCTCTAGTGGCTGTAGTAATTATGAAAGGAGTAAAGGAGGAAGTCAGGTGAAGCAGTTTATAGAGCGAGAAAGTCTGCGTTAGGAGGAAGAGGGATGGGTTGACAAAACCACACCCAAAGTATGATCTTTTCCTGAATCTATCCAAGTAGTGTTTGGGCCTAAACCTAACCAAACTGACCGTTCCTTAAACTCAACTGCGGTTATTATTGTAACCATGGCGACAGAGGCCAAGTGTCCCTGTCACTGCCACTGTAGGGGCAGAGTTTGCATGTTCTCCTTGCGCCCGTTTCCTCTGGTTTCCTCCCACAGTCAAAGACATACAGGTTGGGTTAATTGGCGACTCTAAAGTTGCTCATATGTGTGAATGTGAGCGTGACTGGTTGTCAGCCCAGGTGTGTCAGCCCTGTGATAGATGACCGACCTGTCTAAGGAAGACTCTGCCTCTCACACAGTGTCAGCTGGGATTGGCTCCAGCCCCCCTGCAACCGTCAAGGTTAAGAGATATAGCTAATGGATGGATGGCTGGATGGATGGATGGATGGATGGATGGATGGATGGATGGATGGATGGATGGATGGGCGGGCTTTCACTATAAAGTCTTAGAACATTGTAGAACATTAACCTGTCAGGTTTATTTCTTCATGATACCTTGGAAATAAATCAAAGGTGGAAAGTCACTTTACGCTGTCCCCTAGACTGAGAAAGGATTACAGTATTATTGCATTTCATAATAAAATACAGCTAAATGTGTATTGTATTGTATATTGTTATGGTTTCATTTGTTTATTATGAACTTTTTCGTTTGCCAAAATTTAAATTATTTTTTTCCAACAAGTACTGATTTTATCTGTTGCAAAATAGATAATAAAACTTTAGAAAATGTAATAATTATTCAGTTTTTAAACTTCTTTGATGCTGCTGAAGGTTTATCTGCATTGGTCATTTGATAAACACAACAGTAAAAAAGAAGGCCTTATACATGTTTAGGCACTAGATACCTAAAGACCCCTCTACATTTTGAGGCCCTGGGTACTTAGTTCCACTATTTCCCTCAGTACTACACCTCTCATTGTTTCCTTTGGAATTATATCTCTGAGCATCCTCAGCTCTAGAAACAGGTCCTGTTCATTCGTCTGCCGGTTGCAGGTCTATATCTTCCGTCTCTTAAAGTTAATTTAGATAAAAAAAAAGAATTCAAACATACTGTCAAATCCACTGCATTTGTGTATAAGCAGTGAGAGTCAACTATGACATTATATGGGATTGCTCTGGATTCAGGGCACTCATGTACCACCTCATCAATCGCAATGTTGCCCGAATGTTTTTTAATTTCCTTCTTTCAATTGAGCTGAGTGACAGCATTTCCCCCTTTTCACAGCAACCAATCTGATTTTGCCATGATCTCTGTTAACCAATTATCCTGTTGCTGTCAGAGTTTAAACACTGTTCCTTTCAACCCTGCGTGAAGGCTGTTGTTATTTCAGCATGTGACTGACACATCCCATCCCTCCACCTCCAGTTTCCTCCAGAGCCAGCCCCAAAGTGTTTACAGGAATCCTGCATCAGGGCACACCCATCCAGATGTTCATCTGAGGGCTCAGTGTTCTTCAGATCTTTGTCACATTTTGTAGTAATAGTTTTAGGTTGCAGTTATTGTTGAATGGATTGCATCCCATGGGGAAAAAAAACCCAATCTGGAACATCTGTAAACACTGAGAAAAAAGTGAATTTTCTTTTTCAAATATTAGATGTAAATTTATAAAACATGCTAATCCTGTTTGTTTTTTTTCCTTCAGTCGCATCATGTCATAATGTGGCGCACTAACAGTATCACACAGCAGTAGGTCAGTAATTATTGTTGGTCTGATAGGACTGCCAAATCCACATCAGTGTCTCTGCTGGGAGGACATGACTCTCCTCAGTCGGGGTCTTTGTTTTCCATTAAAGCAGGATGTTGCAATAACAGACACAAAAAAGAACAAAAGATAATAAAAAAAAAAAAAACCTGCGTAAGATGAGAAACATCATTTAGCTGAATAATAGCCACCTGAGCTCCAGTCTTTTCACAACAAGTAGCACCTTTGATGGTTCAGCAGATAACAGAACATGCCTTGTTGTTAAAATGCTCAGTGACCTTTGACCTTACAGTGCCTATCAGTTGTTATGGTGATTGAGCTTCAGGATGAGGTTCACCTGCCTACAGTATCATTATTTACCTGGTCACTGACCATGCACTCAGACAACAATGATACTGTGACAGTTCATTATGTGAACATTTTCCTTCCCATTTTTTATCCTCTGCTTATTTTCTCTAAGCTCTGTCCAGTTCTCTCTGTCTGTGTTCATATATTTAGAGCTTCTGATGTTTCCATGCTGTCATTGCTGCTTTCATTCACAAATTTCACACATCATCATCTCACCATTCATCTTTTGTTTCCATTAATAATCATAATAATCTTCAAAGTACCACAGGAGCTTCATCTGAAATTCTCTGTCATCCACCGGCAGTCAAGCTCATCCTGCCCCAACGCTTTTATCTTCATGGACCTGTGCCCAAGGAAGATGCCTTACATTAATGAAGTCCACCTTAATTCATAATACATTTTATCATTAATTTCCAATTGAACATTCCTCATTTAAATACGAGCAAAGCTTGATTCATTTTTCTCTCTTTTTTCTTGTCTTTTGTCTCAAGGCTTAACAACATTCAAAATGCTTGAAGACAATAAGTTTGAAATGAAAAATTGATATGGTAATTTAAATGGTAATAGTCATGTGAGTACAAAAGACAAAATAAAATCAATTGTGTGGTCATATATAGCAGAAACTACACTTGACTGGCTACTTCCACTACCACTATGCTAATGACACCTAGATATTCTTGTGAGTGAGGGCATGCATTGCTGCTTGCCTGGCAGAAATCTCTGGGTGGATGTAAAGTCACCACCTTTAAGTTCAACCTGGACAAGACTGAGTTTGGCCAAACCTACTCAGACAGCAAGGACCCTGGATGTTGATGAACTGCCATTCTCAGCAGACAAGCACTAACTTGCTTCTGTTGAATCCTCATGTATATTGGTGGGCATAGGAAGCACAGGGCCTTGACACCAGAGTCCAGGGTTTGTGTCAGACTCTCATTTGTGATTAGGTAACCATAGAATTTTCAGGTAAAGGTTGTGGTTTTGGTCAACTGTTAAGACATGGTGTCTTGTGCACTGCTGACCTTTCCCTAACTTTAACCAAGTGGTGTGGTTGCCTACACATAACCATAGTAATGTTTAATCAATCCTGCAGTTGCTACAAATGGACATTTTATGCAAGACTGGATATTTTTGCAGGAAAACAAATTAAATAGGTTGTTAGTGAATATTCTCATGAATCATTCAGGAGCTAATTGCAAGGTTTGCTATTGCTACATAGCCATTGCTAGCATTAACAGCCTGTCTCGTCACTTTCCGATCCCGAGTCACTGGCCAGGCTACCCTGAAGAAGTAGCACTGCTCAGAGGACATATTATAATCCCTTGTGCTGTAAACACAACAATGGTTGAAGCTCTTAATGCTAAACTTACAAATTGCTTTTTTAAACCTTATTTCGGGGCAAAGTTACCAAATTTTTTAAGGTTTTTTTTTTTCTGTCTGATTGGGGAGAGAGCCATAACTGCTATCACCTATCAATTCATTTAGATACAAGCCTGGTCTTGTTAGCTGCCCAGGGGCACTGCCAAGATGGCTGCCAAGTGGCGAGATTTGCCTCTGTGCAGTTTACTTTAAATATAAGTTGCTTTTGACAAATTAATGTGATGTATTGTAAGTAAGAAAACAGTCAGCCCAAAAAAAAAACTGCTGTTTTTCACACACAAGGAATTGGTATAACAGTTATATATCTAATGGAGAGATGGATGATTAAATCTAATGAAAAAATCTGTAATATTTCTGTGGCAACTAGTTGATCATCCCTCACATTTCTAAAGGCAGGCAATAAAACGTGAGCAAGCATCTCTAATTATGTCCTGTAGCACTTGTCTTCTGTTGAGTGATTCATCTCTGTCCACAAACAAACTGTTGGCCATCAGGGGCATTAATTAAGCTTGAAATATTACACAGGTTTGTTAAAAGGTTATTACATTAATATTCATGATTCTGTTAGTCACAGCTGAAGACACCCCTCTAGATTATGATACGACATCAGAGTTTCCCCCCAGGATTCAATTTCAATCTTGATGTCTCCCTTTTGAGTTTATATTAAACATTATTTCACATCTGATGGATATTTATAACAAAATACAAAATTAAATGTGAAAAAAAAAAAAAAAAAAATATATATATATATATATATATATGCCTTGTATATGTACAAGCCCATGCCTTGTATATGTACCAGAACTACTTCAATACAAAAATGTTTGGAGGCTAGAGAATATGAGAAAGCAATAGTGGAGAGAAGGAAAGAGTCTTACCTGTTAACACTTAATAACAGTTAATTCTATAGGTCTGTTATTTCCTAATTATTTCCAAGACTTTTCTGCAAAGACCTGTGTAATTTGATTCTAATTATAGGGAAACTGACAGTGTTCAACTGGTACATTTCCAATTAATTTCATGTAATTGGTGGTTAGTGCAGTTCAGCTGAACATATTTACATGTTAAATTTGCCTGCAGGCAAGTATTCATACATCAAAATTGAGTTGCCAATACAAACAATAAATGAGTATTTACTTACTCTTTCAAGGAAGTCCCAGTTTCCCCTACACTTAGTAGCAAATTACAAAGCTCTATTTAAGATATCACCTCAGAAATAATTGGGGAATTAGGGACAGTCTGTAGCATGTGTCTTTCTGTAGATGAAATAATGTGCATGTGAAAACTCATTGATTTACGGTTGCATTAAGATGTTTAAAAGATCACAATAACACTAAAATTCAGTTAATACAAATACACTGTTGTAAAAATGTACAATATAAAATTTGGGAACATATATTTTACTGTGACTTTGCTGACTGCAACTATTAGCATAACTACATACTCTAAAACTTACTTAATTTACATGGGGTCCTAACTCCCGGTACTGTCTTCAGTGCATTATAATTAGATCACTGTAAACTGCATGTAAAGTGAATATATTAACATGTGATTTCCATTTCACTGCCAAACACAAATGAATGCTTCAAAACTGGGACTGTAGACTCAGGTCAAATAAGACCTGGAAGATCTTGAGCAAATGATCACAGTGCTCATTATTCAGTGAAGCATATTTCATGCAAACATCATTAAGTATTTACAACAGCTCAGAAAAGGCTGCTCACACATACTGTAGCTCTGTGACTATACATGAGCTGGTTCCTCTGTCTCAACATGTATCATACATCAAAACAATATCAAAACAAAGGAATTTATACATAAGATCTTATTATCTTTACTTTTAATTAATAAGTGTAAACTGTTGCTTTATTTATCCTTCACAGTTGTATGTTAGTTTCATCTTTTTCCACATACTTAGTTTGTATATATTTGTCAGAAACCATAATGTGAAACTTGGCTCTATCAGGAACCAAAGCACTTAATTATTTAAAGGTCCCATATTGTATAAAGGTAAGATCCATGTCTATTCTGATTATAAAGCTGGTCTAGGTTCTATATTGATATTGCTACAAAGTATCAAAGCGTTCAGTCCACAGAGAAATGCATACAGCCTGTCTTCAGAAACTGAGCCTCAAAACGAGCTGTCAATACTTCTGTAACTCCGTGACGTAACAACAAATCAGTTACTGCTCTCAGCCATGCCCCAAGCCCCGCCCACCTGGAAACACCATCCAACCTTGCAGGATTTGGTTTCTCTGGGTTTACCTGAAATATGCTATATTTTTATTCAATCCTATCCAGCCAATCAGAAGAGAGGCTCAGAGCCTTATTCTATCTTGCTTATACAAATGGTTTTTGATTTTATTTTTTTCCTAAATATAATGGTCTAGTAGACTGATTTGTGAGTGACAGCTTAACCCAACTCCTCTTCAGTTTCAAAAGCCTTCTTCATGTCCCGCTGCTTTGTCCACTTTGCTGACCTCACCAGCAACAGTGTCTATGAAAAACAACATTTGCAGTTTAGTCTGGTGCGTCCCTGCAGAATGAGAGCTGAATAAGTATTGATATCTATACATATTTAGTTCTACTTGGCCAGTATTCCCTCAGGGATCAATTAATTTCAGACCTTTTTTTTCAAATAATAGAAGCTTTTCAACATGGGAGTGGACTCAAGCTGGGAAATGTAATATATTCAGGGGCATGGAAACATCCGTTGTAGTGTGATAAGAAGCCAAACAGCTGGAATGTGTCCTGTGGGGAGCCATGGGAACCAGTCTCCTAACTGTCAAACATTGTCCCTAATACATGGGTGGTGCAGGATTGTCTCTCTTTCGTTTTGTCATTACAAGCTCCCCTTACAGCGGGTGACCCAAAGACTGATGAAACATGCTGTGCCCATGTGATGGGCTTGCCACCCTGGAGGTGATGAATTCACAACCATGGCAGATCGTATGCTGGTCGGTCTTTGATGTCCTCGCTCATAGGTGCATTTTATGTCTGTCTGTTCAGATCAAATACAGAGCAAATTTTAGAGGTGGTGTGTACAAAATCATTTTTTTATGTTTTATTTTTTGTTGCTCTGTTCGTTGGTTCAATAAATTTTGACTTCCAACTAAAGTGCTAGTTAATCTCACTAAACCATCCCCTCATGTACAACTTGCATGACTATTTTAACACTCCTGTTTCTCAGTTTGTTTGGAGCTATTTTGGGGCCCTTGAGCAAATCCCTTAACCCAAATCACACTGTGGGCAGATTGTGTGATAAGACAAGAATAAACCATAGTTTTCTATTACTCCTTGTGTGTGTGTGTGTGTGTGTGTGTGTGTGTGTGTGTGTGTGTGTGTGTGTGTGTGTGTGTGTGTGTGTGTGTGTGTATGTATGTGTGTTTGTGATGGTCACCCAAAGATTAATCCGGCTGTCAGTGTAAACCCTCAAGTTTTGCTGTCACTGTCTATGTCCTGGGCATCAGGACACTGTGATTCCCTCTCTCTGTTGGGTTATTGTGTGTCTCTCTCTCTCTCTTGTTTCTCTCTAGTCATTTCCATCCCTCCCTTTATCCGTCTGGCATGTTCGTCAGTGATGAAGAGGGGCCCTGTGGGCTTTGCTAATGCATTTCTCTGGCTGGGTTTTGGATCTAATAAGCAGGGATTTACAGACAGGACAGACTGACCAGGGCGGCCCATGGTTTCATAATGAGCGAGCAGAGAATGAGAAAGCATGACATCCTACCAGATCTGGACAGAGAGCCTGAGACAGAGAGATGGAGAGAGGAAAAAAGACAGGAAGGAAAAGGAGAATAAAAAAGGGACATGAGCACAGAGATGCTTTTAAAATTAAATAAAACAAAACCACATTAATTTCAATTTGTAGTTTCATTAGTTGGATTGGCAGTGAGTTGAGTGAACTTTGGAAGAAAAACATGATGGGAACACAATATTTTCTCTGCCGTGTAACGGTGGATTGATCACTTCAGGTTGGGAGAAAGTTGTTGCTTCTTCCTAAGTAAAAGTAAGATGGGACACTAAGAAATGTGCAGGCCAATTGGTGCAGGTAATGCGACAGGTTTGCATAAAAGGTAGGTCTCCCTGTGAGGAGTTCATACATCTGAAAGGAGCATTAGAGCATAGGGCATTTGAAGTATGCCTGGACTACCTTGGTTAGCCCACCACAACAGATGCGGGCAAGAATAGATGGATGGATGAGACTGGCATCCATCTATCAATTTTTGCACTGTTCTACCAGAGTAAATGTGAAATCTTTACACAACAGGGACATTTTATGATATCCCAGACTTCCCCAGCTCCCACACTCAGCCAATTAACAGACACATAGACACATATAACCAGAAGTATCCAGAAGTATGAAAATGATAATGAATTAAGGTGGAGGAGCGAAGTTGTTAAGGGGATTAATAAAAGGTGGAAGAATTATTAGCATTATATTATGTAAAGATGCAGTGCAGTCTCACAGAGCTACTAGCATGGCTGTAGTTTTATTGTTGTTCAATCTCACTTTGACATTTGATCAAAAGCTTTATTCATGACAACAAAGCTTCACGTAATTAAAACAAAACAGACTTTAGATTACATGCGCAAGAAACCAGGTTACTGTGCGAAACCATGCAGCAACAGGGAATCAGAGACTGTGTCTATGTAAAGATTAAGGAGAATCAGTGAAAAGGAGGAGACACTGTGAGAAAATGAGGCTCAACATTTCAGACAAGCACAGCAAGCAGAAATGAAAATGCTGCTGAAGCTCTGGTCTGCTGAGGGAACATGTTGAAACTAATTAAGGGGAATTAAACCAACTAGGGAACGAGGAGGTGGGAAGAGAATGAATGTGAAATTAATATGATGCGAGTTTCTTGGACCGCCATGAACAACAAAAATTCCAAAGAAGCAGGAAGGAAGGTGTGAAGTGTGTGGACCGGGGGATGACCAAAGCGAGCTAGGGCAGGAGGGAGGACAGAAGTGATGATGAAAGGAGAGAAGGATGAAAAGGAGGGGAGGAAACTCTGACAGGGTTGAAGGAAGTTGAAACAAAAGTTTGGAACAGGATGGTGACAGAAGGGAACAGAAAGTGATGCAAAGAGATGAAAGGAGAAGGAAAGAGGGAGAGAGATACATCTTGTGGGGTGATAGGAAAGGACAGAGATAGATGGAGCTTTTGAGGCTGGAAGAAGTGATTCAGAGGAATGGGACCAGACAGTGATGTAGAGAGAGAGAAGTAGGGCAGCAGGATGGATGGCAACAAGGAGGGATGAAAGAAATGGAGTCTTGATGGAGAAATGGAGAAACACCCACGTTGAGGAAACAGTGAAAGTTAGAGGGGGAAGTGAAGGGAGACAGAACAGTAAAACTAAAAGAGACACCAACAGGGAGATGATGAATAATTCGATCACAACAGCTTGACTGACAAACACCACATAAGTGTGTGAGACACTCGAGCTGCTTTCAGAGCTTTCTTGACCTTTATGTAATTTTCAGGTCATTTCTGTGAAGCCAGCAGCCCGCTCAACTCCTTCCACAAGTTGCACTTTCTCTGCTTCTTCCATCAGTTCTTGTCTTTATTTGAGAGTATTTGTAAGAAAATTGTGGCACAAATTATTTAAAGGCATTGGTAAGCATAAGATTCTGAATATAATTTGTGGTATTGCAATGAATATAAATATTAGGTATAACTGGTATAACAAAGTTATTTCTCATCCCTAATGTTCATGTGGGGATGTGCACCTAGTACATTTACATTTACTCATTTAGTAGATCCTTTTATCCAAAGCGACTTACAAGTGAGGGACATCATTAAGCTTCAGTGCAGTAAGAAACCTTGGCACAAATACAAAGTACTACATCTATTCAATAAGTGCAAGGAGATCAGGTAAAGAAGTGCACAGTAAGTGCTAGTTAAGCATGTTAGGGTGTTAGAGGTGATAGGAGACGAGGTGCTCTTGGAAGAAATGAGTTTTCAAGAGATTCTGTTACCTGCATCCCTGCACTGGCTACCAGTCAAGTACCAAGTGAGTCTAAGATTCTTTTATTTGGTTTTTAAGGCTTTAAATTGTCTGGCACCCCAGTATATTTCTGAGCTCCTCTGCCCCCTGATAGGATTTGGTAGCTTGTTCCACCATCGGAAAACCACAGACAAGAACAGTCTGAACCGAGATTTCCTTGTGTGCATGGATGGAGAAGATGGTGCAGTATTTGTGACTTGAATGTGATTCAGGTGGCCATGGTCTGCATTTTGGACCATCTGTCAGGGTTTCACTGTGTGTGAAGGAGGAAGCCCTCCAGATGGGCGTAACAGTAGTCGAGATGAGAGATAACCATGGTCTGTACCGAGAGCTGGGTGGCGCACTGAGTCAGGTAAGGCCTGATTTTTCTGATGTTGTACAGAGCAAAGTGGCACAACAAGGAGACGGATGCAACATGGTCAGAGAAGGATGGCTGGTCATCAAACATGTCACCCGTGGTTTCCTACGATCTTGGTACAGGTAAGAAATGAAGGGGTTACAGTAAGGGGAGTGAAGCAAAGCCATGTTAGCACTGGTGACTGTGTCTCTTCAGATCTTTATCATTCAAAACTGCAATAAATCCACATATCCACCATATCATCTAATCCAACAAGTTTTGATCACTGTGATGAGAGAGAATCCACAACACTGAAGATGAGACAGACTGGGGTTGGGAAAGAGTCAGGGGAGACACGAGGATAAAAGAAGAAGAAGAAGATGAGAGGGGAAGGAGGGCGGGGAACAGACGGTGAAATGAGGGGGATCGAATTTTGTAAAGGTTGAGAGAGGACTAAATGCAGGTCTAAAAGGAACTGGAATAAGGCAGTGAGATGAAAGCCAAAAAGTTGTAAGAGAAGTCCTGACATTTTTGACGTTGGAGTATCTGAGGTCTCTTACCCTCAGAGTGAGGCTCATTAAACATACTGGCACTCTGATGAGACAGAGACCCAACAGACATGGGCCCTGAAGAGTGGGAAAATTGAGCACAGAGTAATTTTAGTGTGGGTTGAAGACGCTACACTGGAACTGCTTTGAATGTACTGATTGGGATCTATTTAAAGACTCTTGTTCCGACAGATTATCTTATCGGCTCGCGCTCTAGTTACATCTCTCTTCGTAAAAAAATTGGTGATTCCCTGCAAACCATTTTCCCCTAGAAAGCCCTGGATTAGCGAATGGCTTAAACGTGCTCTTAATTAGAAGAAGCTGTCTCATTATGAGGGAGATGAAACAAAAAAAGGGAGGCAGAGAAAGTTGTTAAAAGAGAGATAAAGCTAAAATCAGGTATGTAAGTTAAGTGGAGGGTGAGCTGAATAGCTGCTGAATAGATGAATTGCAAGAAGAGCTAAATAAATTTTACTCTTGGTTTCATATCTATGATTTTAATGATGAATTTTCTCAATTTACAAGTGGTCCTGCAGGCTGGAAAATTAAAATGAATAAAGTGAGTGTGTGTAAATCTTTTGGTCATATTAAAGAGAGGACAAGCCTTGGTGCTGATGGTATAGGGGGTAAATTATTAGGGTTGATAGGGTTGAAAATATAGGGTTGTGCCCTTGCAACTGTGCGGTACTTTTTCACAAGTCCTCTTTGGAACAACAGTAAGTTCTGAGCATCTGGAAGGAGTCCATTGTGGTGCCAGTGCCAAAGGTTAAGTCTCCTAAGGCACTGAATGATTGTCGCCCTCGCTATGAAAACACTTGAAGAGTCTTTCCTTTGAATAAATTGTGGCTGACACCAAGTGGATTTTCATTGATTTTCGAAGGAGGCCTGTATGTGATTATACTGTAGGTGAGCCAGTGGCAGCAGTTGAGCAATGTCAGTATTTTGCTCTGTAATTGACGAGAAACTTAAATTTGATGCAATGCAGATGCTTTATGGAAAAATCAATGGTTGTTGTTTTTAGGAGGTTTTAATGTGGACATGACACGGATGAAGACGTTTTGTTCTTCTTTTATTGAGCCTGTCCTTTTTTTCTTTGATTTGCTGGTTTGTCAGTCTTAGTCTTAAAAATGGGAACAAATTGCAGAAAATCATCAAGTTGTGCTGTAAGATAACTGATGCTATCCTTAATATGTAACAATGTAAAAATCCCATTGTCTTTTTGTCGAGGGAACTAAGTTGATGCTAACTTCCAGGTTGGCTACAAAAACATGTCATCTCTGCTTCACCTTATGATCTTCAGCACCTGCATAAATAGAGGATCATCTCAAAAGGAACAAACTGTTGCATGTTAGTTTTTGAAACAAACTATAATCCTGTTTCCATAATTCATGGTGACATTGTCGGAGACACAGATCTTGTGCTGTTTTGAATGTATATTTTGGTCTGTACAGTAAATTGCCGCTTGGTGACATTTTAACAATTTTCTAATCTTGAATCTGTAACATCATCTTTCAAAAATCATGATGATGATGATGATGATCACACTTTGTGTAATGAGTGCATTTGCAGTCATTATGAATAAAGCAGATGCCTGAGCATTACAGCAATCTAGAGGTCTGTTTGAGGAGTTGTAAAGTGCCTCTACCATATAAGTCATGTCATTAATTTTCAATGAACTCTTTGGTTAATTAAAAAGAAAAAAAATTCTCTATCACTTCCCCGTGTTGAACATAACACACCATGGCAAATAAGACATGATGCAATTACAAACACACAAGTGGCAATGAGTGCCAGCAGCAGCAGACATGGTGAAATGAACATCTCTGTTAAAAACATGAAGCTGAGCCGGCGGATAGTCAAATAAATGAAATCAAATAAACAACAGGTCAGTTCTCTGAGCATCTTCCAGCAGAACGCAGCTGAATCAGGCGTTTCGAGGACTGGAGAACAGCCATCAATTCACAGCCTTAAACGGAGACACAAACCAACATTTCAACACTTCATCAGAATCAAAGTGGATGAAGACCTGAGGCAAGCATTTATAGTTACCTGGACCAGATGGTCAATTGTCATTGGATAATTGGTTGAACTGGGTTTCAAATCTATTGGATGCAGTTGTCATTAAGGAGAAAATTAACTATAGAGACTAAAACTGTTTTTGTACGTGGCTGTTAACATATTTATTTCTGCTGTAAAGTTGACATTTTACCATTGGAGTCTATGGGGATTGACTCACTTTTGGAGGAGAACTGCAGGTTTTTGGTACCTCACTGTTAGCTTCATGTTTCAGCCCTGGAGATTGCCGCTTGTTTCTGACTGTCATTCATGTTGGTTAAATCATGAGACATGGGATGGGTCTACTGTTTTAGATGACATTTCAGGTGTTAGTATGATAATATCATTACATGGCAAAAAGTACCAAAAAGCACATTTATCAGATCTGGATCTTATTCTAGGTACAGTTATAAAACCACCACAATATAACTTGAAAGGTCAACTGAGCCAGACTCGAGCGCTACACCATTAAAGGAGAAACCAAACCCTGTAAGGTTGGCTGGGGGTGGGTCCAGGTGGGCGGGACTTGGGCCATGGCTGAGAGCATCTGTTGTTGTGACATCACAAAGTTACAGAAGTCCTGACGGCTCGTTTTAAAGATCAGTTTCTGAATACAGGCTGTGTGCATTTCTCTGTGGACTGAGCACTTTGATACTTTCACAGTATTAATATTAAACCTAGACCTGCTTTATAATAAAAAAGACATGGGCATCTACCTTTATGCAATATGGGGCCTTTAACATCCAAATCATCAAACCACTGCATATTATTCAAGTGCTATAAAGGCTGTGGTAGAAGCAGATTTTTTTCTTTATGGTAATTTGCTCAAATGTTTTCCTGTTTATGTCCTCATTCAGTAATGTGATTATGTTGTTTATTCAGTACTGATAATTCTGGTTGGAGGCTCTGAATCACCTACTGTGCTTTCTCATCACCTATTACAGATGTGTGACGGTATTAATGTATTTGTGTGTGTGCAAAACCAACTGCTGCACATCTTGAAAACCTTCTGCCCTTCTGTGAATGGAAATGAAAACCAGGTTGCCACTGGGCAGGAGATTCTATCACATCCTGCCTCGTTAATATGGCTCTTAATTGGCAAATACAAATTGGTGCTTGATCATCATCACGGTGGGATGCAAAGCTCAGCATTGGTCTGAAAACAAGGCAGTCATTCATGATCCCTGAAACGCTGGTGTGAATGGAGGGTTTAGAAGCAGAACAGGCAGCACCATTAGGGAATCAGATTGAGATGCCAGGAAACAGACTTGAAAAATGATTAGAAAATGAAGAACACGATTAATTGTGTCTCTAGCATCATAATTACTCGGTGCCCATCCTTTGTCCTCCTATCTTCCTTTGTCTGCTCAACTGCTCTCTGAATGAATTCTCTGAGTAGAATGTATGAATGCAAAGCAGTGGTAATCTGAAAGAGATGAAAGGCAGAAGATAGATGAACCCAAACACAAAGCAGTTCCACCCTTCCAATCGCCCACCTACACATGGGCTGAAATGGTTTCAGCAATAATTCTTCCATTAGAGGCAGCTGCAGAAAAAGCCTCGCCTTGGTGCTCATTATTGTCTTTGGAGGAATGAAACCCTCAGGCCACAGGCCGATCAGCACTAATCAGCGATAAATTATTCAGCCAATCAGCTGGTTACAATTCATCACCTTCCCTCTATTGATTCAACAAAACCCTCAAATCATCAAATTATATTCTCTCTATGATGGCACTTGAGCTCTTTGCACAAGGTAATAATATTTCCACGCAACTTCACATTTGACAGACATTGAATATGACATGTTGGTGACACTGTAGCTGCATTGCAAATGACCAGGGAACCGCGGCCAGCAGCGTCTCCGCCAGACAAGGATTGTTAAAGTGAAAATGTGAATTAAACTTGATGTTAAAGCTGTTGAAGGTTATTTTTCCTCCAAATTCAGAATATTTTACAATATGGTCACACATTTTGCTCCTGGTTGTTAAGATGACTTTATATGAGTCCAGGAGAACTTAGCATAGTTACATTTGAGCCCAAATGGCCTTAACAAAGGGTGCTTTCACACCTAACCTGTTTGGTTTGGATGGTGATTAAGGCTGTCAATTGAATCCTACAGAATAACCACCAGACAGAGACCGCTTGAAAAGGAGGGTCTAACTGTGTTGTATTGTGCTTGTATCCAACACAAGATACTTTGGCAGTCCAGTAAGTCCATTAAAAAGTCATCACATAGCAATAGCACAGTAACACCCCTGGTATATTCCTGTAAAAGATACGTCTTTGTCATTCTATTATTCATTGTTATATTAATTTGCAATCTAATAATTGTAATAATGACCGTAATAAATTATTTCTTCATGAGCTGTGACACAAGACAACATAAATATACACATCAGAAACATTAAAGTACAGAGTGATCTGCTGTCAGTCCCCAGAATTTAATTGAACTAGGATTTAACCAACACATAGTCAATCTTATTATTCATCCTGTTTGACTTTATGCATGGCATCAAGGATTTGTGCACTTCTAGAAAGAATGCTTTGGGCATTTCTTTATGCTAATGACCAATTATCTTAACTTGGTTTCAGAGCTTACTTCAGTGGTTCTAACAGGCCTAGACTTGTGTTGGAAAACAACCCGAGACAGATAGAGATTTGAAAGCTGGATCAATGGCAACTGAAAAATTGCCACGAAAATAGCAACGAGTGGGAATTGATGTAGCTCTACAGGTTGTTGTGAGTCATTGTTTCTCAAACTTTTTCAAGGACCAGTTAACCATTAAAATAAAACTCAAGGATCACCTAACTCCCCAAACATCCCCAAGACCAATAGGGCCCACTACGTGGGTGGAAGAGTGTCAGCTGGGACAGACTTTTAATTATCAAACACCTGTCTTCAGGTCTTTGCACCTTGCCTGCTGTGCCCGTTGTGTCGGCAGTTTCAGCCACCGGTCCATGATCTTGTCCATTGTCCGGGCAGCTGATAACTGGTGAAATTTAGCACAGTCCCAGGGCAGGCTAACCGTTAGCTTCATCCACATTTCCTTTCAAATGTCCGTTTGACAAATTATGTCAAAAACGATCAGACTGTATATTGGCGTAGCTACGTGAGCAGATGGTGTTGGGGGATGGATGCAGTGAAATCCAGCAACAGTGCAAAACAACCAGTTTTTTAATTTTATGAGTTGACTTAATATTGAGAACAACACATATATACTACTTGCTACCAGGCTTTGTGGTCACTAACAGACATTTTGAGAAATGCTTAATTTAACAAATCTACTCACAGGCCACTCTTTGATAGGTGATCTTACATAATTAAATGTCCCATATAGTATAAAGATAGATTCCCATGTGTGGCTCACTAACCTCTTGTTAGAGTTCCAGAGAGAAGCCTGAGAGAGGACATGTAAAATAACATTGAGATGGTTTTTAGTTCTTAAAATCACAAATATATCTTGATATGGATCAACATTTCAAATAAAACACAGGATTCCTAAATTAACATGAAAAATCTTAGTTCAGTTGTGCTTAGCAACCGCTACAACAGCCTTCGTGTTAACTGAAAATGTTGTTGGTGAGTTGGAGACATCAGTCACTGCAGTCTGATTGTGGAAACACAACAAACCAAAAATAAATCTGCTAACATGAGCAGGATATTAAGCTGAATAATAATAGTGTAGCAACATAGCGGATCAGTCTGCTAATCATGCCGTGATTGCCTGAAAGGCATGTCCAATCAAGTGATTTCCTGATTGCTAAAGAATTTCATGTGGATGATTCAGATTCACATGATTCAGTTTTCACTTGGGAGAAAATATAAGAAGGGATTCATGACTGAGACCCAGTGTGGTTAAAGTCAAAGGGGTTTCTCTGACTGTTACTACAGACGATGAAGGTAATAATCCTGCGTTGAACCATTCAATTTGGTTGTTATAGTCCTGTGCCAGTAAAGGCGCAGGGGCTGATGATGCAAATTGTTTCTAATTGTCAGGAGGAAGGAAGCAGGAGGTGAGAACCTTTGAAAAGACAAGATGTTCTCCCGGTTACCTCTGACCAATCTCACTCCTAGGAACTCGGCAGAGCTATTCCCGGTTTGGAAAAAGCTCATAAAATAGCCATTTCTTCTTCAGAGTAATTCAGAAAGGCATTTTAAACACTGCTCAGCCACCGTTGGAATGAAAGTGCACCAGCTGGGCCATTCAAAGAAATGACAATATGATTGTTGTTCTTTATGCAGCGGTGACACTCTGAATTTACTGGGGAGTTAGAGAGTATTCATTGTCAGTTTTTAACGGCTAACAAGTATCACAAAACTGCAGAGGACACATTCAGCAGACACAGAGAAACACCATCATCCCCCTGGAGTCATGTTTCTGTCAACCTGAGTCCAATATTCACTCTCTTTTTACCTTTGGTTTGGTCTCCACCAACTCCTGAGAAAAATATAGGAGATGAGAGTGAGAGCCATGAAACTCAACATTGCAGTGTTTGTGTTTTTTTAACCTTTATTTATTCATGGAAGTTTCACTCTCCTTTACAGGAACGCCTTGATCACATTCACACAGTACCAGTACAACCACAGTCTGGCTTGCCGGCCGCTGAGCAGCTCTACGGGTGCAGTTGGGGTTAAGGGCTTTGCTCAAGGGCACCACAGTGTTGATGAGGGTTGAATAAGCGCTATTCTTTCACCTTTCCCAGACTTAAACCTATCATCAGTCAAATTCATCTACTTTGTCTTTTTGTAAAAGCACCAGATATCAACTAAAGACAAATATTACTCTTTGTTGTTGTTGCTGAGCTACAAAGTTTGTGTTTGTAACAACAGTATAACCGGCCTTTATTTAAATTATGACTAAGCATTGATTTGTATAAACATTACTGCAGTTTAAATGGCCCTAACAATGTTAATCTTTTAATCATTTGGAAGTTGAGATGCTAATTTGCCTTGATGCTAACAAGCTGTCAGGCTCGTAAGTTTGGGGTGACAGGGCGGTGGTTTGAGCAGCATATGCATATTTATGTTTATACTGATAATATGTCATTTAGTTGCCCTTAGCTCATTAAAAAGGGGGACAAGGGAGGGAGAATGAAAGCAGAGGACAGCTAATTATGCATGATTCTGACAACAAGTGACGATCTTGCTCCATGTCAGGAACTGTTGGTGTGTGGATGAGACGGAAAAAGAATTCTACTTCACAAAATGTGTTGCTATAGTCCTTAAATAAATCCTACAAAAGACAGAACTCCAAAAAGAGGCCACCTGGTGACAGCAAAGTTTATTTACCAAGTGAAAGTGACTAAAAAAGTCCACAAACAGAATCGTCCGGGTGGAAAATGTCGGCCCAGATCTTGAAGTCCCTAACGTTGGGACTGCTAAAGTAAAAGAGTGGCCAATCAGAATGGTTCCTTCGTCCCAGAGATACTAACACTGTCCTACATGTTTTCAAAGCCATTGGTATATGGGCAAAAAACCCAAATGATTTCAATGATATTCAGTGTTTTGTTTTTTTTGTTTGTTTTTGTCCTAGAACATGCATATTATCACTCACATGCCAAGGGACGGCTTTTTCTGAATAGCCTAACTTATATATGTATATATGTATATATTATATTTTCTATATGTGTTAAATTGCATTTTCTCTATTGTTCCTATTAAATAAAGAAACTGAACTAAACAGCCTGGGTTTCAAAGGGGGAAGGCTGGGAGATGTAATAAAGATTTATACCTCTATATATGAGGGAGGTAGTAATTACCAACACTGCCCCTTTTGCATATGTAATTTTCAATTACTGGCTTTAGCTAGCATGATGAGCATCAGACAGAGCAGCGGTTCACCACCTGAACACATGAAAGCACACTCACTCCAGCAGCTGTTTCCTCCAAACCTGAAAACTGTAATTAATACAGCAAATTGTCAACTAAACAACACCTTCTGTGTAAAATTAAGCAGCGAGCATACATCTAATCACAAACCAAAATAACTAAGGGAGCGTTATGAATAAATTAGATATGGCAGTTTCTAAAACATTACACAGATTGAATATTAGAAAGAAATGACTTCCTTAAGTTAACTGAACAGAGAGTGAATTGAGCCTTGGCCTGGGTGTGACAACTTCAGAGCAGAGGAGAAGAACAGGTTTATTTGGCATCACGGTAATTACTTTCAGGCTTCAGGCATACAACACATGCACAGACTCATTAATTCTGTCTCAGGCTCTGTCTCCCAAACACACTAAACAACAATTTATTTCTTTGGTTCTCTTTGTGTCGCCTGGAGCTGCAGTTGGCTGCAGTGAGGAAGTCAAACTGCTTTTGTCCGAGTGAATGAGAGAGAATACGAGGAAGTGTCTTCAGAGGGATTTAAGTATATGTTCCTTCTATGTGCAGGGTTTTGTCCATCGTTAAACACAGAGCAGCGAATGCAGAACAATGTGTCCAATGAGTCCAATGATTTGCTTCATAATCTACTGTAGAGAAACATTCATCTTATTTTTCACACCCACAGTTGAAATTTAGTTTCATTACATGTCATGACATGAGTCTCTGTGGATTTATCATACTGACATAATGTGTTTCCTTCCTCCCTATTTTGTTTGATGTAGTAATTAGCTTCAGAGCAAACCCTGGCATATAGATCTAGTTGCTGCAGTGATATTGTAGCAGATGCAAAATCACTATACATAAAATTGTGTTATGTGAAACCACCTTAAGTTGTACTTAATATAGTGAAAATTGAGACTGTCCTCCTGTTAAGTACGAGGTTGTCTATGTAAGCAGATTGATCACAAACCATGGATATGTTATAATTCACATTCAAATATGTTATGCTGTTTTTCTATTTTTCAATTTGAAAGCATTACATAGAGCACATTGGATTGTTATAGATGTGCTCTTCAAATAAAATTCCCTTGCCTTCAATCTTTTGAAAAAGTTTTAGAAATGATTTCAAAAATAAAAAAGGCATCAATGCTGCACCTCCACACACTGCTGGCTCTGTTTTTGGGTTGCAGATCTTCAAAATGTACCTTTGTGATGCCCCTTTGAACTTTTTACACATTTTGAATTCTGCATGTTTCATATCTTTTGTTTCTTATGAATTTCCAACAATCTGGTAACCTAAAATGTATTAAATGAGATGCACAGATTTAATAACAAAAATACTTCTGAAGATACTTTAGCTTTAGTGAACTCTTAGTTTTCTTCCTCTTTGCCCTTCCTCTCCTGCTGGAATGAAAGATTTACAACTCTGGCTGTCCTTGGAGCAGTTTTCCTTTTTCTAGTGATTTTTCTATTTATATATTAAAGATGTTTCTCCTCTATCTAACATTGTGAGGAAAAATGCCCTGGAGCTCCGGGTACATGAGAAAACGCTCAGGGGATTGCAGAGCGGAGAATAGCAAGGACATTTTAAAGGAAAAATTACGAAAATGGATACAGTAGGGGGAAAGATAAGATGAGATGAGAAATGATGAGAAAATTTAAAAAAAAAGGGATGCAGCTAAAGATGTGAGAGTAAACAAGAGGAAATGTTATGAGTGATGCGAGATTTCATGACAAGAAAGAAAAGACGCAACGAAAGATAAGAGGAAGGGAAGAGCAGGCGATGATAGAACAGAGAGGAGGAGGAAGCACGAGAACTGATCGGGAAGTTGATGAGATCAGAGGTTGAAGAGAAAGAGATGAGGGAAGAAGATGAGGAGTGAGGAAGAGATGTGAAGAGAGATGAAAGGAGAAATGATGATAGTGGAAGGTATGGAGAAAATAAGGGGAAGATGGGAGTTAGAATTGGGGGTTATAAGAATGGTTAACATAGCACAGAAGTGAAGGTAGTAAAGAGGGAAGTGAAGGCAAACCTAATAAAAGAGGCTGGAAGCTGCTGAGCTGGTAATAATTTTCATTGGATTTACCTCTGAAACACTTTTACACTGTATACCAAAATGATTAAACAGTAAATGAACTCAATTAACTCATAATCCTTGCCCCACACCCAGTGGTAGATCAAAGAACTCACATTATTTTTCTATAGTTCTTCACATCAACGACACAGAAACCTGGAACAAGAACAAATGGAATGACAGATAAGAGGCGAAGATGTCTGAATCATGTATTCTGGCAGTGGGGGTCCCACAAGCCTCAGTTCTGGATCCTCATCAGGCTGAGTGTGTGTCCTTTTTTTCCCACCACTCACAATAATATGTTCAATTCTGGTTGGTCATTCTCAGCAAAGACAGCAGAAGAAATGCCAAAGTACTTGAGTGCAAAGCTTTGTCCAAAGGGAATTACTAGGAACTCTTATAATGTTGCTTTTCAGTTATGGAAAATGAGAAATCTTTCCATGCCCACACATAGTCTGCTATAAGTGCTACTGTCACTAGATAGCTTGTGCTTGTTCTAAGCAGATTTACAGACATTTATTTATGGTGGACGTTGGAGATTTGAGTGAAATTCCTGGAAAGCATATGTCAAACTGAATAGAACATGTAACATGTACATATATGCAGCTTTGACTGAGTTGTGAGTCAGAGAGGGAGTTATTAAGCGGTTCTCTGTCCTATTTTTGTGGCCGACATTTTGTGCTCAACCTGTACTTTCATTTCCTCATCTAGGAAACTTTCTGGTGGTGTACCTCAAGAGTCCTTTCTGGGCCTTATTCTATTCTATTCTCAATCTATACGCTTGCCCCTGGTCATATTATTAGTCGACAAAATGTATTGTTTAATTTTTACATTGATGACAGAGACATGCATTTTCCTGTCGACCCTCCTGATTCTTATGTGGCTGCTCTGAAAGTCTGCTGAAAGTGTTTGATGTCTTGATTTTCCCCTAACATTAACCAAAGCATTTTTGTTGCCCAAACTTAACCACAGACAGGACTCTGAATGTGAACTCAGGTCTCTGATGTGACAGACAGTATCGTAGTACTCAAGTCCAGGACTTGTGACTCTACTTGAAATTGAGCACTGATGACTCAGTCTTGGACGTGGACTTGAGCGTTGACTGCATTCTGACTTTTACTCGAATCAGACTCAACCTTGATAACTCAGATTTGCTCTCAGGTGGTGGAGACTGGACTCAGTCGACCCAGTCCCCAGTGTTCAAGTCTGAGACTCAAGGTCACTCAACTTCATTCATTTAAAAAATACTTTGCCTTTGAAGAGAATCCAGCCAGCGATCACGTTTCCCACAAAAGGTATTTTTGTTGCAGTTTGCTTATATAATATGAATATAATTTCTGTGAGAACGAACCGGTCTTGATACTTTTGATCGTGAAGATTTTAAGGAGTTGTACAGTAATCTGTAGGAGATGTCGTCTCACAGTCATTTTTGCTGGTGCAATTGCTGACCATGTTGGTGGATTAGTCAAATTAGTTGGCCAGACTACAATAACTCACTTCACAATTGACCCTATCACCTCACAGTGTCTTTGCCTCACATTTTTCCCTCCGTACCCCACATATCCATCTCTCCGAAAACCCCCTGGAGAGGCGTGATTCACGGCATGAAAACCCCTGCAATATTAAGCATGGCCACAGCGTATATCACTTTGATTACTGGAAATGGTTTAGACTAAAGTTGGTGTGTATGAAAACACTTTGTGTGTGCACATACGTGTTTGTGTGTGTGTGTGTGTGTGTGTGTTTGTGTGTATATGTGTGTGTGTGTGTGTGTGTGTGTGTGTGTGTGTGTGTGTGTGTGTGTGTGTGTAACTGTGATGCAGGCTTGAGGCTGATTATGGGGAATTTATATCATGTCCTTGAAATTTGTGTTTTTAGAAATTACAGGCTCGATTCACTGTGTTTCATGACTTCAGGACATGATTAAAAAGAAAACTTTTTTTCTTCTTTACCCTATTTTATGGATTTGTGCTTTATTTCTTCTGACTACATGTTTATTTTGCAGTTGTGAGCACATTTAGTATACACTTCGCACAATGCTTTATTTTTCCTCATCCTATTAAATTAATATCTTTTTAATGTCTGATCTCTATATTTTCATCACATTGAGTGCACAACACAATTGAGTACACTCCTGCTCAGTGGTTACTTGTTTTTAGCAGAGGGGGAAGAGGAAACCAATAAATTTGAAAAAAACTCATGTTAAATTAAAAGGTTTATATTTAAGAACCAGCTGCTATAAGTCAGGACACCCTTCATTAGTGTGATTCCACACTTTTACTTTCTTACTATTTTGTATGTCGGACTTTATTTTTGATATCAGATTCGGTCCTCCGGGGCATTGATGATACCAGTCGTGCACAAATCTACGGAGAGATGTTCTGCCACGGATGATTATTTTCTGCTCTTTGCTGGAGGGGCTCTGTTGTTCTACCTTTCACTTTTAAAAACACTTCAAATATCTTCTATTGGATTCAAGTCAGGGGATATGTGTCATAGTTTTCACTTTTTTCTTCTGTACAAACTCTTGTGTGATTGTTGTGAATGTTTTTATTTGGGATCATTGTGACATTGGAATATTCCTCACCTGCCAAGCTTCTTGAGACAGGGGTTCATCTTTTCAATGGGGTATTTATTTGGGTAAACAAACTTGTAATCATAGTACTATCTATAAATATCATCATCCCTAAACTTTTTTTCCCACTTGGTCTTCTCTGATTGGTAGAATGGCATCCTGTACCTCCTAACCACCGCTGTAACTGAGTATTGGTTTATATTCAGTTGCCTGCTGATGCTCTTGTACCCTCTCACGTCTTTATGAAGTCTCACCAGCTGGTTTCTTATTAACCTCACCATGTGGAGCATTAGACATAACACAGGCCAAAACTGTGGAAGCTGTGGCATAGATGACAATATTTCCCCAGTAGCTACAGGAGCTCAACTGATTTGCCGGCCCGGTCAGAGACACTGGGAGGAAATGACACCAAGTTGGAGTTATATTATAAACTTTGTGAAAAGATTCTGGGCTTCTGGGAAAACATCCGAGGCTGGAGCCCTACAAGCCGCCCCCCTCACTCTGCCTGTGTGGGAGATTGTAAATTTTGTAATTTCAAATAAACTACAAATTACTCTGTGCATTGATTCAGACACTTTTAAGGGAATACAGGTAGAATGCTTATGCTGCATCTGTATTTCATTTTGATATGTTTCACTAATGAACAACAACAAATACCATGACAATGACCTTGAGCCATTTAGGACTCAAGCCACCATCATTTCCAATCTGTGTGTAAGCAGTTCTGACAAATTGTTTTGTTAGATCAGAGTCTGCTTTTCTTGACCCTGCCCAGATTTGCCAACAGCTTCCACTCATCACAGCAGTTATTGAATTTTTGGGGGCAAACAGCCGTGAACTGAAAATCCTTTCCAATCTTTTAAAGTGTGAAAATATTTAGAGAGGGAGAAAAACTCTCAAAACTATTGTTCTCCCTGTCTCATTAAATCAGTATGCTCTCTCACACACTCCGACCAAAACCAATTTCTATGCTGAACAATGAAACACCCATGGACAAGAAAAATGAAAGGAAAAAAAAAAAAAAAAATCTAATTTCTCCTCTCCTCTTCACTGCTGTACACAACGGTGCAGCTCTCAGCCGCTGATAAAAGCTGGAGTATTTACCATAAGATGATGGAAGTGTCCCGCAGCCTTCTGAGAGGCTTTTGGCTCCATTTCACTTATTTCACGCACTGTATGTGTGATGCTGTTTGACAGAACAGGGGTCCGCACTTAGACCAGGTTCACACTGTGGCTCTTCATGTTCAATTTAGAATCACAGCTCTTATCTGCTGACCAGACATTAGTCTTGGTGACTGTTCACATCTTTTCTGGGAAGCAGCTTGTTTCTTGTTTCTATTCTATAGCAAGGAGGGCTGGGTGATAATATAACTTATCAATAATGACAATGTGCTCACATGTGTTATTTGATTATGAGATTTTACAGGTTGGAACCAGTTTTCCCCCTGCAAAGATGCAGTATGTGAGACTGTTGACTTTTCTAGGTTGGCTCTGACAGGGAACCTCTGGTGTGTTCACTGACAGGTTTGAAAAGTAAAGCATGTTTTGCATGACGGGATTTGGTTCACAACACAGCTGATTTCTTTGTGAGAGCTTCATATCAAATAATGGATGAGAGGAGAAGATTCTGTGAGTTAGTTAAAAAAAACTGAAAATATTCAACTGTCACAACAATTCTTGGGGAACATTACACATTACATGTCAGCTTTGAAAATAATTCATATTGTGCAAATTACATTCTAGTGTGTTACAACCTGCATGAACTCATGTATTGAGAGTGACATTTCATTTCTAGAATGACTCTCACAGAAATGTTTTTGCCTCTTCTCACGTTTCTTGGATGTTTGAGCTTCTGTACCTCATTTGGCACAAGAGGGTTGTTTTCAAACTCCAGGGCTGAAAATTTAAGCCGACACTGAATTGCCAAAAACTGCAGTTTTTCAAAATGACTACTTGAGGCTGGTTCCCATAGACCCCCATGTTAAAATGTCCAACTTCACAGCAGAAATAAACATGTTTACAGCCTGGTACAAGAAAAGAATTTTGGTTTCTACAGCTGATTTCATCCTTCATGACGGGGTGAATTTTTTTTATTTAACTCACCTGTTTAAATTTTACTAAAGGCTTAAAGTTATGCATAATTGAAGGCATGGCCGCTTTGACTGACAGGCGGGTGAGCATATGCTTTGATTAGCCGAGAGTTAGGCGGAATCAGGGTCCAATATGCAACTTGTAATAGGGTGATGTGGACACCCTGAAACCTCCCGGATACATACTCTTAGAATGGACTTCACAGTCAAATAAGTGACAACTTATGTCCAGGAATTAAACCTTTCAAATGTCAAATATTTGCATGTTCATAGATTTTGCGAGGGAAAGTGAGATTATGTAATTTTAAGAATTTTTAAGTGTTAATTAAACAGAACTTTTTTTCCGGTAAAACTGCATCATATGAAATTATTATGTCAGACACATCCAGGCAATTAGTCTGAATAAGTTGTAAACATGCGATCTCACTAAAAGATATTAAACATGCAAACATTTATGAGCAGAGGCCCTTCGTCTTCCATATCACAGTCATTCAGCCCCAACAAAATCAAGTAATTTAAGATGTAAAGCTGAGGGAATGAATAATGAAAGCAGCTATAAAATCGGGGTTTGATAGCATCTCATTAATCAGCCACACTGACACATACATTAGCATTCAGTCAGTTAATGAGCTATACCTTCAGTTCTACATTTATTAACACAGTTGTTTTGCATTTTGACATCAAGTTTATACAACTAATAATAACTAAAAATAGTAAGAATGAATGAATAATTAATTTGTGAACATTACAGATTGTAGTGTGTTTGCAGCTAAAAATTAGAATAATTTCATTAGTGAACCTTTGTGCCAAACCTTCACGTGTTAAAAGTGTGTTTTGAAACCTGCAAACGCTGCCGTTTATGTTGAAGCCTACAATATAAAAAAAAAAAAAAAAAAAGAAAAGAAAAAGAAAAAAGTGAAAAAAAAAGAGAAAAGTGCAGTGCGTTTTTTTAACTGTTAAACTCACAGATCTGTACATGCTATTTAAATATGTAGGTTACAGGTGGAGGGCACTTGCTCTGACTCTGCGGCTTGACACGGGGAAACAGGTCCATGTCGGTACATGAGAGCCACAGAGAGAAAAGAAATCACAGCGAGGACAGTGATCACCAGCTGGATGATGGGCAGTTCAAGGCTCATTTGTTTGACAATGTGCTGTCAGCCGCCACAATTTCTTCAGATATGTCTTGCAGCTTGTCTAGGAATGATGATATGTAAAATGAGCTCATGTTAGTGTAACACAAAACCCAGCAAAGGCACACCTCTCAATTCATTGGATTGGAAAAATGGAAAAATGCTGATGACATCGGGTGTTTTTCTACTCCGAGTTGAACTTTGTTCAACTTGAAGCGTTTAGAGCGCCCGTTACATCCCAGAGAAATGATAAGGGGAGAAGGAGAGTAACAAAATGAGTCAGAAAGGAAGAAAGGGGAAACTTATGTTTATACTGAATAGTAAAGAATTTGTTTACAGTATAACCAAGCAGAGTAAATGTGGAGCAGCAACTCAAAATTAACCTCCTCTTCCAAAGGGAGGACACTGGTACTTACAACAGATTTGATAAATAAAGTGAACTTAAGTCAGACCAAAGTTGGAGAACAATATTCACCCTCCCAGCAAACATCACACAAGCCGCCATATGGCCCTGTCTGATTGTTCCCTCCTGCTTTTAAACTCCAACTCTCAATTACCAATTTTAGCACAGGTGTGAACCATCACCTGCAGCAGAGGAGTGAGGGGGAGGGCAGAACCTGCAGAGACCCAGCGTGTGCAGATGCAGTATGTTCTAGTACATATGATTTTTTTGTTGTTTTGTTTCTCATAAACTTGCAGGCAAGCTAGAAAAAATAAAAAAAGGCTTAAAGTAGGTCAGGATATGCAGTTTTCAGAGAATCTGAGCCAAAAACTCTGTCCATTACATAAATTCTGTCTAAGAAAACATGTTTTCTCCTGTCTGGGACGGCTGACATTTTCAATACGAATAGCCTTTGCTCTTTCATCAGTTACTGGTGGGAGCCTCACAGACACACAGCTGCATTCACTTTGCAAAGACATTAAATCTGTCACTGAGATAAATTGCACCTAAACAAGCCGTGCAGGTAAAATCACATTTTACCATTTAATATGGAAATTTACAACCCACATACGGCCTCATCAGGGTGCTCGCAAACAGCAACTCTGACACACACACACACACACACACACACACACAGGAGCCAGAGTTTTAGACATGCGCCAGAGATGTGTATACAAGCTTGTTAAAATTGTACAATACAGCATAATTACACAGGACTGTAGATATGACTGGCAGCTCCCAGACACTCAATGTCTGGTGACTATGGGTTTGGAAAAGAGGATATGCTGAAAAAGCATCAAGAGTTTCGATAATTACCTCAACTTTCCCTGTTAACTTTTCTCTAGTTAACTTTCTGGAATGTCAAAAAAAAAACAACTAAAAACAAAAGCAGAAAAGTCATGTCAGATAGAGAAACCTCTCCAGAATATTTTCCAGCTTTTCTGCCCTGTCTGCGACACACAGCTCCCAACACTCTGGTTGAAGGGTTGAAAAAAGGTTCTCAAATATATTGTTTGTTTTTGTCATGTCCTAAATAAGCTGTGCACTGTAGCTTTTTTGAAAACTTTAATCAGATAGGAGTAAAGTTATTGGGGACTACTTTTAGTTGCAGATACATTGACATTCAGGCCTATGAGGAGTAATTCCGGCAACAGAATAGTAAGCTGCCTATTTGTGCTTGAAATGTCGTTCTTGACCATGGAAATATCAGTTTGACAGAAATTCCACTTATTTAGTTTCTTATTTAGTTAGCTTTCAGCACCTTCTCTTGGCTTTCATCATGGACCTTGGATGTTATAATAATAATAATAATAATCACAATAAAGTCACTTATCAAAATCAGAGATTACAAAGTGCTTCACAAGGATAAAATAAAACAAAAAGCAAACACAGAAACACAAATGAGCAGTGTAACAATATGTGAAATATTTAAAAGAAATTAATCAAAAGGTTTGTAGAAGAAATTTTTAGAAGCCATTTAAAAGAAGATACTTGTTTTGTGACTCGGGCAGGTGGTTCCAGAGTTGTGGTGCCCTAACAGCAAAAGCTCCGCCCCCTTTAGTCTTGCATCTTCACATAATTTCTTCTACGTTATTGTTGCATCTGTTGTGCAATGGGACACAGTTAGCCCCATATATTTCCTATTTTGAACTAGAAACATACTGTTGTGTAGTCTATTTTGATCTGGCTATTACAACAGCTTGTTGCAACCGTCCCCACCCCTTGACACATGCTAACCATGTCATTTAAAAGTCGACAAAAACAATGATTCAAACTAAGTAACTTTTGATGAATTGATTCAAAAAGGCCTGGACAGTTCAACAAAATACAGCTCATGAAAATTGACTTTTCAAATGGAGCAGCAGATGTTAAATGTGTCTGTCTTAATGGGGTGTCTACTGAGGATATGCAGTATGAGTGTCATCACTCTAGTGTGTTTCTGATTGGAGAAATAAGACTTGTGTGACCATCCTTTGTTGAAACTGTCCCCACTCTCCTCTATATGGCACATTCCTGTGTACGAAGCTGCGACACTGTCCATGGTGCTGACAAGGTCAGCGTGACAGATATCCAACACTGCAGGAGCAGGAAATGAGAGTGCAAACTTAGAACTTCATTACACGCATTTAATGTTTTTCAACTTCATTTGCAGCTGATTCAGCTTTTTCAAAGTTACTGCATATATTTCCACCTTTATTTGTTCTCTTGTAGCAAATTATATTGCTCAGCAGACTGAATAATGTGCAGACTTCACTGTTGAAATTAAACATTTCCCTTGTTTCAATTAAGAAAAAGACAGCAGAGAGGCTGTTAAAGGACAGTATGTGTTGAGAGGCCTGGCTGTAATGAATATGCACTTCTTGATGAATGAGCCACCCACCCATCAGTCTACATCTACTATTAATGCAATGTTACTGATGGCGCCAATGTTTTTTTTTTTTTTTTTTCTTTTTCAGTCATTAATTAATCTTTAAATAGCCTAGCATTATGTTTCTCAGACATTGTTCTACATGTGAATGTGCTGATTTAAATTTGTGTGGTAGTTAAGTGTTAATTATTCTATGCTGTTATTTTCCCTCATCTCAAGAGACTCCCTGGTAACGGTAAAAGTAAATGTAAAATAAATGTTCACATTGCAATTGAATAATGCAGGGTTATGAAAGTTTAGGTAAAACCCTCAGATATAATTCTCTTCCCATCTGTGCAGTTTGTATCAGAGAAATGTGCGTGTGAAGGTGAACACTGAATACTGTGAAGTGGGAAAAATACATATTTAATATCGGGAATATAGAGTATAGGGAGCGGACAGAGGGCAAACCTGCCGTTTCCTGAAAGCTGTACATGGTGATAATGATGTTCTGAGGTCTAGATGTTCTGGGGTCTGCTCCACGGTAGGAACAGGCTAAAAGGACTTTGAAGTGGAAACCTCATCCAGGAAACAGAATAAAAAGTCAGAGTGGCTGTTGTTTGTCACAGGAAGAGAAGGACAGAGACCAGTAAGAGGTACACTGGAGAGAAAGAGGGCAGCTAATTGTAGTGGTTTTGATAGGCTGAATTTTGAGGAACGTCAATAATATGACATCATATTGTTTGGTAATGTTTTGGTTTTCATTATTTCGCTCAATGTAACTTAATCCAAGTTCAATGAAGTGTCAAAACAAGCAGATGTAGAATTTATATTTGATGCCTAACACACAACCTGATACACATTTGTTTTCCACTCCATTTTTACTTCTCTCTAATAATAGGTGCTGATTGCCTGAGCACCCATGGACAACAGTGAACAGTCTCTGGGAAATCAGACTCAGACTGTGTGGTAACCATATGGGGAGAATAATTACAAGATGTTTACAAAGCGTAATCTTATTTAGAACAACCCCATGAGCTCTACCTGCAGAGTATTTTTTGAACTTGAGGTGTATACAGCAGTGGTTCTCAGAGGGGGTCTTGCAACATCTTGGGATTCACTGACATTTTTTTTTCCATTACACATAAACAAGGCAACATTTATAGGAACACATTTTCATAACGGCTCCAAACCCTGTTAAATGCAGAGTTATGTCGCTGGTAATGATAGCTCATTGTTGTCGGTTGTCATAGTAACAAGTCAAATTTTATGTAGATAGTCCAATATGACAAATTTTATTTTGCCCTATTATTATTATTATTATTATTATTATTATTATTATTATTATTAGTAGTAGTAGTAGTAGTAGTAGTAGTAGTAGTAGTAGTAGTAGTAGTAGTAGTAGTAGTAGTATTTTATATCACATATTTGGCTCAAGGGCTGAACAGCATATGACCACCTCCAGTAGAGTGGCAGTGGTGGCCTAAAGGTTAGAGGAGCAGGATTACATCTGGGAGGGAAAAGTAAAAGAACAGCACTGATCCAAATCCTCATCAACACCACTGTGGTGTCCTTGAGCAAGGCCCTTAACCCCCAACTGCTCCAGGGAATTAGCTCAGTGGCCAGCAGGTCACACTGTGTTCAGTGAAATAAATGGTCTGGGAGGATGCTGAGAAAGTTGCTGGTGCCGCCAACAACTAGAACCTGAGCCACACAAATCCTCTCTAACCATGAGAACAGGACAGACTACATCAACATCGATTGAACAGGTTGGTTTAACATATGCTGTATAGGGCTGTTTCTCTTAGCTTATCATGTCTTTTGTAAAAATCCAAGAAGATTGAACTGTTTTGTTTTTCTTACATTGCTCTTGAAACACTGCTGCACCAATTTGAGTGACTCAGTGCCGTGTCCAATCAACACCAAGCTCTACCTACATGCATGCACCTCTTATGTGTCACCCCACCGTCTGCCTCTCTAAACAGTGGCCAAACACACACATACAGAGCTTCTATTGCCCGGCAACAGAGCATTGTCAAGCCCCCCCCCCCAAATGACATCCGGGGCCAGGCTCAGAAGGTTCAGGAATGAAATTAATGACCTTAACGACGCCACTGGACTACACAATGCACAGAGGCAGCACACCATGATTTCCAGCATGCAAGTTAGAAATACTGACTCTTCAGGGTGACCTACAGAAAGATTCTTCATGTGAACAGAGCTCAAAGAAAGGCTGATACAATTCCATCCTCAACACACTCTGAGGAAGAGGAAAGGAGTAAACACAGAAGTATAATTAGACCGTGAAAGTGAAGTTACATCCAAATCAATCTTAATTAGCTGCTCCATGTGCAGCTCATTCTATGTCTTTAAGCAACTTTTATTTAAATTACTCAAAAGTAAAAAAAAAAAAATAAATAATACAGGCAGCTTAGGACGTGTCAGAACAGTCACCCACACAGCGGTGGATGCGAGGCGTGCAGTGGTGTGGGAGGCGACGTTGTGACAGACTCCATCATGGTCTCATTTTCAGGCTCCAGAAAAGCAGCATTTCGACTTCCTGAGTTGACAGCACGTCTTACTCTGTGGTATTTTAAAAATCCCTAACCATGGACAAGCAGAGAGTCATTGTTGGATTATAACAGTATTCATACTTATGTGACTCACAGTTCAGCTACGTGACCTGCTACCACTGCGTCCCGGCCTCAGTTAAGCGGAAGAAAATGGATGGATATATACAGTACATACTGCATATAAAAGATTTCCGGCCATAGATGGAGAGACTATCATCAGATGTAAAATGAAATGAAATAACATCAGTCTTCTGACTCCACAGCAGCCCCAACAAGTTCATTTGATATGCTTTATTCTTTATATGCTGTGTGGTCCGGTTGAGAGCTGTGTACTCTGTGTGCGTGTGTGTTACATAAACTTCAAATATCAAACTTAATGATAAATCCAGCATTGTAAGTCCTGCTTCTGTTAGGACCAGAGTATAACTGAGCTAATAATTGTAATAATAATAATAATAATAAGTGTTATGTTCCAAATTAAAAGGCTAAAGATAAACATGACGCACCATCCTGTTAAAGTGCAGGCTCTTTTCATAGAGCTCATTGAAAGATAAATCATTTCTATTTTTTTCTTACTTGTTGCTGCCTCTGCTTCAACCTCCTGCTAAGAACTGTACTTAGCCTTCGCAGCAGGAGGCCTTTGAACCAGTTAACAGCTACTCCAGAAATGTGGAGCGGTAAAAAAAAAAAAGATTGTGTTTGTTTGATGTCAGGCCTGGAGAGGAGTCTGGTAAATGCAGCATAACATGATAACACAGCTCCAGAGGAGAGAGATGACCGACAGTGAGGTGATAGATGACAATAGATGCACATAAAGAAGGTTAGGGATGGAGATGTTCACATTTCTTTAATTAGCCTTATTCAATTCAGTTCATTCAGATGACACGAGGAGGAGGGATTTATACTTTTTACTCAAATCAGTTGACTTGCAAAGTTTGGATATCTGACCCTAACTCTATAGACTATAGAGTGTGTAGAGTGAAGATTTTTCTTCTATTCTGATACAAATAGAATTTAATCACTGAGCACGCCAGCGAACATGGTAACAGATTTGATTTGGTTGCATAGACTCACGTAGCACGGAAATCTGTGCCCTGTCCATTTGTGGTCTCAGAGTGCCTCCTTGGCCTTTTCATGTCTTATACCTATTCTACACAAAAGGCCTTTATAATAATTCCTGCCGTTATTTACAGTATATCCCTTACTTTAATCTTTGGAAATTATTTGTAGTGTTTCTACAACTTCTTGTTGTATTCTGTTCATGCGATCACATGATTTACATGTCACCCTGAGGAAAATCACGTTGTTCTGCAACCGTCACCGAATTTACCTGCAGGTTTCACCATTTAATTTTCTTGCTTGCAAATGGGAAAACGCATATAAAATGTTCATTTGTGTTATGGGTTGTGAAACTGCCTTTAGTTTTTACGCTTTAAACCACTGGAACATGCCATCTTATCATATATTTTATATTTTAAAACTAAAATGAAAGGCAAGTGAGATTTTTTTCATCTGTGAAAAAAACCCATGAGAGGCAAGTGAAAACATCCTTTGATTAAAAATTGTGTGTATCCACATAGTTCTTGTGGTTGCAGGTAATTGTGTTTCCACCTGGAATGAAATGAGCTGTATGAATGAAGATTTGCTCGCTTGCTTACATCCTTGTTTAAGGCTTAAACTTTATTTCTTGTGCAGTTTTTGACACCATTCAGGTCATCTCAGCGGCTCCTGTGTGAATGAGTAGGATTTCAAATTGAACACAATCACTTCATTTTTTTTTCTCTGCAAAAAAAAAAAGGTTCCTTTGATGTTTCCCTCAGTTTTATTATGCGTTCACTTCTCTTCAGTTTGTGTATCTCTCCTCAGTCAGAAATATTTTTTCCCACACTGTCATGCAAATCACCTAAAATTTATTCTTCCTTTGTGATGAAATGATGGAGCCAGCCTTTTCAGTGGCTCACTAATTTAAATTCCACAGAGTTTGTTTTGCATCCAAATGAGAGCAACTCTGAGTTTGTTCCGTTTATCCCTTGAATTATGTCACGCAGACTCTGATAAGCGTCTTTGCTCAACAAAAGGTGGAGAAACTGAAAAAGTCTGATACCACATGAACTTTCCTCCAATGCTTAGTCAATAAAAACAGCTTAAAGAAAACCATCACCTGGTGTCGCATCTCATCACCACCAACTAATGTTGCATTCGAGGAGGCCAGGATTTCAGATCTCGTATACCTTGCTGCAGGTTGTCTAAACCGTCAGCCTCAGGGCCTTGGGAAAAAAAACAAAAAAAAAAACGGCAGCCTTAAGTGGCTCAGCTGTAACACTATTCAGCAACACTTCTTTGAGGCTTTGCCAAGAGCCCGAATGTTTCCCTCAAGCATCCCTTCTGTCATCTCTCTAAGCCCTTCAGTGGTGGTGATATAAGCAGGAAGTACACGCTTTTGTCTTCTCCAACGTCCTCTCTGGACGTGAGGTATGCATCACAATACAAACAGTTCTCTAAGCACCTTAAGAGGCTGCTAAACAAGAACAAAAAGCTCTGTTTTTCTCCTTGTTGTTCTCTACTGCTTCTGATTATCAGCCCCCCCCCCTCCCTCCAGCTGTTGCCTTTCATGATGCAGTTACCTGAGCTTGAGAATTCTATAACACTCCATGTAACCTCCCACAGAGAACTTACCCTGGGCTGAAAAATATTTTTTGTCAAGTCAGACTTCAAAACTTTGAGGAGTTCTCTAAAGAACAGACATGAAGGAGACATGGGAGACAAGAGCTTTTATGCTTGAGAGCGATTCATTTCAAGTGCAAGAGGATTATTTTCATACTGAACAACAACTACAAATAAAAAGCAGAACATGAAGTGGCAACAGTAGCCAGAGATTGGTTATTATGTCCATGTATAAAAACACCAGAATACATAAACCCAGAGATGCTGAATGAACATTTCCTGGCAAACAAAAATCTACTTAAAAATACATTTAAAATTTGATGGAGAAATGTTTCTGTGTTTTCAACCACCACCATTTCTAAGACTCGTCCAAATGAAACTGTTATTTCATGAAAGGAATCCAATCAAAGTCATAAATGTTTCATTTTGTAGCAGCTAATCCTGGATAGGAAGTATTTTCATGTTGCATATTTACAACCTTGTACAGCTAAGTTTATGTACAGCAAGTGGGCTTCTGCATACATATTTTTAGCAACATAATGAGGAAACTTTCTTAGTGAATGCATTATCCAAGTCACAAATAACTCATTCCATGTAATTTCCCTATAATATCTCCTCATCACTGCTAAAATGTAGGCCTCATGTTTGTATGCGTTTTGAGCACATGGTTTAGGTTAGGGGAAGGTCATCATCTTATCCAATCCGGACTGTGTGGGAGTTTTGTGATTGGCACATAGATGCCCATGACATCATCAGGTTTTTTTTCAAGATGAGCCCCACCGACTTCAAACCAGTGGAAAGAGCACACACACAAGAAAAACAACAACAGAAACGTCTTGAGAGAAACTTAGGCAGTAAATAGTGCGCTTATGGAGGCGCATTACTCAGAGGCTCAACAAGCTGTTGAGAAAATCCAATTTCAAAGCCAAAGAGCTTTAGTTGCCTGAATCCAAATCACACACAGGACACAGGATATAAACCAGACTCTGGTGTCAAAGTCCAGCACTTAATACTTCCACTCTGCACATTATTCTGCAGTCTTCTGCCACTTGCATGACATTTAGAAGTTCATTTTAAGTTTTCATTGCTACTAGGCTCCTCTCTGATTCAAGTTGACATGAACTACACTCATCCTGATGTGGTTACCTCATTAAAAGACACATTAAATGTTTTGTGTGCCTCATTTTTAAAGCATCTCAGGAGTGGCAGATTTTGATATTCAAGCGGGTTGGTTCTTTGGGGAGAGCATCACCTTCCATGTCCCTTCTTCCAAAAACATCTGGAAAACACATCAGGTTTATGGAATTAATTATTCTCTAAAGTAAGCAACAGGGTTTAATTAAATTGTGCCCATGTAGCTCAAAGTTAAAGAGCATCAGAGTTAATGTCAAAATTTCCAGCAGAGAGTTTAATATTTGATGCATCTGGGCCAGTCATCTGTTGAATTTTTAATTGGTAGGTGATCAGGGCCAAAAGAATAACTTCATCCATTTATAAATTAGCTGCAAAAAGTTATGAGTCACCCACTTATTCATGCTCTACTTATGGAGCTTTCAAACTGGGCAATCTAATATTACCATCCTGCTTTGTGAACAGATGCAGTGTTTCAGTAAAGCAGGGTCAGTTTTCACAATCTGCACAATTTCATATCAAGAAAAACATACAAGTACATGATATATTCTTCTTATCTCCACATATACACACACACACACACACACACACACACACACACACACACACACACACACACACACTCTCTACCAGTGACTCACTCCTGGTCGAATGAGTTATAGCCTTTGAGTTTAGTTCCAGGAGATTATTTTGTCACCCACCAGAAGAAACTAAAATCATCATTTTGCTGTGTTGTGGCTTTGTCTGGCAGTGGTCAAATTGTGAAGCCCAAGACAGCAAAAGATCCATCATGTCAACTGTGGATGTTTTTCTAAAACATCCACAGTTGACATGATGGATTGTGGAAGTAGTGTTTACCCATGAAAGCAGACTCACTCTTCAAATACTACAAGTCAAGTCAATTTTATAACAAAAAAAAAAAACACTCCACAAAATCAGGAGGAATGTGCCTCAAAAGGGTTTTACCAGCTTGACAGTATACAATGCTTAATATCCTTAGACCATTGGTCCAAATAAGGAAAATCAAAAACCTCTAACAGGTGTTTTTCAGAGGGTTTGTGTGTTAGTGTGCATGAGTCAAAGCTCATTTTTAATGAATAACCAGGTTGGTAAAAGAACAAATACTGAAGTGTTAATTAAATCTCTTAATAATATGCATGTTAATATCACCTGGGATTGATATTAAACACAGGCAGTGCATTGTTCCATATCCAGTCTAAATTCAAAAGGTCCTAAGCTAATTGATGCAGAGTTGGCTTGTTAGAACAATAAGCAGAAAATGAAGATAAGAGTTGATGTTTAAAGCTACGCGGCGGGGGAAGCCCAAAGGAGTTCGAAATAATTGCAGGCGTAACAACACAATTTCCACTGGCTTTTAAAAACACGGCATGTAGACAAACACAATAACTGAGTGTCTGTGTGTTTATACATCATTGCAGAGCTGAGAGGCCACAGTAACACTGGACTTTCTGCACACACAGTTAAAAGGAAATGTCTGGATGTGGTGAGTCAGATAAATGTGTGAATGATTACGGCTCCCAGTGTTTAGAAACATGACAACATGCTTACATTTGACACAAAGCACAGCTGACCAAAAAGTCCAATGGCCACAAATGCGAACCTCATGGTAGTGGAAGGGGAGAAACGTCAAGGGATCTCCAAAATCATAGTTTGAGAATGTCTGCACCAAAGTTTGTAGCAGTCGGTCTATTAGATGTTATTTTCATGAGATTAGCAAAACGTTTAAAACTGATTGGATTACAAGAGCAAAGGTTTGGGGATCAAAGTCCTCGGGAGTCATCCTCTGGGAACCATTAAAAAGTTTCTCTCCAGACATGTTTTAAACTCTGTAAAAATACTCTGCTATGATTAATATTTTGTTTAACAAGGTTTTTCCCCCATAACAAGTGAAAAAAGTGGAACAACTGGGGCTGGAAGCACATGTATCAAATGTATCAGAATGGTTAGTGTAGTTATTTGTAGTTATTAGCTTGTAACTGGCAGTGGCCGACACATTGGTAGTGGTAGTGCTAATGTAAACTCTAGCGCTCTGTACTTTCGGTGACCGGTGAAAGAGCAGTGCATATCAAGATGGTTAGTGTTACAGGAAACATTGGAGAGACTCAGCCACAAGTTTGAGGCTCAGTCAGACCCAGACTCAGCTGAACAGTGTTAGTGGTTGTGCTAATGCAAACTCTCGCTCTCTGTAGTGAGATGATGGTAGACTGACTGAACAACAGACATTAGTATTTCTGGAATGATGCCACCAGTGAATCATCTTCACTGGCAAAATTATGCTACTGCGGATTAGTTCTTTGAGAACATCATTTTCAAGAGAGGTCTTTATTAAATAGGATTTTATTATATCAAATTTATATTTTTAATAGTTCAATGACAACATGTCTTTTCAGAGACACTGTTCAGGTTACTGAGTGTATGTCACAGACCTCTTTTTATGAGTGAGCCAGAGAGAGAGAGAGAGAGAGAGAGAAATTATGCAATTCAAAATACAGAGTTACATATTTCTCTACAAGTGTATTGAAAAACTAAAATCGTAATTCAAAACATTTTATACATTTACATTTATTTGATGCATCCTGACAGCAGCTAATGCAACATCACTTCCCAGTTTTTGTGGTTTCTCCTTATCTGTGCTTTTACCAGCACAGATAAGAAGAACCCGAGGAGGACCCAAACACAGACAAAGGCAGGCTGATGTTGCGAAGTTGCTTTTAATAAATGATATCAGCCTCACAGGCAGAGCGGGGAGCGAGCAGGAAAGCAGGCTGACAGGCTGCCAGACAAACAGGCAGTTGTAGATAAACAGGATTCCAACATTCTGTCAAGCAGGCAGTCACACACAGGGGAACAGAAACACACGATCTCACAAGGAACAAAAGCAAGTAACCTGGTTTATATGGTGCAGGGCTGATTATAGAATGAGGTTTAGGTGAGGAGAGCTCAGGTCACTACAAGGTAGACGAGTGGGAACAGAGTCTGAATTCAGGTACTTCTGTTCTACACTGACATGTAGCAGCCTATTGTGTACACTGTGTACATTGTTTTTCTGCATTTTACCTTTATTTATATATGCAAAAATAAAACATGAACATTGAGATCTATTAGTATAGGCATCTTAGACATACGCACGCAAATATAATTTCAGCCAATATGCAACTATCCATGTATTTAACTACATACTCCTTCGCAGGAGCACACATGCAAGACCGCAGTCATGTCCATAAACATTCATTCATTAGTCTCTGTGACGGTCGTATTACTGGTTCCCCACTTAATGTTGAAGACATTAGTTCTTAGTCGGAGTCTGGCTGTTATACTTTCCATCAAATAAACACTTTTTAACCTTTCCCTCCATTTTGCAAATCAACAGCAAAAGCCTAAGTAAGTATATTTGATTTTCAGAATCTATATCCTCAGGAGTCTTCTCTAGTGTAAAGAATGTTGGCTCTAGAGGTAGGTCCCAAAATTTGATAGATCTCCACCTGAATGTCTCTCCAATATTGTCACAATTTGGGACAATCCCAGAAAATATGGGTGCGATCTCCAATCTTACCACATTCTCTCCAACATAATTCTGAGGTGCTGCTGTAGCTCGCTAACACAATCATCATCATTTTATGTTCCTGTGTGTGCCCCGTGTTTCACGTGACGTGGAAATTAGGCCGCCATCGGCACCGACAATGTGTCACCCCTTTCTCAGTCAGCATTTCAACATTACACAAATACACTGGTGGTCCCTCCCCTTTTGCTAGACACAAAGATGGCGATCGGCGAGGGTGAGAAGTGTCCAGTGTTTCACACATCTCTCCTGTGGTTTGCTCTCAGAGCATCTAGACCAACAAACTGCACTCATGAGCATTTCCTTCTCTGACACTCCCCTTTAATAAACAAGCAGAACCATAGAGCTTTAGCTCCAGAAGAACTGCACAATGATCTCCTCAGGGGTTTTTAGTGTGCCTTCAATTGTGTGTGTGTGTGAGAAACACATCAAGTTGCCATCTCCTTCCCTTAACTACATTAATAAAGAAAATTGCAAGGAAGAAAAAAAAAAAGCTCAAGGACAAAAGTAAATAAATACTGAACCCAAATGCAGACAAACAAAGGTATAAGTGGGACAAAGGTGTCGTTAATGAGAATAAAGGAAACCAATCCAAACAACCAGGCTGGAAAACAACTACAAACTACAAGCTTGACAAAAAGAAATTTCTCCAGGAGCAGGAACAAAACTGGAGAACAACAGGATTGAACAGGTTCACAACAGACAGCCTGACTGACAAGATAAGAGGAAGCACAGAGACTAAATACACACAAGGGGGGTAAGGGTGATTGAACACAGGTGAAACACATTAGGGCGGGGCAGACAATCAACATAAAGACAGTGAAACTAACTTCAATACGTTGGAGCCCAAACAGCAGCAGTGAGGCTCCTCACTCCTCCCATCTCTGTATGAGCCTCCCTTTGCTGAATGTAAATCAAATACTGAACTCATTCTCAAATTTTTATATCTGTTTTCAAAGCAGCACCATCAATGGCTCTGCACCACTTTATAATCCTGACCTCTCTTATTCTTATTCCACTACCTGGCCTCCTCAGACACTGACCAATTCTTTCCATGCTCCTAGTTAAGATTCAGGGGTGATTCATTTCCCATAGCCGCCCACAGACTGAGAATCAGCTCGTATCAGGTGTATCTGACCTGCATGTGTAATCTGCTTCTATTAACATTTTTAAGACAAGAGCAATATTTTTACCTGTGCTTTTGAGGCTGCGACTGATAAACAATGTGACTGATTTATTGTTTCCTTATTATTATTCGTGTGCAGTGTGCAACATGCCTCTTCTGATTTATGTGTTCAATTAATTTCTTCTTACTCTCATAATAGAAGGGGGGAGGGGGGCTGACAAGTGTTGGTAAATTTGAGTGAGAGAGAGCTGCCCCTACACAAATACCTCGCTGCAAGTGTACTTAAATGTGTGTGTGTGTATGCAATTCAATTCAGATGCTTCAAAGTTCTAGACATGTTGAAAAACAACCCCATTCACGTATGTAAAGACACATCCAGGTGAAGGTGCAGATCCCTGTAATCACCGCAGCTCGAGCTGGAGGTAGCTGCAGCTCGTTGGGAGTAATCAGCTGCCACGAGGTCACCTGCATCTGAACGGTCCTTGTCAACTCACATACAGTCACATGAACGCTTCAGCTTCGCCAAGTGTTTGTGTTCAAGTGTTGTGTTCATCAGTCGCTGCTAAATCTCACCACATTTTAATTAGCCCGCTTTAAAGTGGGCTAATTAGAATTTCATGTATGGTGTAAATAATTGACGCTCCACTACCTTGTTAAAGTCCACATTTCTGGCCTGAATACATCTTAATATCCCATTTGATGGCAGCCTTCTCTTACCTGATTTCTGAGGGACACAACCGGTGATTGCTTTGCAGAACTCAGTAAGCCATAAACACTGACCAGTTGTTTAGTGATGTTTCAGGCTATAGTATTATGTTGCCACTATGTGCTTGCAGCTGCGGATCAGTCAGTGGTAAATATTTGACAAAAAACAATGAGGAAGAAGGACGAAACAGAGGCCGGAGAAACCCCCGTTTGTTCTTGTTATTAGCCTGGACATGTTGTTAATCACTGGGTGTTGCAGATAAATGGGTTTTACATAAGGGACAGTGTTGGACACGTTGTACGTCCAAGTTTGTAATGAAACAGTCAGATAACACATAAATTCATCTTGCAGCGGGCCCAGATTTTTGGGCCCATATCTGCTGCTGTGATCTGCACTCAGCTCTGACAAAATGCTTCTCCTTGCCTCTCTCTCCCCCTGACTGTGAACAGACGACTGTGGAGCTGGAAGGCAGAATTCCCAAACCTCTATCTGATAAAAGAGGGTGAAGATCCGGTCATCTCCTTTTGTCTGGCGGCAACCTCCCATGCAGCTGAGACAGACACGACCGTCCCCAGCACCAGCACCATTTATCAATAGGAAGTTTTGTGTAAGGTCCACAAAGACCATCTGTGTCATCCAATTTATTTAGTGTTTATTTGCATCACACGGGTTCTTTTCTCCCTACATCTACCTCGGTCTTTTTAACGGTAGGGCTCGCTCCAATGAGACTTTTATGTTAAATGATTATTTTTTATTATCAGCTTGATTTGATGTTTTTAACAGAGACATGCTTACAATTTGGGAATGACTAAACTATGCCCTCCATTTAATGACTGTTTTAGTCAGTCCAGATGAAATGGGTGCGGTGGAGGTTCAGCTGCAGTGTTTCGCAAATGGTTAAAATGCGACCCCGTTAAGGAGATTGATAGTTTTGAGGTACATGCTTGTAAGATCAAATGTGCAAACTCCACCCTCTGTACAGTTGCCTATCATCCTCCTAAATCTGCACCAGACTTTTTACCTGAATTCTCTGATTTGTTTTAAAAAAATTTTATCATCCTTTCTTCTGATGCAGTTATTTTAGCTGGTGATTTTAATACAACATGCTCTTGTTGTCCTTGCTTATAACTGTGGACATACTTTAGACCTGGTGTTTGCCTATGGTGTTAGTGTTGGCCCCATGAATTTCAAGGACTTACATACCCGATCACTCTGTATTTAACTTGATGGTACTTTCCAAAGTGACATTGTAAACAAGACACAAACAATATGCTCACACACTTTTAATGAGGAAACTCTAGGGGCATTTTCATCCATTTTTCATAAGCAGGTTAGGAATAGGAGGGCAAACCATTTCTCTGTTTTAATCCATATTCATAAGCACAGTCCCAGAACTCTTTAACATATTGCAGAAATCATATGAAGAATGCCTCAGGACACATAACATGGACACCTGACACCTTCTAGATCTTCTAGTTACCTGGACATGTTGTTTTCCCTGCTTACTTCCTGTGGCAAGGTGAAGTGCTGGTCTGCCGAACAAGTCACTCAAAAATGAAAGTGAAAGTAAAGGGAAAAAAGTAAGGAAACATAAACTAGTTCATGGCATGAAAGAGAGGAGAGAGGAAAAATTTGGGAGGAGAGAGAAAAAAGCATATCATAGTTGGATGGATGTTGGTTTGCTGTCCTGAAAACCTGTTTAAATTTGGCACCAAATGAAAATTGAGAGAAGTTCTCTGCTTGTACACGTCTCCTGCATCATTTCAGTAAATCAGGGCATTCATTGACCTCAAAACAGTAAACAAAGTTTGTTCATTTTTATATAATCATAGTTGTTATCCAGTGCATATGTGTGTGGGGACAGGCAAGTATTAATCAGTGATGTATTTTGACCTTTACCTGCTCATGAACATGAGGAAAATCTGTGGTTATACTTGTGTATGTGTTAGGGATGTCTCGAGAACCGATACTTCGGTACCAAGTTGAAGCTAAAATTGTAAAAATGTGATGGTTCTTGTTTTTCTACAGAACCATAGGGGAGCGCAGGTTGAGTTGAACCAGTTTTTACTTTCAGTGTCTTTACAGTGAGGGCACGACAGTAAAGTCTCCAACTAAAATATACATATATATTTCAGGAAGTGATGCATCCCTGGGAATAATCACTTTAGATTTTAAATGAGCAGACTTGCCTATTGTTAACCGCTCCTGCTTCAGCTCCTTGACCGTAGTCAGAGGGCACAGGGGAGACTTGTTTACCTCCAGGGCCGAAGTTGATGCTGCTCACTTCGGGGTTAACCCCCTTCACTTTTACCAGCAGTTAGAGAGCAACACACGGGAGCTCCACTTGACCTTGAGAAGCTGCCGCCTTTACTAACTGACTTACATTGAACATTTACTGCTAAACGGACTACTTTTGCTGCTTGCTGCCGACTCGTTGCTCTACCCAGCTCCTGCTGCACACACCGTCACTCGTATCCACTCGCTTTCTTTTTGCTCGCCCACTCACTCCATACGCGCACACACACACACACACACACACACACACACACACACACACACACACACACACACACTGCCCTGTTTCTTAAAGGAGCCACGCTACTCTTATAACACTTTTTTATGTTTGAATTTAGTGTCCTTTGTCTCGTACCTCCTGTTTTATTTTGATACTCACTTCTTGTCTCGTTTCAGGTCCTTTACTTCCTCCTGAGTGATTACCTGCCCTGCCCCAATGTGTTGCACATGTGTCTCTCCGTTTACCCCCCCGCCTAAGTATTTAGTCTCTGTGCTCCCCTATGTCTGTGTCCGTTCGTCTATTCATGTCCCCGGTGTAACCTGTCCTAGTTTCCTCATGCTTGGCATTCTGTTTATGTTCCTTGTGTTGCCTTGTGCTTCTGGTGCCTGTTCCACTGTGTGCCCTAGTGCTTCGGTTCAGTTGGTTCACCAGTTTGTTTGTGTAAGTTCTTCTATTTATTGAATATTTTCACGTTTCCCCTAGTCTTGGCTGCATTGTGGGTCCTGCCTTACCATAAACTGTGACAGAATGAACGGACCAAAGGAACGGACACCGCAGTCTACGTATGCTTGGTGGCCTTTTTGGGGTTGCCTCACGGTCAGCCACCATCCCCGTCGGTCGTCAGGCCCCTTTGCACGCTGGCTGACCCTCAGTCAGATTCGAATCTGGAGGGCCCTGAGACGTCTCCTTTTTGGGGAAACCGGCTAGCCTCCTATTTAGGGGTGGGAGCTCCTGGAGGAAACGCAGGTCGCAGAGACACCTGTTCCCCAAGCAGCCTCAGGAGAGACCCCGTCCTCCCGCTCGACCTCCGGAGAGACCCCGTCTTCGCCGCCGTCCTCCCGCTCGACCTCAGCAGAGGCCCCGTCTTCGTCGCTCGACCTCAGGAGAGACCCCTTCTTCCCCGCCGTCCTCCCGCTTGACCTCCGTAGCGACCCCGTCTTCGCTCCCGTCCTCCCGCTAGACCTCAGCAGAGGCCCCATCTTCACTCCCGTCCTCCGCCTAGACCTCCGGAGAGACCCCGTCTTCGCCGACCCTCACCTATGGTCATAAGCTTTGACTGAAAGAATGAGATAGTGGATACAAGTGACTGAAATGACTGAGTTTCCTCTGTAGGGTGTCTGGGCTCTCAGCTGACTTCCTGTTTGATGACAAAACTGTCCTCCTGTGTAAAAAAAAAACAAAAAAAGAAAAACAGCTAAGTAAGAATTAATGACATTACCAAACAGCAAGAGGAGAGGTTAAAGTGAATACTAGTAGGTAGTTTACCATTAAAAACATTACATTATCTCACACTATTAAAACCAGCAATCAATTAAAGGGAATTACCCGAAATACACTTATCTGTCTGACACCTTTCTCTCAACAGTTAAGTCTTCTCTAGATGTCTGTGCATTGAGTGAATACTTCAGTTTACACTTTATTTATGTTTGCAGATGCCAGTAAAGAAGCCAGGTGCTTATATTACTGAACTCCAAAATCTGAACTTGGCTTCACCTTCATCTTCATTTACACCAATAATAAAAATAGCACAGAACATCTGGGATCAGGATTCACATTAACAAGATTTTTTTTTGTCACATCAAAGCTTCTCACCGTGAATGAGTTATCTATTTGTGTTTATTTTTACAGCAACAGATACATAAGCTTATAATATACATTCAATAGACAAATTCCATGACATTTTGCATTAATTACCTAAGCTAATTTGCAATGCCTGTCCCTTCATGGGTTTAAGAAAGAGCAGATATCTGGTACAAAACACATTTTCAAATGTCAAAAATGTCCAATTACAATCAAAGTAGAAGAAATTCACACATTGTCACGTGATCATTTCAATTTGGATTTAAAATGACCCCAGTCGTAATCTGGTTTTAAATCAATGGGTAAAGGGATTCACATATTGATCTACTGAACCGAGGAAACCATGTGTTCATACAAGGTTTCAGACAAATCAGTTTATATTTACAGCTCCATCAGACATGGTCATGTCCCCCAAAGTCCAAGGTCAAATGGGTCTGAGTGGAGGGGTTTCAGATGCGGTGCCAATAATCACAACAGCATACAAATGCCTTTACACTCAGGGTAAGGAACTCAGACGTTTGGATCACTTGATCTGGTCAAGTGCTTCACATTGAAAAGCACCGGGGGGGTGGGGGGAGTTTTGAATCAGGTGCTTCCCGGGTATCTCCCTGTGAACATAATCTGAAGATGTCCAAATGTGTTCAGACTCCAAGGCAGACTCAGAGGCTTGGGACTCAAAGCCTTGCAAGCTAAAACAACTTTCAAGTGGTCTCATACTTTTGGATCCTAGTGTGTGTATATATGGGCATAGAAGACAAAGGTTTAAATATCCCATCTGGTCTGAGAGCTCCTCATGTGGCAACAATCATGACCCTGACTGGAATAAATGGATGGATGGCATTTTCTGATCAGCTTGTTAAGGACCTCACAATATCTAAATATTCAAATGTATTTATACCACATCCACTGCAGTATTTCATTACTTTAGGAATATTAGCTGGGAGCATTTGCAGCCTCACAGTGAATGTTTTTTGGGATTGAAATTATTAATTTAAGAGTAAATTCACAGCACCTCACGAGTGTTATTTTAAAAACTTACAAAACACACTCTCTAGGTTCAGCTTTGAACATAGGTACAGTGGGTAATTTAATTGGCTCAACTTTAAACACAGATTACTTGTGTACCCTCATATCTCATTGTTTCCCCTTGTTTATGTGTCCCAGAGACTTGCAGCAAAAAAAAAGAAAAAGAAAAGAAAAGCTGAGCAGGAGGCTTGTGAATTATTACCGAGGCAGGACACAATCCTCCCCTCGGCAGTGAGGACTGCAGTGGCAGCTCTGCAGAGCTCCTCCATTTCTAACTGGTAAATAAGCTTCTTCCCTATAGAGCAGAAGTCACTCAGACAGGAGAGGCTATATCCTGGGTTAATACAATATGGCCAACGCAGAAAAAAAAAAGGCATCAGGGAGAGATCCAACAACACTTCTGCTAGGAGAAATGCTTTGAGGGTAAAGAGTTTGTCTCAGTGTGATATTACATGCAGACCTCTGCTTTCTTTGTTCTCTGACACAGTTTACAAACTTTTTTTGGACTGGAATTAAAAGAAAATCTTTAAAGTTGCTGTAGGACTCAATCTTATTTAAGTGAAGTAATATTGGCAGGTTGACATCTATTAAGAACAGGCCTGTGGCTCATTATGTATCCTTGTATCACGGTTATGTAACTGCCTCTGGAGAGAGATTAGTTTCATTCCTCAACATGGACTCAATAAGAGTTTCAGTCTTCATCATAATCGTGTGGCTGAATTAACTGGAACATGACAGGAGGTAGTGTGATGTGCCAATTATTTACTGGCTTTTTACATATTTACGTATGTGTAGTGTATGAGCATGTAATCAGTTTTAAAAACATACATGTACGACTGTTTACATTGCTATCCAAAGAGCTGTGCCGCCAATGTAGCCTAATTTTACATTCAATCTTTTTTTCACATTTTAAAGACAATTTAATTTTTCGAAACCTACATTCAGTCTCGCAGATGATACCTCACAAGAAATGACACTGTCTTTCAACTGTGAGCTGTGGAGTGACACCTTGACACTGAACATAAAGTACATGTCTTGTAAACATACATTAATCCATCGGTTCGATGTTGGCTGAGTGACGTTCTGAAAAGTGCCCAGGATACATGAAATCAGGCATTGAACATGAAGAGACTGATCTCGGCCTGTACAAAGGGTGAATACTTCCCTCAAGTGTGTTGACAGAAGTGTGTTTGCAGTGTTCATTCATACTCTAACAGAAGCGGCTTTTCAGCTTCTCCACCTGCAGCAGCTGGTCTGTCCTCTCAGCCTGTCTACTGTGTCTGTGTGTTTGTGTGTATTTCCATCATAGGCCACCTTTTGGGACAAATTCCAGACTAAGACCAGTGAACTAGGGACGGCTTGTGCAACTTGGGCCAAAAGCTGCAAAAGCTGATTTTTGGGTCAGTGGTTATGGTTGTGATTAGGGTAATTCTCCAGGAAATGCAAGTCTATACAATGTCCCCAAAAGTGACCTGTGACAACTCATGTGTATGTGTATGTGTGTGTGTGTGTGTGTGTGTGTGTGTGTGTGTGTGTGTGTGTGTGTGTGTGTGTGTGTGTGTGTGTGTGTCACAGGCAGGTGGCAAGAAAATGTCAGCGATGGCTGTGACTGTGTTCACGTCAGTGGAGAAGAACATTTTTTTTGAAAAGGGCATCTTTTAAAGGCCAAAAGTACACTCTCAACTTATCCACTCCTCCTGTCAAGTCAACACACACATACACACACACACTGAGAATGATGATCATATGAGCTATAGAAGAAAAAAATTATTACTCAGTTATCATAATACTCATACTACGTTTTTATAACATGAGACATGTTTTGTGTCAATTGAATCTGCCTTTGTCTTTTTCTGGTCCAAATGTTTTTCCAAAGCCTTCTCTACACCATCAGGTATGTTAAAAAAATAAAAATAAAATAAATAAATAAATAAATAATATATATATATATATATTTTTTTTGCATTTTTATATCTCCTCTCTCAGGCTTCTCTCTGGAGCTCTAGTAACAACAGGTCAGTGAGCCAATCAGAAGAGAGAAGGCTCTGAGTCTCTTCTCTGATTGGCTGTCTGTTTTCCGAGTGATCGAATAAAAAAATATAACAGATTTCAGGTAAACACTCAGAGAAAGAAAATCCTGCGAGGTTGGATGTTGGGTTCAAGTGGGCGGGGCTTGCGACATGGCTGAGAGTGCTGACTGCTTTGTTGTGACATCACAAAGTTACAGAAGTCCTGAGAGCTCATTCTAAGGCTTCGTTTCTGAATACACTGACTGAGCACCTTGATACTTTCACAGTATGACTATAGAACCTAGACCTGTTTCATAATCGGTGTATATAATATTCCATTTTTTTGCACCACGAGTGAATGTGTAATTGTAGGTTTTCTGACTTCTCTACGTGTAGCCCCTTGGGTACCTAAAATGATAAAGTCAAATTATAAGATTAGATAAATTATATAGCTAATCAGATTATAAAGCATCATAAATTTGACTTTGACAAAGAGAAAAATGAACTCCTCTCTCAGACACACACACACACACACACACACACACACACACACACACACACACACACACACACACACACACACACACACACACACACACCAAATACGTTCTAACATTATAGTGACCTGTGGGCAGCTTCTTCAGTCACAGTTATCCTCCCTCCTCTTCAGACCCTGCAGGGGGTCACTGCAATCAAAAGCCACAATCCTTGTTTTGTGCAAACTTTCCAAACTTCAGCTGAAGGTCTCTTCATGTCATCATAATTCAACAACTTGAGAGAGACAATTCAAATGATTATTTTCCAAAGTTGCTGGCTTTTAGTGAGAACTTCCTCTTTGATGGGCACATGGTTGGCACAGGAGTCCACTCCTATACAACATGGCTCCCAGTGTCTCTTCCAGAGTGCAAGATGTTTATGCAGTGCACAGGTTGCACTGCAAAAAGCAGTAGAGCGTGCAGGGGTGAAAATAAAAGGTTAGGACTAGGGCTCATTTTTAACTTGATTAGCATGAACGTACTATGTGTTAGGTCCTCACGATAAGAAGAAGACTTGTGCTGCACGCCTGCCTGTATAGCCCCTCCCAGGTGACCAGTAGGGTCAGCAGTGATAAGGACTGTACTGCACAGGATTAGGACATTTCAAGTTGGGTAAAAAACAAGATTGAGATCGACCACAATTATAGTAATGAAAAAAAAAAAAAAGCAAATAAAATACTCTTCCTGTTCCTGTGCCAAGACTATTTTCATTGCAGTGCTCAGTGGGATGCAGCAGTTTCGGCATGTGATAAACACTCAGTGTCCCTTGGCCGCATTACAGCAAAAGAAAAAAAAAAGAAAAAAAGAGGTGTTTCTTATCTTGTAACAGTCTTATTCCAAAATGATTTCTCTGTTTTTAAAGATTCAATCATTGGGTCAAATATTTACTGAAGTTAGAAGAAACAAAAACCAAATCCAGAGAATGTTTTACCCCCTGTGGTTTCATCTGAAGTGAAATGAAGGCACCAAGCTGCTACAGCTCACTGTTTGTTCAGCAGCTCTGACTAACCACACACACACACACACACACACACACACACAGTTCACATATATAAGTTCACATATAGTGTGTTCACTTTCTTATTAAAAGTCAAGTTTGCTGTTGCAGCGTTTATGAAGACCAAAAAATGCTGCAGTATGGTCTTTGAATAAGGTTTTGTTTTTTTTTTTTTGTTTTTTTTTTTTAGTGGAAGACAGACTTTCTCAGTAAATATGCAGCTCTGCCCAGGCACTCTGTTATATTCAGCATGAAAACATACAGTCAGATACAAACCACATCAGACTGCTACCAGCTATAATACTGTTCTGTCTGTGACTTTGCATTGTAATGTCTGTTTTCTGTGGGTGTGTGTCTTTGCATTCTTCATAATTTGTGTTTTCTTTGCTTGAATCTGTGCATGCTTTACAGCTTTTGCTATTTCAAGTGTGTATGTATGTGTGTGTGTGTGTGCGCACATGCAGACAGCAGAGATGAAAGAAACTTCAGTCTAGGACAAACATCACGCTGATTTGCAGTGTTCCACTCTGCATGGGGCCTTGTTGCCACTGTGATCAGCTGTTTTAAATCTCCTAGTCAAATCAACTGTGGAAAAAATGACAAGAGGCAGAGATTACAAATGAAACTCTAAAAGGGGAGATAATTGCATTGCAGATAGTTTCTTTTTTTTTAATATCAAATATTAAGTGAGTCACATTTGCAGCAAAGAACAGTGGTGTAGGTGGAAGGACAACATGCAGATAAAGAGTCTATAAATGGATGTGAATCATATGAAAGTAATGCTCTTTACAACACAATAAACTCATTCACACAATGTGTACTGACTGATGTTAACAGTTACCAGGAGACGGGATAAAAGAGGGTGGTGCTTAAAAAATTTCATGGCAGTCTAAAGATTTTATATCTTGGATTTCTTGTGTGTTGTGCAAAATGAAAACTTTGTTTGTCCAGAAGAAAAAGAGCTTCATGGCTTTGGCCTTCTGCAGAAATTATTACAAAATAGTTCCTTCAATTACATTGTGGTGACAAACGTAAGATCTGGCTGCCTTATGTTCAGAGGCAGTTTTTTTTATTTTTTATTAATAAAGCACCAGGTTTATGAACTGCACCACTGTCATAAAGGAAAGTGGTTAGGGTGGATGGCGAGCCTTGAGCCCAGAGTTTGCATCCTGACTCTGGTGTGTGGTCAGGTTTAGGCAACAAATTGGATAAGGCTGGGGAAGGGTTGTGGGTTTACTGTGTTTTAAACCAGTGGTACCCAATCCCCGGGCCATTTTTCTGGAGTGTATGTGTATAATAGTCTACATTTGAAGACTTGTGCAAACAAGATTTACCATGGTGTCTAAATTCTCTTTCTACGCAGCTGACCATAGAAACTGACCACCATCCCACTTGCACTTGCACTTCCACTGTTTATGAATTTTGTGTTTTTAAGTTTCAGTTTAGGTGGAAACAGTTCTTTTTCTCTTCTCAAATTAAACTTTTAGACTTAAAATTTTAGATAAAATGAACAGTTGTTGTTGTCTTGTGGGTGCAGAGTTTTCATTGGGTGGTGACATGGTTTTGTTGCTTTCCTCTGTTTATTTGTTCCCCAGGCGCAAATAGAAAGCTTTGTTGCTTTCATCTGCTTGCTGCATGATGTACAGATCATTTATGCAGGCCACACACACACACACACACACACACACACACACACACACACACACACACACACACACACACACACACACACACACCCAACCTTAACCTGGACTTGTCCCTCAAACCCTTTGAAGAAGTGAGGAGTGGGTCATAGGTCTTCCATTGTTGAGGTCTAAATCTCAAATTTGATCTCGCGAAGCCAGAAGTGCAAGAGTATGCATACACACACACACACACACACACACACACACACACACACACACACACACACACACACACTCTGATTCCCTGAGGGTCTATATTAACCAAAATTAGCTCTACATGTTTACACTGCACCAAATGCAACAGTGGTGAAATTGCCTCTCTAATTGGCTTCTTTTGTTTCTCTCATTTGTTAGATGAGTGTGTTTGAAGAGACCTTGCTACAAATGTTGTGTGTATTCATTTATCCCCAAAACTCTCTTCCCCATGAAAGAGATACAAATGAATAATTTCTAAAATTGGTCTGGACCAAAAGTCTGGGTTAGGGGACCAGTGCAGAAGGAAATGTTTGGCTTTATCTCCTACTTCATGACTTAAGCACCATTTCTCAAAAAGTGTGTCCAATCAGATTTCAAGTTGTCTAAAGATGTACTTAGGCATAGATAGATGCGTCTGAGGTGAAAGTGACTTTGACGTGATATGCATCAAATTCCACCCTTTGACACTCCAGTGCTGTCATGGCAGCAGATTGAACAAGAGGCGTTCCATGAGTGTTGATATAGAGTACAACAGGGACTGGGACTTTTAACTGCACGTATCACTCTGCTTTACAGGTGCTCTATCAACAGTGTGTAAAACTTTGCACCGCAAATCACACATGCAACCAAAGCGAGTGTCACCAGACTCTTGTTTCACTAGTTTCACAATAAATGGAAACTTACAGATAAATTTACATACAAAGTAGCTGGCCTGAGGTAGACAAAGTAGCAGGCTAGTGTGCAGGTCAGGAAAATGTTCATGTGTTGCTTAGCAACAGTCATGTACCAGTCCTGTTGTAGAAATATTGTGTTGGCGTAGCCAAATAAATGATGAAATAAACAAACAAATCATAATCTGTTGTTGCCTATTACTGTTAACTAATATGGCGCTGGTAAAACAGCTGTTATTTGGTTGTAGGTACGAGACCACTGTGGTTCAACCATGTTGATATTAAGCAATATCACACGAGAGGGAGTGATATTGTACTGAAGTAGAGCTCTAAATGCTTTAGGGTGTGTATTATGTCACTATCGACTTTAAGTAATACACAAAGAAAGAAATTATTCCATTCAGACCAGAAAAAGTGGTGAGCATAGTATATCCCACTGAGAAATTCTTAAATCCTACACATGGAGGCTTTAAATCAACAGGAAAGACTCACCAGACTGCTGGAAGCTGCTGTGTATTTGTAGTGTGTGGATGTATTAATAATATTAATCAGCCCGGTGAAGATATTTTGTCCTGGTTCTCAGTCCTGACAGCTGTGATGAAGGTCAGAGTTGAAATGGACAGATGGATGTTTACGTAGCCACTGATGCAAACATGAAATGTTACCCCTGGGTAGAACGTCTGGCGTGAATTCAGTTGATTTTTGGAAAATACTGCAATTAATGACATGAATTATGCAGAAATTTAATCACATCACATGATCATAAAACTGTTCCAATTTAAACTCTAACAGGTCCACAGTTAACTCTGCCTTAAAAAAAAAAAAGACAGTCTTGTCAAAACATTAGGAACAGCATGTTGTCTGGTTGAAGGAGTGAAGGAAGTGTTCTTGTATTTTCTTGTATAGAAAATGTATTATATCTCTGTAGTGGTACAGTCCACAAAAATACTAGAATACCATTGGCTTGTAGTGTAAAGAGCTAATGGTTGATAAGACTAGAAAAGTCGATTTACCAATTCAACGCTTAAAATGGTTTGTTATTGCAAAAATCTTTGCAACAGTGGAAATTGCTATGAATTGCTATAATAAAAATGAGAAATCAGCTTTAAGGAGTTCCACAGAGCTCTGTCCTTGGTCAACTTCTCTTATAATATAGCTTTTAATTTATCTGAATTGTGAGCAGGTTTCTAGATGTATGCCAATGATAAATGCTATACATATATTGTAGGTTTCCATTTAGTAAAGCCATAGCTTGACGCTCTATCATCCCTCTCGTCCACTTCGAAATCCACAAAATTCCAGGAGACCACTTGTAAAGTTAAATTCTTTACTTTACATCCAAAGGTGATACAAAACAAATCTTTTCCACTTTCAAATAATAAAAGTCAATATACAAAAAAGGAGAGATAGAGAAATAGAGTGAGAGAGAGAGGTCAAAAAACTGCGTGGCTCTACTGTCTCTGCTTGTCCGAATGCCTTAATTACCTCTCGGTAACACCCCTAAACTCCCTTTGCGTGGGATCATTAAAGGTCTAACCAAGTTCTACACAGTCCAATCAATTAGAAATGAAATGTTACATATTTTAAATTATAACCACACATTTTTAATCTAAAGAATAATATATTTACCTTTTTGATTACTGTAAATATTTAAATTATTCAACAATCAATGAACTGTGTTATTTAACCACTTAAACATCAACAAAAATGCTTTTAGGCTCCTACATATATAATGAATTTAGAGACCAAAAGCATTACAAAAGAATGTATCAGTTTCTTCCAGGATTTGGCCACAGACGTTATGGAGAGGCAAAATACACAGATTCACTGAGCTCAGTTGGCAACAAATCTCTCCACTTGTATTAGCTAAGCTTCTCATTGTTGTCGAAAGAGTTAAGGTAATAAACTTTCTGCTAAGTCGTTTTTTTCTATTGTGACATTTTCAGTGAAACTCTTCAAAGTCAAAACTGCATTGGTTAAGCATAGATCCGTTTACAGGACAGCAGGAGTGATAAATAATACAAGGCTCCCTGTGACCACAGTGACACGTTGAATTATTTGTATTCCCTACACTTCCTCTGACCTTAACTCTTCAATTTTTGACACACGTTCCCTCTATTTCTCTGCTCCCACAGTGCTCACCTTTTTTCTTTTTAATCTCTTCTCACTTTCAACACTTTTGTTCCTGTTCCCGTTTGATTCCTTTCCTCTCTTCGTTCTCTCTCCGTCCCTCAGGCGTTATCACAGAGCTGCTGTCAGATGTTATCATCAGATGGCTGGCTGCTTTCTCATCCCTTGGCATGTTAGATCACAAATTCTCTGTTGCTTTCTCTTTGTTTCTCTTCTCTCAGTGGATTTATCATTTAACTTTGTCTGCATTTGTGCAAATCTTTCTTCATCTCTCTCCATTTTTGTTTCATCTCATCACATCATCTGATCCATATCTACATTTCTCTGACTCTTCTTGCACATTGATGAAAAGATAAATTTCCATCCTTTAATAATTTTCTCACACTTTTCAAAAACTCCTTGAAGTTCCATTAAATTTGTCCTATTTCACACAAGTTGTGTCCTGTCTTACATCTTAGTTCCTTCCCCTTGAAGGGCAACTTCACAGATTCTCAACTTGACTGCAATTTTTCTAGTTTGGGGACAACATATATATGGATGACAGTTTTGATGACACTTCCCTCCATCTTCGCTATATCAAAACATATCTCTGCTTCTGGCTGTAAATCTCCTCCACATGGTGTTATAAGGAGGGGTTTTGCAGCCTGCATAAAGTATAAACTGCACTTCCTCATTCTGTATAGGCCTGCCTCTAAGAACAGTCATATCAGTCAAATATCAGTGTATTTAGAAAATATATTGGGTGACAAAATCTGCATTAGGAGGAGCGAGGTTGAGACAGATACATGGGTTGACAAAACACAGGACTTTCACACAGGAGACCACTTTATTTCTTTTATCCATGACCATTCCACAACCTTAGCGTGTGTTGATTATTGTAACCATGACAACTAAGGTCCTCTAACCTTTACAAAGTGTTTGTTTCAACCTAAATGTAACCAAGTATTTTTTGTGTCTAAACCAAAACAAACCAAACCGTGACCATTCAACAACGTTAAGTGTGTATATTATTGTTATCATGATGACACAGGTCATATGGGTCGTCTCCCAGGGTAGGGACAAATGACCCAGAAGAACTTGGTGGGAGGAGGAAGCGGATGCCACAGCTTTGTGTCAGCTACAGCCGAGATTGAGGTGGCTCGCTCCGCAGCAGCCAGTGATGTCTGGTGAGATGTCTGTGTGGTAGATCTAGATTGATGGAGACAAAACTGCAAAACCACACTACAGTGAACTTCACCGTGCTCAGTTTTTATTCATTTTTGGGATGAAGTTGATGATTCCACTGTGGATGAAGGAGCACAATTGAAAGCCTCATGTAGACAGCTGAAAACATATTTCTGGATGTCTAAAACAAATGAAGAAAATAGAAATAAAGTAGGAGTAAATGGATAGGTAAACATCCTTAAAGTGCAATAACATAACTCATAATCTGCTTTAGACTAAAATTATATGACATATGGTAAAATACAATGCAATGTAGAGATGAGTAACGTTAGGGGAGCTATTTGCAAATTTTGCTATTGCTACATAGCTAATGTTAGCATTAACAGCTGTTTACTTGCTAGTTTAGAAGCAACCCTGTGTTTTGCTTCTGTATCTATCACAATTTATTCTTATACTGAAGTTAGCATGCTAACCTGCTGGCCCCAGTCTGGAAGGACCATTTCATCAATTTCTGATACCAAGTCACTGTAGCCTCCAGTCTGTCCTGAAAAAGTAGAGGACATATTATAACCCTCTTTGTCTTGTAAACCCAACAAGATCTTGGCAATGTAGCGATAGCAAAACTTACAAATAGGTCCTTTAAGTTTTCATTGTAAGTTCAAAATCATTTATAAAAGCTTTTGAGTGAAAAACTAAGAGTAAAAAAATACTGGATAGAAAATTAAATTTATACAATTATTATTTACAATTTCTATCGCCTCATATCTGTACATCAGAGACACTGTAGCTCTGTCCCTGTTATGCTATTAATTCTAAAATCTAATGAAATGTTTTTGCTTCATGCAAAGATGTCCTCTGTAGCTGTGTTTATGTATGTGTTTTCTCACTAGTCGACCGGACAGGAAGGACATCTGTCCACTTCCACCCACTCAGCCAAACAGACACAACCATGAAAACGTCGGTCGCTCTTCCAGATCAGTGACCTGAAGCTACAGTCACACTGCACTGAAGGCGTCCTCTCAGCTCCTCTAAAGGTTCCTCTGAAACAAAGGCTCATGAAACATCCTGTGTGTTTCTGCTAGGATGGGCTGTTTGACCTTTCCTTTACACCATGCTATTTTTGAATTTTCACACCACCAGCTCTGCAGAAACATGCCAGTGTCTGTGATAGCCAGGTAAGCTGTAAGTCTGGGAAATCATTCTGGATATGCTATTTAATGATGCAAAAGTTTTTTTTATATATTTTATGTTGCTCTAAAGTAAATCAACATTTTAGGCAAACTGGCTGTATTACTCAATCAGCGACTGGGCTGGATCATTTCCTGATAGATCAAATCATAACAATGTTCAGCATGAGCACACAGATTTTTCTGGCACAGTGGATATAGGTCATTTCTACAGCTTTTTAGACTTTTATTCAGGTACTTTCATCCCAAATGGGTTAGAAGCAGTGAAGTATGACGTGTGATAATTTTCTGGCTCATTTGATTAAAAGGCACCAGAAACTTGAGAGGAACCTGAGAGTAATTTCAGTAACTTTATAACGTAGGTTCAGTAACGTTATTTTAATTTTTTAATTTTTGTGTATTTATGTAACATAATTATAGTACACACACACACACACACCTATCTACTAGTGGCCATTATTCATTTTTCATACCTCACCCAGTAGCCACCATCCTGCACAGCTGTTCGGTCATTAGCTCCATGCGATAAACTGTTCACACACATTGTTTGCCTGGCTGTTAATGTTGCTATGAACGTACTTCTGTCTGATATCAGGTGTTGTTGGCAGCCTTGCTGGCACCTGTGAGTGCTTGTTGAGAGAGGAAAAGACACTGAGCCACAATTAAAAAGAAATCTTTGTGATTTAGAGTGTCAATCACAGAGGCCAAACAAAAGCACCAGTAGATTAAACTCGTTCACCTGATCCGGACACTACTAGGACCAAATATAACAAGTGATTATTTTAATGACAACTGGATATAATAAAACAATATGCTGCTTTATTGACAGTCACTCTTTAATTCAGAAAAAAGACAAGTATATACCATATACACATAAGTGTGAATATGTTAGTGCATACATTGAGGACATAAAAACAGAAACCACATATACATGTTAAATGCACACAGTCATTATTTGGTACTTGTGTTTTTGAGTCAGTCATTGACAGATGCATTACTTTTGTTTCCTCCCACACACATTGCTTTGCTCCCATTCACACAATTTAACAATTCATTCCTTTCACCATAGATATTTGAACTTTGCTCTCATAGCAACTGTTTCATCACCTGGCAATAAATTTAAATTGGAAGTTAAAGAGGAAAATGAGAGTGATCAGGTAGACGAGTTAAATGGATCCTTTATATGAGGTTGTACCATACCATTATACCATGTCCATGAAGTAACACGGCAGGGTAAAATTTATTATGAAGCAATTTTGTTGGGACTTAAACGACTATAATAACAGTAGCATTTAAGATACAAAATTAAAATTTTCAATAACTAGCTTTCAGGTTGGGGTGGGTGTGTGTGTGTGTGTGTGTGTGTCTCTCTCTTTGTATCCAGGTTCCACCAGATTAGATGACAAGACCAGAAGAGAACAGCAACAAACAACAGACATCTAGGCAAGTCACGGTGTCTCGCAGTGACTCCCACACCTGTTCACCCTCCAGGACCGGATCACCACAGGTCAGCAACTTTGACGTCAAGGTGTGAACCCGGAGGAAACCTGGAAGGTCAGTAGGAAACTAAGGGACAGAAGTGTTGAAACGGATTAGGAGGGGAAATCCTAAAGTGCCATGACATTTGGTGACACGACAAATCTCTACAGTTTAAGGTTTCTATGATGAGTCCTGGCCGAGTACGTTTGGAGAATTTTATTCCATCTTGGGAACCATTACTCTTTCAGTTTGTTTCATTCAAATTTATTCAAAGGTATTTTTCTGTGTAATTACACAGTGAGTATCTTAAACCCCTTGGCCTTGAGGGTATTTGATTCTAATTGGCCATAGAAGGAGAGGTTTTTTTTCCAGTTAATTGCTTTGCTCTGATGAAAACTCCAGCCACAGATGTTTTTCGCTTTAAATTCTTTCACTTGATTGTTTGACCTTCACTGTGCAGAATTTAATGATATAAGGCTGTCTGCACAGTCACCTAGCATCACAACTAGTTTGGCAGCCAATCGTGGTCCAATAATCATCTTATACAAGTTTAATATAGAAATGGCTCCAGTGCACATACACTATATGGACTTTTCAATGCAGTAGGAAATGTACTGTGTCCAGCAGTTATAAACTTTGCAAAGTTATTAATTAAATCAAAGTTAATGCATAGTTAATGATCAAAGTTTTTCATACAGCAAAGGGAGGATATGTGTTTTTAATAATTTATAAGTAGTCTTTAAAACTTTTATGTGGAAAACCATATGGTATAGATATAGCAATTTTTTCTTGAAGTTAAAGAAACATGTCCTGTCCACCAGTTCATGGACTAGTCCATGTTATTCGACACCCGTATTTAAGAAGTTAATACGTGTGGAAAGCCACATCAAATTGACACTTTTAGCACCATGTTACTGGAGTTTTGACGTATTTATACCAACATTTTAATCACCTCTGTTCTGCCGTTTGTAATGTTTTGTGATAATCCCTGATGGGATCTCTATGACGTGCTGTCAATAGTATGCACTTACTCTTTTTCTGCATGTCTGTTTCTGCTTGTCTATGAATGTTAAACATTGTATGCTCCAGTTGCAGTTGAATATTGTACCAGGTATGCAGACAGAAACACAGTGACACAGCTTTGAGCTACATTGTTCCACTGTGTCTTTTATGTGATGTAGTGGGTGCTGAAAGTCATGCATTTTCATAAGCTTGGTGAATGGAATCAATCAAGGAAAATGAATGTGGGACTGTTATTATCTTCAGCATAACAGAAATAAGTGACATTTAGTGAACAGTATATTAAGTGCTTTATTTTTCAGAGAAATGGGCATTTGATGAGATCACTTCTGTCAGTTATACCTAACATTTGCCTTTTCCATTATTTATAGACCTGTTGTTCCTTCAGTGTTTTCTACAGGTGTAGCTCATTTGCCTTCAGTACACTTCAGTTTATGCATCTCTGAGCGCAATGGCTGTTTGACATTTTTCTGCTGAGCATGTTTGTGTGTGTGTGTGTGTGTGTTTATAACCTGGTATCATTTGTGCTGAATAAAGCAATCGCACAAGGCTTGGGTGTCTGTTTGTCTTTCACTTCCTACCTTCAGCCACACGGGGACACACATACATACACACACACACACACACACACACACGTACACACAAGGCATCACTCATGGGAGATTGTTGAAACAAGGTTCAGGGTAAAAGGGTCATTGGTATGAAGGCAGTGGGAAGTGATGTTGAACCATCATTAGGGAAAATGAAAATCTGGTTGTCATGGGAGCCCAGACATCGCCATGCTGTACAGCCTCTGGCCTTATGTCATTTCACTGATAAAATGACACTATTGCACTGAAATAGTGGCACTTCTAAGGTAATGAGATTTCCCCTATCATAACCGACTAAATCTGACCTGCCCTTCAAAAAGCAGGGCATGATTTTATCTGCCGTTTGGTTGTTTAAAGCAGTGATTGATAACCTTTTTCTTCAAAAACACCTGTGATATATTCACCTTCCCATTCTTCTATCCTTTTTCATTCTTTCTTTCACAGTACCACTCTTGTGCACACTATATCATTGTATTGCTAACATTTTGATACAATCCAGTTTGGTCACTAAGATATATTCCAAATAGCTTGTGGCACTGAGAAGAAATTGTGCTCTGTTTTCTACAAATGTAATAATATCGTAGTAATGTCCTTGCAGCACACCAGCATTTCAAATATCAAAATTTCATATCAAAAGTGTAGCATTTTAACAGAACAGTGGATCACTTCAAAGAGATAAATTGAATCTGTTCAGATAGAGTTAAACTTTTTGTCAGCTTTGGTCAGTGTTGCACATTTGCATGTCGAACTGTTTTGACCTGCAGAGTCCAGGAAGCTATATTAGCTATGCTATTAGCTGTGAGGTGCCATTTTGGCACTAGGTCAATACCTGTCAGCAGATACAGGTATGTCATACTTGTATCTACGAATGGTGCTGCAACAGAAATTTCCTATGGATTACAGTCAGTCATGAAAAAGCAGTCAGCACAAATAATTCTCTTGGATGAACTGGTAACATTTTAGTGAGCTAACAGGTAACATGCTAGCTCAGTTAGCTTGCCAGCCAAAGTACCACCACCAACTACATATCCAAAATAACAAAAAACTTTTGTCTACTCGGGGGGCAGCAGAAACAAGAATACAATGCTGACATATCATCACCTTTTAAGTTTGTCTGGCCAAACTTGTTAGCAAACCGTTGCTCATTTACACACACAGCAGTTATCATGTATTTGTTTCTGGCCACCTGGTGAATGTAAGTCCAATATTTGCTTTCTTTTATCTTTGTTTGTGTCTGTGTCTTTTTGTGTTGTTTTTTGGCCTTTTTGCTGAAAACAGCAGTGAGTGACAGTAAAGCTGCACAATGAGCATAGCATATGTCTGTAACCTAAAAGGGGACACCAGAGGGGCTTGATTAATGATTAGCCATTTTAAACACAGCTGCAGCCAATAAAATTTATTAAAGCTAACTTTTCCTTAGGTATTACACCTATCAAGCAATAAAACTTATGACTACATAGTTATTAAAACCTACCAATTATTAAAACCAACTGATTTTTTTTTTTTATCATCTACAGCTGTGTTTACCCTGATAAAAAGGCTGGAAAAAGGCTCCTGTAAAAAGCAGAATCCAACTTTACAACCAGGCTGAATCTCTTCCCTCACAACATTTATGGGCCCTTAAGTGCCTCAGTCACTTTAATTGCGTTATGATTGGTCGGTGGTGTGTGTCAAAACGTAAACAGTGTATACACACACACACACACACACACACACACACACACACACACACACACACACACACACACGAGATGAGAGATTTTAATTCATATTCATACTTTTGCTAAATTGTGGTGCATTTCAGGAGTTATCATGGGACAAAATCTTAGTTTTCTCATTTGTTATGTTCAGATGTGAAGTTTCAGTTAAAGCCTGAATATGTATCCAGAACACTTCAAAAGCCACTTTAGATAAACAGTTCCCCACAGCCAAATACATCATGACATTATATTCACAGACATGAAAGGGGCCAGTGATGAAAAAAAAAAAAAAAAGAGCCAGACACTACCTCACTGCCAGACTCCATTTTCCAAACAATGGCGGCAATTTGGTCTGCACTTGAGCACAGTGTACAGGCAACAGGAGAGGCATTCTCCGCTCCTCATCTCTGCAGTATTACTCCCTCTTGACACTGTTCTGACTGAAGACGCTGAAACAATCTGCTTAACAAACACGCATGCACACATGAACACACATACACACAAAGAGACAAGCCTAAAATAAAAAAAATAAAATAAATAAAATAAAAAAATGTATGTTCATAAATTCAAGTCAAGTCAATGTCATTAATATATAACCAAATTATAATAAGACACTTTTCATGGGATGTCTCCTGCATCTTATTGAGACTGGATATGCCTGACTTTTGCAATGTTATGCTGGGGGCAGTCTGTGAAATTTGTTTTATGTGGGAGCTGAAGGACATATCCAGCAAACATAAGTCCAAGACTGGGGAAATAACTATATCATTAGATCATGTGTTTCTGAGGTGTTTGTTGCCAAGCACAAAAACTTAAGTCTTGCATTTAATAGCAGAAAATTGCAGGTCATAATGTCCCCATGTCCGTAAAACATGCTTTAAGTTTAGCTGAAGGATTTTATCTGGCTTCATTGATAAATATAATTGGGCATCATCTGCATAACAATGATAGTTAATGGAGTGTTTCCTAATGACAGTGCCTCAAGGAAGCATATATAAAATTGTAAATACAATTAGTCCAAGAACAGAACCTTGTGGAACCCCATACTCTGAACTTTTGGATTCATCATTACACTTCCTTGACAAGGAATTCATCTGATAAATAAGACTTAAACCAGCTTTGGAGGGGTTGCTTTGATGCCAATTAAATGGTCTACGGTATCAAATGCAGCAGAAAGATCTAACAAGACAAGTACTGAGACAAGTTCTTTATCTGATGCACTTAGGTCATTTATTACTTTCAAGTTTCACTTTTTTTGTAACAGTCAAACAACTGATTAGAGAGAAAGGGAAGGGTAAATATAGGTCTATATTCAGCTAACACACCTGGATCAAGAGTAGGCTTTTTAAGAAAAGGTTTAATTACAGCTACTTTAAAAAGTATTGTGGTACACAGCTAGTTAATAAAGATGGATTGATCATATCTAGTAAAGAAGTGCTAACTGAGGGTAAAACCTCAGCAGCCTAGTTGGGATGGGGTCTAAGAGACAGGTTGATGGTTTAGATGAAGAAAATGTTGAACAGTCTCAGGTTGTTTTACAGCTGCTCCTAAGGTGTTTGAGGATAAATTGGTGCCAGTTGAGGGCAGGAGGTGGTGAATTCAGTCTCTAATAGTCAGAATTTAAAGAAGCTCATGAAGTCATTACTACTGAGAGCAACATGGATCAATAGAGCTGTGACTCTGTCAGCCTGGCCAAAGTGCTGAAAATAAACCAGGGGTTGTGTTTTCATTTCCCTCAAATAATGAAGAGTAATAGGCTGCTCTGGCATTACAAAGTGCTGTCTTACCACACTAAGCGAGATTCTCCCAATTTGGTGGAAGATAATATCCTTTCAAGTTTTCCTGGTGTTTACTTTAAGTTGCTGGTTTGAGAGCCTTTGTCTCATTATCTTCTTTGGTGTCATTTGTAGTCAATGTCAATGCCATTTCAATCAGGAGAGACTAATAGGAGGAATGAAAGAGTATGAGAAATTTGAAGTAAAATGAAATTTATTGTGAACAGAAGGAATAGACTTTGGCGCTCAGACACCAGCAGGAAGTGGATCACCATGGAATGCAGCTCACAGGTTTAAGGTCCTTCCAATTAGAGGGAACTTCCCCTGGGGACCAAACACTGGCGGTGGTGGTGAGGAATGGAGCTCAAGGATGGGAACGTCTTCCTGAGAGGGAAAGGTCTGATTGGATGGTTTGATTGGCGATGGTCAGGCATCCACAGGTGAGGCAGTGAAGGGGTGGAGGCAGGTCATGAAATGTTCACAATGGTGAAATGACAGCTGAAAGACAGCAGAGAGAGAGAGAGAGAGAGAGAGAGAGTTGTTTAACAGCTTACGGGTGATTAGCTAAAGGCGAGCATGTTGGGTTGTGATTGGATGAAGACCTGAATGAGCTGGTGGACCTTAGAGATAGTGGGAAACATGCTTGTGACTTAGAAGTGCAAGGAGATAGTCTTCCTGACTGAATTTTCACTAAGCTTCATAAACCACAACAAGGTCGAGGATGTGGTTAAAACAGTGAGTGGGTTTATTTACACTGAGAGAAGCAAATTAAGTCAGTAATGAGATAAATGGAGTGCTAAGGCCATCACTGTGGACCTCCAAATGAATATTAAAATCACCTGCTGTATTGACTTTATCTGTACTTAGGACTAAAAACTTGACAAAAAATGGATAACAATTCAATGTACAGGACATGAGCGTGACTCACTACAACAAATAGTTTCTCACACCAAACCTGGACAACACAGTAGCCTAAGAACAAGTTGAACAACAACATATGAACGTGGGCATAAAGCTAAACATAATTAAATAAGGTAAATAAGGTAACAAATAAATGCCAGCACACCTTGTTTTAGTTGTTATCCATTCCTTTTCATTCATATCAGATGAAACATGACTGATTTTTGTATCAGTAATAAACATTTATTTTATTCTTATCATATAGGCATTTGTTGTCTCTTCCTCCTTTATGTTTCTTTATAAAAAAAAAAAAAAAAAAAAACATGTACACACTTTGCTTCAGTCTAACTGTTTTTGTTGGTGTTTCAATTAAGAGATTTGGTAAAATAAATCATACAGAAGGTATCAACAGTCCAATTTTGATCCTTTATTGGCACAGAATCAGAAAAACTGTAATGATTCAAGTGAAAAAAAAAAAAAAAAGCATAAAACTTTCACTTTAAAGTGAACAAAAAGAAAAATAAGCTACAGCGTTTTTCAGGATAAACCTGACTTTTATGCATTTAGTTTGTATTTCTATTATCCCTTTGGCAATACTTCCGTAATAATCCGTATGTAAATTCATGTTATCATGCAGTTTGGTTGAGAGCTGTAGACAGAAAACTTCAGTTGAGAGAATGATTTGCAGCACAAGTGTTGGTTGGTGAAATACTTGGATGGAAATCTTAAACTGAGGCCTGCTTGCATTCCATACTTGAGTTCAAAGCACTCACAATAGCAAATACATGAACAAAAATGCCTCATTCACTTCATCTGTGCTGCAAAAAATGGTGCACTGACATTTATTAAGAAGTGCAAAATAGCCAACTTAAACTGTATCACGAGTTATCATTCAATTCTAACACTCTGAGGGCTTGGCAGTGTGGTGGACACACGTCATGCTTGTTTCAACCTCTCTGCTCTTTAAAACCTCCTCACAGGTGTTTTTCACTTGTCACCTAATTGGCCCTCTCCTCAGACTGAGCTGAGAGAGTGCTCACTTCCCAGTTACAATGGGCCAGTTCATTTTTTCACACCAGACATTTTGACTGGCGATATAATAGGAAAAGCACAGGTGTTACTGATAACATGAAAAACGACTCTATTCTGTGAGCCTGCATGCATAATGCCCTAAATAATATCACTAATAAATAAACAGAATTCAACTGTTACTCATTTTATTATTTCCACCTGTGTTATTCCTACTGTGACATGTCAAAATGTACTCCACAAAGACGTGTCTTGTGTTTTGAGCTGGGCATTTTACTTTGGCTCACCGAAACAACGGATCTGGACAGCAGATAAAGAAAACATGTACCAAGAGCATTGAAAACACGTTTCACCTGATTTATTGTGGTTAAGCCAAATGGAAAATATACTGTACTGATGCACTTTTTACAGCTTTTAAGTTTCGGAGGCATTAAAGTTTACCACATCATTTTACACTATGTGCTACTGTTGGATCATCAGCTGAGGCACCTGCTGCCTCATATGTGGTCCGCAATGAGAAAAATAAAAAAAACACAGCCATTATTATTGGTGCATAGATCAGTATATCACATAATTCCCTGAATAGCTACCCACTTCAACCTGCCCAGTCTAGTCAGCCAGTCATTGAAAACACCTGTGTATTCTGGTGATTGTCCCTGGTTGTTGATTTCAGCTGTGGACTTTTACACCAGGCCTCATCACCTTCTTTCTTGTCTGTCTCTATATTGTCAAATGTCTAACAAAGTCCTCCAATGTAGACTAACATATATGATTGTCCTTACCATTTCATACCACCCATAGAAGTGTACCAGCAATTATAACACAAGATATGTGATAAACAGTGTTCAATAGAGGATCTCAAGAACAAGAACAAGTCTTTGCTCAGACAGGACCAAATGTTAGGGTTAGTTAGAGAACCTCTGCAGCTTTCTGTCATTTACTTGTGCCTGATATTTTACTCTGGATTGTACATCATTTTTTTCAATAAAGATATATTGAAGATGTTTCAACCTGCTAATGGTCAATTGTTAGTGAAGGTCAATTAGACAATGGTGTGACTAAACTTGCCAACAGTCAGTTCACATAAATTATTCAGATGCTTTTGTGCAGCAGATTATACTCTGAAAGAAGATGTTAAATAAAAGTGGATGATGTGACTGAGCCTTTATTCATACACGAATTCTGGTAACCTCAAAGTGCAAAGGCTCCATTCTGCAGTCATGATAAGAACCATCATGAGAGTGGTTGATATCAGTCTGAACAGCAGTCTAGAAAGAGATGGAAGATAAAATCCACTCCTGAGCCTGTGTTTCTCCGCAGTGGCATTCTTTGTAAATCCTGTTTACTGCTCCACCTTGTAACTCATATCTGTTTGACCAGGCACATAAATAAACCTCCTCTCCCCCTTCAGCTTTTCAATCATTATCTGTCTTAATAATGGTCATTATGGGGGAAAATTACGTCACTTCTCAGAACAGGGAACGTTTTGTGTAACACTGCAGCGAATCATTGCAGGGAACACAAACTCAGTTGTTGTTTCTGCATTTTGTTGGCATGCTGTTTTCCCTTTTGTTATAAAAATCAAACTTGTTCAGCTGTGCTGGCGAAGAACAACGCATATTAGTTTGTGTTATTGAGTGTAAACAGGAAATCTCCAGAACCTATTAAAGGGCAGGTTAGTCATAAGGCTTTTATCCCCCAACACAGTCAAACAGAATAACTCCTTTTGTGGTTAGACCATGGTTGTCAGCCTTTAAAAGTAGCTTTAAAATTGGGTTTGCATAATGTCAAGTGTCATTTGGAATTGATTATTGCAATGATCTCACAGCTGAACTGACTTCTTTACTTGAAAAATTAACTAAAGGGACTAACTAACTATCAAGGGAACCCTTACAGAAATCTAATATATGACAAATAGTATATTATTATTATTATTGATATATATATCAAGAGTGATGTTGCCATATGTAGGAGGATCTATTATCACACATCCTCTGGATATATGAAGATACAAGTATATAACATGTATTAATTTTATTATATTTATTTCATATATTTGCATATGGGAAAAGATACTAAAACATACCAAATGACAAAAGATACATGGGTTCAAAATGAATTCAGTTACAAGTATTTTTCCTTAGTAATCCAATGAGATTATAAACCTCTTTTTCAACATGACGGTCACAAAACTACAAAAGCACATGAGATGTAAAAGCCAAAGCAGGATCCACTCCAGGTGTTAAACAGCCAAGATTCGAACAGCCAAAAAGCGACATTAGGTTATAAATTATACAAAAGTCAAACTGATAAAAAGCTTCACATGTTTTCTGTTTGCAGCAGGCTTGTTAATCAGATACTTTGACAAACAGGATTAAGTTGTCAACAGAACCAAAAGGATGTGGTTCAGTGGCTTTTTCATTAGCTTGGGTGACAGATAAGAACATAATCTAACATTCCTCAATTATGTGTATATGTCATCAGTTCATCAATTTCCTTGTCAGATTTTTATTTTTTATTTAAGACTATGTTTAAACAAAATGTCACTTGTAGGTGTAGGTGTTTCCGTGTGTGCGTGTGTGTGTGTGTCGGTTTTTGCAGCTCAGCCTGTTCATTCAGAGCTTGACAAATTAGCTGTGAAGTACAATTTGGAGCTGCAGTGAGTTCAGCTTTTACAGAGCAAATAATCATTCATATTTATATAAATGAACAGATCTGAGCTGAACTTATAGCCTGATGATCAGACTGAATTGCCTATTTGTTTTCATATTACTCAAGCTGATATTTTTCATGTTAGTTCTTTTTCCATTTTAAACTTACTTACTTTAAACAACTTTTTTTTCTATTGACTTTTTTTCTTCTAACTGAAGAAGCTCTGATGTGGCTCTGGACCGATGGTGTTTAGTGGACAGAGCAGCAGCAAATTCACTCAACCAATGGTCAGCCAGACAAAGATGTGAATGGGCGTACCTAAAGACAAATCACCAATCCAGATTGTTTTTATTCTAAACGGGGACCCTTTAGGGAGGTTTCCCACGAAGATGTCATTGCAAATAATCCACTGGTTAAGGGGAGAGAGCCGCATTTTGAGCTGTTGATTAAATTTTTTGTCAGCCTTTGGATCGCCAATGTACCTCTAGTTGTCTTTGAAATGTTGTTAAGATTGTGCCAAACTTTGCTAAATGTTACTAGTGAGTTACTAGGTACTGTGCTGGAAATTTCTTTCCATTTCATTTTTGCTTTACAAAATTTGAAAATAACCAGCTAGAGTCCTCTTTTTGTTATATCTAGTCCTTTGATTTAGCAGAACTCATTAGCCCTGTTCCCACCTTAATTATTGATTTATCTTTATTCATCTCTTACTACTACCAAATAAATTTTCATTACCAGCCACATCTGGTGTATGGTACTTCCTGTTTCCCCAAAAGATGAGCAGGGTTGTAACACCTGTCAATTTCATTTTCAGTCGACACAGTAGTAGCATTAGCGGTTGCTAACATTTGTAATGTCCATTACAGAAAGTTCTGCCCCAGTATCCAATAATCATCATAGCTGAGGAAGATTTGTTTTTACCAGTTTACCTGGAATTGCACACCACCCTATGGAGAATCCACAATCAGCTGCTATTAATAGGGGTCTAACCTTAAAAATCGAATAAATGATGAAAAAAAACAAATTCTTTTATCAAATAAAGCTCCTGTACTCGCAATCATTTGTATTATGTCGATTGCAATATGCAATTATTTTGGTTCTTGAATCCTCTTCTAATGAGTGAAGAGCTCCAGCCCAGTTCCTCAAGCTCCTCATAAACACTGCTGTCTGTGCTCAACAAAAGAAGTTCTGTACTCGTGCCTTCTGTGATATTGGGTTCTCTGAGTTTCCTATTGTAGGACAGGAACATACAAAAAAGAGGGTCACTGTGAACCTATGAGATATGAGAAAGTGATGAGTGTTTTTTTCAGCTACAGCCCTATCAGGCAGGGAAAGACAGATCTATACATGTGGGTTTTTTTCAGCCTCAGTCAGAGAGTGAAAAATACAAAAATAATTACTTTTATTTTGTCACTACTGTCAAACATGAAATGGATGATGGGCAGAACAGGTACTGGAAAACTGGGGGAGTGAGGCTCAAATAATTAAATATAAAGCCTGTAACTCATGCACATCACAATTCAACCATTACTCCAGAATAATATACATATAAATAAATCACAGGTATGAGAGATGCAGACAGTTTTTCATTTGAGAAGTTCAGTAATCACTCGCCAAACACCTTCATCCTCTAATTCTGACTGTATCGTGGATGAGGCTTAAAGATAGTTCATCTAATGGATTGCCTACTGAAGGCATAGCTGTACTCCTTGGACTTGTATAGAACAATAACAAGTAAAAGGTTCAAGAGTTAAACTTTGGACTGATAGTGGTTCTTGCTGGATTTGCTATATTAACCCCAAAAATAATTAATAAAATAAATAAGCCAACAAAGGCTCCAATGGGTGGATCCTTCATGGCCCAACGTATCCCAAGATTCATTGCACTACTGTAATGAAAATAACAATAATAAAGTATTGAGTTTCAGCTTTTCAGTTGTGCAGCTGTTAAAAAAGTAAGGGCCCTAAAATTTCAAGTTTTTGTAAAAAAACATGACATGTTGTGAAGGTTGCTAGGTGACAGGAGCAGCACTTTGTGACGCAAAGGTAAGGGCAGGTGCAGCTGGCAACGTAAAGTGGACTTTGAAGGGATCACATCCTCTGAAGGATGCATCCTCTGAATTGGGATATCTATCCAATTTCAAAAATCCTGAGTGTAAATAAATCCAAGAAGCATTGTGTGGTTGCTAACACATTATAGCTAGATGTTAAAAGGATCTGTCTGGTCTTTACTCCTCAAATATAGCTCCATCAATGAGCGCTCTGTGGAAATAACCACTTACATGGTCTGTCATCTGTGATAATGACAGTAGCAGTTTCACTTGAATAACCCTAAAATTAACAGTCATTCTCACTGCAGCTTGGTGAGTCTTGATAAATCACCTGCTTTTTAGAGGCTCCAGTGATTTCTTGGACAGTCGCCCCCAGGTGACATCAATCAGACCAACAAAGCCTGCTGAAATCCATGGTATTTGGAAATAATGTTATGGAGCTGATTAGGGTCCTTCAGCAGCTTGTTCCCACTACATGATAATCAGAACAGATTGTTTGGCTTTATTCACTATTAGCTGGTGTACCGTACCGAGCAGTCTTATGCAGCATATGACACCCCTTCTGCCTTGTTCCTCCTTTTACAACCTCCTATCATCTTTTTCTTTTCCATCCCCCCTAATGTTTTGCTAACCCAAATTCTAGACAAATTCTAGCCATATATATATATATATATATATATTTAAATGTCCCCACGGGGCTTAAAGTTCTGTCTCTTTACAACATTTCATCAACCAGTTTTCCAAATAAGCCCACCAAGAGGCAGAGAAGCAGTGACTGGGCAGATATCGATTTGTTCTGTTGGTCTGCTTTGTGTATTTTTTACTGCAGAGCAGCAATGCTCCAAAGTTCAGTTCACATAATGGTGCGTTTTACCTGGGACCTGTAATAACGAGAGATAATAAGAGCAAAGTACTGGAAGAAAGGGAAAACTCAGAAAAGTATAATAGATACTCTTTAAACATTAATGTTGGCAGGAGAGTTAATAAATAGTGAAGCAATGAATTGTGTGAGGCAGACAGAAAAAAAACAATATAAAACTGCGAAACTTGGGAAACAATACAACTTATTGTACTGAAAACCTCATCAATATATAGATATGCTGCAGGTACAACCTGTTTGCCTTTCCCGCAGCCACAGCCTACAGTCAGAGCTTTAGAACGCATTCAGTTTTATTGCCCTGATCGATCCAAATGTAATTGCAGCCCTTACAAAACTAGTGTTATCACTCGCTCCTCTCCCACTGATCCAAATCAAATCAGAGGACAAACAAAAGCCTTTCTGATGTTGTATGACGACAATAGAAAATCAGGTTAGGAGACCGATGGGAACTGAAAGAGCCACAGAGCCACCAGTCTGCAGCGTGCAGAAATGTCAAAAAGTCCAAAAGGCAGACGGCCAGAGATGATTGGTATTTTCCAGGTGGATACAAATTACATTTAGATGTTGGTCGAGGTGGAACAGAGGCTTTCTGGATGTAGAATCCATCGACTCAAATACATTTTCTACCTCTGAATCTGTTTTTTCAGTCATACTTTCAGATTGATCATCTTGTATCCACTCCATTATTTAGTTTGAAACTGGCAATCATTTCCTGCTTTCTCTAACCAATCTGTGATTGATGTATCTGTCTACCCAGAGTAATTTCCTGTGTCAGCAGGACAGTTAGTTTGACTTTTCTGATGATGTTTCTGATCCTTGTTTTTGCACTTTATTTGGAATCTAAAAGGTTCAGTATGCTTCAAGTTAAGTATTTAATTTTATTTGATTATTCATTTTAAGTGTCGCCTGAACACGTCCAATACTTGTTCTGAATGACTGCACTCGAAGGCGAACAAAAACTTGCTGAAAACTATTCTGCCCTTAGTGCTGCTCAGAGAGCATATTATAGCTCTTGTCTTGTAAACACAGCGATGGCTGAAGCTCGATTTGGGCAAGACTGGTAAGCGAACAGCTGTTAATGTTTACATTGGCGATGTAGCAATAGCAACACTTACAAATAGCTCCTTTAAAAGTTCTCTGTAGAGTTTTTGACCTCTAGTAGTGCTTTGAAAAAAAAAGTTTTTTTTATGAGTGGGTCCCTGTTTTCTTTATCTGCTGGGTAACACACTGATTAATACATGGACGTACTTTGCCCTGATATGCAGTAATGCACCAGCAAAGGGCAGGAGAGGACTGAAAGCTAGTAAACAAAGATGTAAACAATTCTGAATTTGAAATACCTGAAAAATGAAGGAAATGGAGCCAATGATTTTGTTAACATCAAGTAACACTGGACATAATCTCAGAAGAATCTAAATCTCACTCACTCATTCCTGTAAAATTGTAGAAAAAGAGAAATTTTAAATAGTCATGTTAAAAAAGAAATGAAGCAGAATGAATGGTATAATGATTGGTCATTATATGCACATTCATAGTTCATTCATGTTTCTGTTTGGCTGCTGATTGGACCTGCTGCTGCCCTCCCCCACTCAGCATGAGAGCACATTCCCTGGCAAATACTAGCTAATCTCTTCAAGGGAGACAGGTTCAATTAAGGTCTGCCCAGAACGTGCTCAATTTGTGCCAAGCGATGTTTGAAAGAAACTTTGCTAAAGGAGTTTTAAAACTCTAAATCTAGCAAGAAAATTTCTAATTTGGTAACATTGCTCCTGGGAGACCCTAAGGTGTTCCCAGGCCACGGGATATATAATAACACATGGAACTCTGTGGACGGTGCAGTATATTTACCATGCTAGCATCACATTCTGAATTCGTCCCGGTTTCAGCTCAGGCACCTCGAGTGCCAATTTACCAACACATGCTTTGACCAGAATGTGCTGAGGTGCCTGGAGTGCCAATTTAAGATCGCACTCGGAGCAAAAACCCACTGGGAGAGGGGAGAGTGCAGCACCAGATAAAAGGGAGGGACCAAGATGAAAGATGGAGAATGACTGAGAAGCACTGATGACGTTTGTAAGGTATTCAGAGAGTGAGGTCTCAAATTCAGAGAGAAATATCAGATCGGCTTAAAAGTTTAAAAAGAGGACACCAAATAAGTAAAGTAACTTTATATCATTCACATGCTGACATATTTGTGGTTGGATAACTTGGCTGCTGCATCTAAACAAACTATATAACCCTAACTCTGAGCTGAACGTAACCTTCAGGTCGGCCAGCAGGTCACACCTGAGCAGACATTTCTAAGGCCTGGCTCACACTACAGGAGTTTTAAAATTTTAAAATCTGGTTGCATTACACACACAAGGAGAAACTTCAGAGGTGTTCTTCTCTCTAATCTCAAATATGCAAGATTTCAAAAATAATGGCCGGCAACACACTCCAGGAAGTATTAAAATGATCCTTCCAGAGGGAGCAATCAGGGAGCAGTGCACCACCTTACTTTTTATTTTAAAAATCTGTCAAAAGCAGTACGCTAGCTAACATTAGACGTTGTTAAGTTGGGTTGGTGTTCAGACAAACATTCTTGTTTTTGATGAAAAGGTGAAAGTTCATGTTGATGTCATGTATTTGAAGTGGAGGGATGTAAACATGACAAAAAAAAATGGAAATTACATGACACTACTACTGACTGAAAGACAGAGATTTGAGCTCCTGTAATTCATTCTCCCAATTGACAAGCGAGCTGTGTGAAGCATGTGCAAAAACATGCTTGCAAAAACTGTATAAATTAGCATCATTAAGTTTTAAGCTGGTCCAGAGCTGAGATTTTGGTGTGCAGCGGGCTTTGTCTTCATTTTTGATCCCTCCCACATTTCACATTGCCTGTGCTTGACCAGCGCCCTGCTGAATTACACTGCTGTGCGAAGGTCTTCTAATTTTGATTGCGTGGCCAGGGAGAGGATACACAGAATGATGAATGGGTGTAAAAAGGAATGAAAAAAGTCCATTAGCTGAATAAAAGGATGAAAACAAAAAGAAATGAATGAGAAGGTGAATGGACACGGACGGACAGAGCAGAGCGGACGAGTGATAAAAACCGACATAACCAAAGAGCGAATGGAGACTAAACAAAATCCAATTATATTCATAAAGATGTCACTCCCAGACTCCCAGACAGACATGAGGAGGTGAACGGGTGGGAGGGAGGGGGGAATGTGAGGAAACAGGAAGAGAGAGAGAGAGAGAAAGATAACAGAAAGCTAAACAAATTAATCCCCATGTTTTATCTCCTGCACCCTCATTACTCGCTTGGTTTGAAGCCAGCAGCACTTTGACCCGTCAGTGCTCGGGATGAAACAGTCATGTCAGTGCCTAATGATGACGCAGCAAGATATCACTTAAGGTTGAGTAAAAAGATCATAACATTTTTAAAAAATGAGCTGAGGACAAAGGAGTGGATGAAGAGAGAAGACTGATTTTTGAAAGTCTGCCGTGGCGGAAACGTGGCAGACTCCTTTTTTAAAAAAGGAAATCGTTAGTTCAGAGTAAATCCTGAAAGACGAAGGTCTTTGCTCACGCACAGTTGTCCCCTAGTCAAAGCGTACGAGGAAATGCGCTGGTTCAACCACAAAAAGGTCTAAATCCAGCACAAAGTGATGAAAGACCCATTCACTGCAACGATAATTCAAGGCCCAGTATATATTTCTTTTTTTGACATCTGTTTGTGCGTCGAGCATCACACACACACACTGAGCACCAGAGCCGTGAAATGAAAAATGGGAAGTTTCACAGACTCAAACCAACAAATCCGACGAAAGCTCAAGTGTCAGAAAAAAGGTTTCAGTTCACTTTCAGTTTTGTTTTGAGCTGAAAAGGTGGTTCACACAATCATATTCTGTATATTTCAGCCAGAAAGAAAAGAACATGGGGTTGGGATTTTGAAAAGGCTGCCTCTGTGGTCCACTGTGTTTCTGAACTGTAAGGCTGAAGGCTGAAGGCAGCTCTCCACCGAGCATCAAAGCTACGCTGACAAAGAGAATGTGGGAGAGACTGAGATGGGATTTTACAGGACAATATATTCTCCAGGGAGTCTGTACTGTAAAATAATACAAACAGAAGGAGGGACTTTCCCTCGCTGACTGCGGATGATATAGCTTCTTATTATACACCCTGTCATTAGTCTCTAAGTAATTAACAATGTGAAATTATGCCGTTAGCCCCTTAACCATGCCTTATGTTGTTCAAGTGGTGAGGAAATCCAGTGAAGCCGTCAGTGAGTTGTGCTGAAGTGTGATGTGTTTACAGACCAGAGATATGGTGGGACAATTGGGTATTATTATTCAAAATAGGGCTGCAAAATTGATCGAAAATATTATCGAAATCACAATATGGCCAAATACAATATCCAAATCCCAGGAGCTGCAATTTTTTTTTGATAAAAAGGTAAAAAAAAACAAAAAACACCATAAACGAAGCATTGTGGTTCTACAGAGATGCTCCTCATATCAAAAATCAAAATATAATATAATTTTTGTTTTTTGTTTTTTTTTTTGCATATCATTCAGCCTGAATTTAAATCTTCAGAAAAAGGACAGTTCTATCTTTAATTAGTGCTCACCACTTTTAAACATGTTTTACCCTAATGCATGGTGTCTTTTGTTTCAGTAAACATTTATTTCTACTGCATTATTTAATCTTTTTTTTTTTTTTTTTTACACTTTTTGCTTTGTGATGCTGTGTGTATGCAAATGAGCCGAAACAAATTATATCCCCTCCTAAAATTAAAGAAGTATGGGAGCAAAGTAGAGGTTCCTGGCACAACTTCACCTCCCTCCAAGGTGCATGGAGAGAGAGAGGAAAAAGTCTAAAAGGAGGTTAAAACGACAGCAACACCTGCAGCACACAGGAGAAGTTAATTACTCCTTAATTGGAGCTTTTATCTTGTTTAGGGTGCTGAAAGCCTTTGTTGATTGTCAACAGTCTGTTTTCTAATTTGTTTCAACAAACTGGATCGAGTGCATAGTTTCTGCCCTAATGATGAGAAGACCGTATTCTTTTTCACACACCATTAAAAAAAAGGATGAATATTGTTTAGGTTGAGAGCTTCAGTTACACACGTTGTATAAAACAGGTACTTTTAGTGTTGAGTCTTTGTTTCCATTTCCGTAACTGTGCCGTGGTGAATACAGGAAACTGCGTCATGCTGCTCTGGCTATACTTCAAAAGTCTAAAAGAATATCAGAAGACGCAACGCTCGCAGTACACAGGAGAACACATCGGTCCCGACAAACAGACTGTGTTAATCACCAAGACTCCACACTAAAAGTACCTACTTTAAAACATCTTGTGGCACAAAGCCTCTCAATGTCATCTTTTTTTTTTTTTTTTTTTTAATGGTGTGTGAGAATGAAAATGGTCTTCTCATCATTAGGACACTAACCATGCACTTGATCAAGTTTATTGCAGCAAATAAGAAAGCAGACCAGACTGTGACACTCAACATGCTGAAAGCCTAAACAAGATAAAAGCTCAAATTAAAGGAGTAATTAACATTAATTCGCAACGAGATTGCTCGAGAGAAACAACAACAGAGAGCATTTAGAGAAACAGTAAATTCATTGGAGTCTTTGTTATCGAGTGCTTGTGATGTAGTAGAAAGGTGGTGATAGAGGGAATGAACAAGAGGCAGAATGAATAAAGCAGAGGGGCATAAATGCATGAAGCGAGAGAAAGCAATACAAGAAAGACAAGTGTGTGTGTGTGTGTGTGTGTGTGTGTGTGTGTGTGCAGCATGTTTCTAAACAAGGCAGTGAATTAATTCGACAGCCACAGGAAAGTTGGAAACAAATAATAAAACATTACAAATATTCCAGTATAATCCAATGTTAATGGGAAGGTGCTATACAAAGCCAGAATTACATAGAGTTTCACCAATGAGAACACATAAATAAAAAGTTAGGTCATTCTGGTTTTGCATTCTGTTGGCTGAGCTCTCAAGATATATAAATGGATGAATAAAAGGATGGACGGGTGATTTTTTTTTTTTCCTGCACATGAGAGATATCAAAATACATAAAGACATAATAAGTACAATTACTTCTCAAATGAAAATGTCAGTACTAGCAATGATAAAATAAATCAAGCAGACATCACATCAACTTACTTCATTTATGCTTCCACTATCTCTATATTTTCTAATCTAATGCAGCGTAATACAAATAAACATTCAAAAGCCATGCAACAGTAAATGCTAACCAAATAACTGCTATAATATTAACCAAATAAAATAACACAAGGTTTGAAAGTCCATTTTTGAACTCACAGTGGTTCTCTTTGTTCTCAGCGGTTTGGAGGGAAAGGGCTCTGCAGACCAGTGGGGTGGGATGACAGGATATTTGAGGTGAGGCAGGGTATTAAACTTGTGATTGGACAACAAAGAGATACAATGCATCTCTACACGAGCTAAAGCTCTTCTGAAGTTTTCAAAGCAATTTTTTTTTTTTTTTTTAAAAAGGAGGCTGCCAGACTGACTTCCTCAGACAGCGAGCCACAGAGTCAAGGGTCCCTACAGCTTGGTCACACTTAGACTGCAGCCTGAAGCCAGAAGCCCCCAGCATGAATGTGCCGGAGGACTTCAGTCTGCAGGACAAGAGGTCAGAAATGTGAACTCCTCGCACTGTTTTAAAAAGTCAGTGCAAAATGGGCTCGATAGACAGCAGGTAAAGATGCATCTGAACATGCAGTTATTGCACACAATAGGTGATAAACAACATTACAACATCATGAATATCTTGTCATTCATGATGGACAAATGTTGCCTACAAACAAGAACAAATCTTAGAGACAAGATAAAGCACGTCAAAGTTTTGAAGAAAAAAAAAAAAAAAAAATCTGACACAACCCATTAGAGCGTCTCAGTCATACTGGACCTCTGTCGTCACGGTTACAATAATACACATGCCACTATGGTCATGGTTAAAAGAAATAATAAGGACTCTATTTGAGACAGGACTTGAACAGCAGTCTACTGTGTCAAAGTCCTGTGTTTTGTTGACCCATCAGTGCACTTCAACCCTCCTCCTGATGTGGACTTTATTGCCTCTCATACTACGTCACCTGACTTCCTCCTTGGCTCCCGTCATAACTGCCAGAGTTGGCCTAACAATAAAACATAACGATGGGCTGTAATGAGCCGTTTCCACAGACGACCTATGGGATATCTTTTTTGTTTTCTTTTTTTATTAACAGGAGGACAGTGTCAAAAATAAATAATGTTATGTTTGGGGTGAAGATTCATGATCATTTTTGTAACCGCACAGGCTGATGTGACATCATCTACCATTTGTCACCAAAAACAGCCAGATGTCAGAAAGCTGTTGATGAATGTTGGTGGAAAGTGCCAGAAGAGCTCTACAAAAGTGACTTAAAGAGAACGTTGTCATGGAGACTTGTGAAAGCTTTTAAAACTATGTCAATTACTTCTTCCAGAGAAGTTGGAACTAATTAAAATTTACTCTGTTAATATTGTCCCCGAATCAAATTCAAAATCAAAGTTATATCTCAAACGGCCGATTATCTACACAGCCAGTAGTTATGGAGCAACATTGTCATTCACATTGGGTTGTGATTGTATTCACCTGGTTCACCACTTGTTCTCATTCAGCTTTTTGGATTTCAGTGTTGAAAGCTTTTTTTTTAAATTATTTTAGGCTATACCTTTTTAAACACAGTCTATGGCCTGTATGAGTATGAGAATGAACCAAAACAGTGAAGCCGTAGCTGAAAAATCAGCTTTAACTTACTTTAAAGCTCCTGTAGATTCAGGTGATGAATCTCAGTAGTTTCATCACTATGAGCGACGCCTTTCACCTTGTTTCAGCATTGTGATTGGATACATATAAGTTATGAAAATATCTTTTGTAGCAGCTTTAGAACGGAACATTCCAGTATATTAAAATTCTGGTTTCATGTTTTATGGTCCTGGATCTTATTCTTGTGACTCACCAACTGCTGAGATCTAAATGTGGCGACATCACGGAAAGAAACTCTGATGGAGCAAGAGCTGAGCAATCAAATGATCAGATGTTATAAACAAGCAATTCAAACAAAACTGTTTAACAACGTGTGTGTGTGTGTGTGTGTGTGTCCAGCAGTAAAGGGAAGATTCACTTGTCAGAATCAATGTGTCACACTCCACTACCACCTCCTCACCTTCTCTCCTTCTCTCCTCTTCTCCAGCTCACCTCTCCTCTTCTCTCCCTCCTTTCTTCTCCTGTTAATTTACTTTCTCATCTCTTTTCCTGTTGTGTTTCCATATTTATCTCCTGTGCATTGGCTGCCTCATTGAAACATAAACAAGGATGCTGTTGATGATGGTGACATTAATGATGAGGAGAGGAAGAGGCTCTTCTTGTGCTGCTGCCGCTGTTGGTTCATTGGATAAATGTCTGTGTGCGTGTGTGTGTGTGTGTTTTGTGTGTGTGTGTGTGTGTGTGTGTGTGTGTGTGTGTGTGTGTGTGTGTGTGTGTGTGTGTGAGAGAGAGGATGGGGGTTGTCAGTGTCGTGATCCACTCAGTTATAAAAGCAAAAGAAGGAACCAGACGCCACAGAGGGGACCAGCACCAGAGACATGACTGATTGATGTCGGAGAGGGAATTTCAAACAAGAGTCTGGGATTTGTCTGTTTATCTTAAATCCCTGAGTAGGATTCACTCATGCCAATTTAAAACTGCCTTCTCTGCTGCAGGGCCAAACAGGACTCGCCACAGCTCAACCATGACTGTGAACTTTACAGAAACACCTGAAAACCACATGTACTGAACCTAATCTTTACTTGATGCAAACCCAAACAAATATATATACACTCGTATTGTGAGGATTCTCTCTTCAGCTCTTTATCTAATGCAGATAAAAGGCTGAATACATTGTATATTTAGGCTCTGGGCTTGCATGCGACAGCAGTCCTTATTCATCAGATGGAGCTTCATGGTACATTATACACGGATTTGACTGACTGGCCACCAGGTCAGCTGCCGGGAGCTTTAATGCAAAAATATTGTAAAAAAAAAAAAAAAAAAAAAAAAAAAAGAAAAAAAGAAAAGAAAAAAGGTGAATATCTTCGCCCCGTTTTCCTTTCCAGTGCTTCAATTCCAGGGGCGGAGTGGGACAATTTTACCGGGGGGTTGGAACTTGTAAAGTGCTTAAATAAGGCGGATAGCATACCTTGTCTGAGATTTCAATGTGATGCAATTATAACATTTGTCCTGTAACTGTCACTAATTCTGCAATATTACAGCTTGCCCATACTCATAACATTGTGCAGTGCCAGTGTGTACCCACTTGCAGCTGGTTGTTTTCCTTGCTTCCTCCTCCTAGCCCCGTCTCATCAGCATGACTGGGCTGACTCAGCTCTGAGGCCGCAGAAGAAGAACAGGAACAACACATACAAATGTTTGAAAAGTTTTATATTTTAATTATTTGCATTAGCTACCTGTTAATAACACACAAAGGGAAATAGCCAGCTCATACAAGCATTATAGGGCTGCCCAAAAACTAATAGCACTAGGCAAACTTGAGCTAGCACCTAGCTACAACGCCCCTGCGAGGGATTTCACCTTCTTCAGAATCAGATTCAGATTTGTCACTTTCATAGTATACACTTGATAATACATGGGAGCGAGACATTGTGTTTTTTAACCCATCTGTCATATTCCCTTGACTGGAGGAGAAACAGAGTCATATTAAAAAAACAGACTCTATCTAATCTATCCATTATTTTGGAACATTTTGCCGCATCCTCCTCCAGTACTTTTTTCTTTTTAATTCTAGCCTAATAAAGCATCACTTTATTCACTGATATGGGTTAACCATTCATGTAAAATATATAAAATTCAGATTTATTGTCCCTTTTAACAAGTGGTTTCATGTTCAGATTCTATGTCCATTGGAGTGGACAGGAAAAATAACATGTAAAGCATTTTAAATCATTTCCTCTTTTTTTTTTTGTGATTGCTTATGACTTATGAGTGAGTTTAGATTAGACATCCACCCTTACAATAGTTTGTGTTTGGAACATAATTGGGTTATGTCTGTGCTCAGAATCTCCATTATCTGGGCTTCAAACGGGTCAGCGAGGACACCAAGAGTACACAACACTGTGAAAGATCAACAATCTGATATTTGACAGAAAGCGTTTTGGGTTGTTGACACTGAAGACAAAGTGAAAAAGACAAATGCTCTCACACTCACAGACAGAGTGAAATAGGTCAGTATTTATCGTTCCCATAAACTGCCAAACTTGAAGCAGCAGGATGCAACAGACTAAGGCCAGACTCGGAGTGATTTGTAGATAACTCATTTATCTCTGAAGGGCCCATTTCTCCACCCTGCTGCTGCAGTGAATTAGAGGTAGAATGGGATTAACTGTGTTCTCGTCATGTTTGCAAAGCTGAAAGACGATGTTTTTATTTGTCTGACTCAGGGTCAGACAACACACCAGGAACGACAGATCTGTCCTTTTATTATCTATAACTCTCCAGACAGACATTAACATCCATGAGCACAAACGCAAAGTGAACACACATATCCTGTGGAGGCTGAATCTGTGCTTCAGAGGGCTAAATGCCTCAAATTTCAATATTCTTCATATCAAAAATTGCAAGAGATATGTGACAAATTAATTTACTGCACCTGACAGCAATCTTACACACATAAACCACTTTCTTCTCTTTTCCTTGTGGACAGCTGGACCAGACTGGTTAGCGTAATTAGCCCACTGTCATTAGTTGGGTTACCAGGCAACGGGAGAGACAAGGCTAATCACCCTGACAGGCAAGAGGCGAGGAGGGAGTTGGAGCAGATTGGAGGGCGAGAACGAGAAAAGGCATGAGGAGCAGTTATTACGGGATGAACAACGGGGGAGGAGAAGGGTGTTGGTGTTGGAATGAGAAGAAAGATGGAATATGTGAAGAAAAGAGGGAGAGAAAAGAAGAAGAAAAGATAAGAGAAGAAGTTTGTGGGGAGAGAGGAAGCCGAGGACAATTATCATTTCAGCCCTAAGGGGGGAATTCACTATGAAACTGTCCACACACTGGATGATCATGATTATTGAATTTAAAAAGATGAATGCATGGATGAATGCTCATAATTCATCTGGATCTAAACGTGGTGCTGAACATAGTGTAACAGTTAAATAGGATTCCCCAGAGCTGCACAAGAACATGGACATTTGCTCTTTAGAGGCAGGAATCAAAATCCAAAAACACAGTCTTAAAAAGGGACCCAACAAGAAATACAAGACCTTGAAACTACACAAAATACACACACTTCAAATGTTATCATCCCATTAAGTGGCCGTTATCAGTTGTAATCACTCCCATAATTGTGCGTCAGAAGGGGAAAACTGCAGCTACACATAGGCTAGAGGGTGGATTTCATCAATATCGTCTTCCCTATGGATCGGCCATTCAAGCAGCTTATTACGACCAGCAGTGACATTTTATAATTAGGCAACCTTCAGTGGGCATCCTAATTATGACAGGAGTGGGATGACAAAACACAAGACTTTCAAGCTGCTTGTTTTTTTCTGTTTCAAAACAATAGTCAGTGTTGTTACTTTAGAGCGCAGGTATTTTAACTCAAACCATGAACTTTCCCTAAATCTAACCAAGTAGAATTTGGGGTTAAAGGTAGTACGCTCTGTGTTTATTACTGTAACTATGATAATAAAGATCCAGCACATGAACTACCAAAACAGAAGAAAATCCATGAAAATTTCTATGACCTATCCTGGCGTGCGACTGAGAATACTACTACTATTTGTAAGATCGTAGTTTGCTGTGTTGATCATTGTTCTGGTGTTTGTGGTAAATCTTCACCCTGTCTTGAACCCTACCCCAGGGTTAGATTTGTAACCGTGTTCAAGCTGAAATGGGATGTTACGTTGCTGTTTAACATGCTTGAAGTTTGTGGTTTTTTTAATTAATTTTTTTATTATATGTAATAAATATGTAAAATATTGGACTGCATCAGCTAAAGCAGCTGTTTGACGACTGTCTTTTAATGGATTTTGAAAAATTATCGAAAGACAGTCAAACAGTTTGAACAATTCAAGATGATGATCTCAAACGACCTCACCTCTGTGTGCAGTTGCTTTCACTCAGTATTGTCCTCTTTTGAACTTTCAACTCTATCTCGACATCATTGCAAGTGACAGAAAAACTAAGTGGCTTAAATAAACAAGTAAATAAAAAGGAAAAAAAAATGCAAATGTCTGTGGGTTTTTATTTTAGTACAGATTTGTAGTAAACATTAATATTTACTTTGTGAATGTTCAGTTAATGCTAAAAAGAACAAATATATCTGCTATGTAACCCCCCCCAGCGCGCGCGCACACACACACACACACACACACACACACACACACACACACACACACACGCGCGCGCAATTAGTTTTAATAACTGTCTGCTCAGCTGGATGAAACAACAGTCACTGACATGTGAAGAGAATTAATAGCACCACCACTCCCACCGGCCTTCAGTTCAACACCTCTGCCATCATCTGTATAATGTGTACAGTTATATTCATATATAAATTATACATTTAGTTGTCATCACTGTCTGGGGGCTGACCGACACTGACCAGCCTCTTCTGCAAATCCACTTAACTTTTCTATTTAATCAGCCGGTAGCACCAAGCATATGAGGAGATCCACAATTAGACATCTACAGGTGTGTACATGACTCATGTAGTCATAACAACAACAATGATAATTTATTTTAATAACACTTTTCAAAACCAATGTTTCAAATACACAAGGCAAATAATGAATATAGGCACCTGCATCCATATTATGCGAGTCATGGGCATCATCAAGTTGGATAAACACTCGAAACTGAAGTTTGTTGCCTTGAAATTTTGAGCTTTGTTGAACTTTTTCCAGTGTGATAATATGGATAATGTTTCCTTAATTTTGTTCAAAGTCTAGCAACTGCAATTTGTACTTTTGTGAATGTGCTGATGTAATATTCAATATTTTTTTTTTTATCTCAGGCTTGATTTAGTCAGAAACAGCACCAAAATATTGCTTTATCTGAATGTAACTCAAGAAAAATTAGCCGACATGGAAAAGGGTATGGGCTTTACAAAGATCAGTGTGTCATTTGCATAAGAATGCCATGCGACACCATGTCTGTGTTCGATTCGAAAACATACAGACAATGAGGATCTGCCATCTTTTGTTTTCTCTTTAACGTGATATTTTTCTTTTGTGTGGGTATTGTGGGCAGATCTTTTTAACCTTTGTATAATCATGACAGATCATTGCCTGCAAGGAATAGTGGAGGGCAGTACTGTCACACTACAGAGTACTGGGACACATGCATGTGTAATCAGAGGGGGGGGGGATTAGAGAGCACAATGCAGAAGAAGTCAGAATCTCTTTTTCTCATCAGTGCCCTTTCCGTGACTCTTAAATTAGTTGATTATCTAACATCTTGAATATATATATATATATATATATATATATATATATATATACACACACACAGATACACTAGATGGATTTTAGAAATTGCTGTTTGTCAACCAAGCGCTTTGATGCACGCTATCCTGTGAGATGTGCCACAGTTTGTTTTAACCTGAAGCTGTCAATCATTCTGCCTGAGTGGGCGTCTGTTTCTCTCAGAGATAGATGTTTTTAGACCTTTTTGATCCATCATTATGGAATAAAACTCTTCAGTCAAGCCCAAGGTCTCCATCTCCCTTTCATCAGCAGCTGTTCAGTTTACCTACTTGATGGACGAAACTAAACTGAATTCTCAGTAAATTACTTCAGAACGTGAAAAACATGGGTGATGTACAAGTAAAAGAACAGAGGGAAAAAATCTCTTTAGAAAACTGTCAGAACTCAGCACTATACCGTCTAGAAACATTCAAGAAATACTGATGAGTTTTGAAAGTGACAGCACGTTGTTTGTCCTTATGTACTGTCCATCCCATTCTCGTGAACGCGATATGTCAGTAACGCCTTGAGGGAACTTCTTCACATTTGGCACAGATATTCATTAGGACTCAAGGATGAACTGATTAGATTTTGATGGTCAAAGGGCCAGGTTACTGTGACCTCACAAAACATGGTCTTGACCTCTTGAATGTGATATCTGAAGACCACCTTGAGGGGATTTTTTTAGATTTGACACAAACGCTCACTTAATAGATGAACGATTAGATTTTGGTGGTCAAAGGTCAAGGTCGCAGTGACCTCATTTTCTTGTGAATGCAATACATCATGAACACCCTGTGGAAATTTCATTACAAACAAACACTCACTTTGGTTTCGAGGACAAATTGATTAGAATCTGGTGGTCAAAGGTCGAAAGGTCAAGATCACTGTGACCTCACAAAACACATGAACTCACAAATTCATACAATTATGACACAATTTAACTCAAATGTCATCAAAAGTGATGACATTTTAGATCCAAAAAGGTCAAAAGATCAGTTTCGCTGTGACATCATAATGTTCTGCAAAAACACCTCAATGCTGTAAATCAGGAAGGGGATATTGTGACCATATTTCCTGCAACTTGGCTGGTTGGCAGAGACATACAATTGTAATTCTAGCATGATTTAGTTTCAGAATTTTTATGTTTAAAAAAATGGCTGTAGGTATAAAATGATTGTCAGCTGGCGCCATTTTTTTTTTTTTCCATTTTTCTCATGCAAACATACTGGCACAAGTAGTTAGGATGACTACCCTGAGCCAACATTTTAGCTAATAAAGCACACTGTACAAGTGACTGTTGACGGAACACAACATGCTTTCAGTGAATTCATGTTCCATTTCTGTTTCTGTCTTATTTCATTTATTACAGATGTCAAACTTGTGTAGCCAGTGTGTCCCTCCTTTCTTTTATTGCAGATTGACTATTTATATATTGTAAGTTTTATCAAATTAGATGTAACACATTTCATGTTGTTTTTGGTCTTGTTCAGTTGTTTAATTTTTTAGTTGTTTTAATAAGTAAATAAATTTCGTAATCTTGGGGAAATTCTCTCTCCGTCCATCATTTACTGTCACCTGTATCATTACAAAGGACCTGGGGACTTGAGTAGGGTTTGCATGTGACCCCCACTGACCCTTACGATACATGATAGGTTCATCATTTTCCCACAATTCCCAAGAATCTCAGAGCTGTTTGTCAGACAACAAAAAAGGTATTCAAACAGGTTAACTTGGGCTTCAGGAAACGATGAGCATTTTCTGACATTTTACAGACTAGACATTATTCAATATTATTGAACATGATAATTGTCAGACATATTGATAATGGAATAATAGATCAATGCCCTTTGCTTTTTTTTTTCTTGCCTGTCATGTAATTAACACACTCAAAGCAGTTTGTTTTGTTGTAAAGTGTTTTCTCAGCCACATCATATATATATATATATATATATATACACATATATAAATAAAACCATGAAATTAACACTCTTCTTGCTTTGTGTGTTTGCATAGTGGACCTTTCCACTATTACAAAAGGTTTAACTTTAGTGAATATTCTAACGAGTTTCAAACTTCACACTATATTAGAATTTAAGGAGTCAGGGGAATAACAATGTTTCAAAGTCTATATTTGTAAGGATTTAAATTATCTGGACCCACAAAGCAGAACACAACAGATTTGGTTGAAACATGTAGGAGTTCTTTATTTGAAACCAGTAACTGGAGTTGGGTTGTGGGGGTTGTTTGGAGGTGGCGGCGAGGGGGAACAGCTTGCAGACTGGTTGAGGTTGGCAGAGCAAGGCAAGCTGACAGGTGACCAGAGAGCGAGGCAGACGACGGAGATCCAAACAGGATAGTGCAGGAACAGGAATCCATTAAGTGAGGCGGACAAAAAAAAACTCTAAAGTGAATAGAGGGACAGGGCTGAACGTGGGAGGCAACGGTAGAAGCAGAAGACTGGACTTGAGGCCCAGGGAGAAAACTGTGTCCCAAAAAAATCATAAGAAGAAAAGAAGTGAGAGAAACAGGAAACTACAGGCAGCTGAATTGTGACACCACTTGACTGAACGACCCGGAAAAGAAGGAAGAGATGAGCTGGTCTTAAGTACTGCTGCACCATGTGGTGTTGATTGGTAGATGGGGAACAGGTGTGCATGGGAACTGGCAGGAACTGGAAGCAGGAAGCTATGCCCGGCTAGACAGACACACATATACATACAGACAGACACAGAGACCAAACTGGGGACAAACATGACATACAAGGGAGGGGAAAACAACAGGGAAAAGGGCAAGAAATGAAGTTTGAAATAAAAGGGGTCAGCAGAGGCTCATGTGGAACACCTGGTGCAGGTGGGTTTACAGGAACACAAGGGAGTGGACCTAAATGCAGACGCCAGAGGTAGGTGTTATGTAGTTCAGCGATTTATTAAACAAATTGGCTTAAAATGAGTCTTTATTTTTGTGAAACCATCTTAATTGCATTAGACCAAACAAAATTAAGACTGGATCAACACTACAGACCAGTCTGACCCCACAACACAACTTTCTGGCAAACGAAGAGGGGAATGACATCAAGGGTAGGCCTATGTATACAATGAGGACTAATTAACTGATGAAACACAGGTGGGAAAGAAAACTGGCTGGAAAAACACAAAGGCAGAAAGTAAAACAAAACTGAACCCATTAGCTGAGAGATTTCAGAAGATAGTAATGAGGAAAACGCATTAATATATGATGACATATATACAGAATGTGGTGTGATATACGGCTCAGTGGTCAGCTCCTCATTGCAGGACGCTCTCTCTCTTTCTGTGTTCAGATTGTGTAGGTTTCCTCTCATGGTCCAAAGAGCTGCATATCAGGTGACCTGGAAAATGTGCGGTGCTGGTATGTGAGAGTGTGTGTGTTTGTCTCTCTGTATTAGCTTTGTGACTTGTGACCTGCTGGTAATGTACCTCATGATGCTCCTGTCAAAAGCAATCCCTGAGCAGGAAAAGTGGATTAGAGAATAGATGGATGGATGGATGGATGGATCGGTGTTCTACCCTGCAATTTAAGTATAATGCTGCTCCTTTATTTCCCTGTTCTTCTACGTGCCTATTGAGCATGCTGACCTTTTTGTGTGAAACCCATTTAGTTTCTTTTTTTTTTATTTTTATCATTACTACACAGAATAAGCACATTATCAATGAGTCCATCATATACATACTGCACTGAGTGTTTTGATGCTAGTCACTTTCAACAACATCAAAGAGAAACATCAAAAAGCTGGAGGTGTCATGTGTAACCAGTTCACGCGGTCAATGTCAATTAACTTGAGAATCAATACCATAAGCAATAAACAGGTGGAGTTCAGTTTAGTTCTGACCTGAAAATGACTGGTGTGAGTTGGAAGACAGTACACAGAGTCAAGAGAAAGTTAAGAGAAAAATGGTAGAAACAGAAAGTTCGTAACAGTTAAGTAATAATGGAGGCAAAGCAGTCCAGAGGGACGAAGCAAAATTGGAATCAGGCATGTACAAAGAAAGGTTTGGAATAATAAGGTGAGTACACATAGATGAATTGGCAAAGAGCAAAGGCTGGTGAGCTGGTATATGCACTGACGGACTAATGAGATGATGAGGGCAGCTGCTGGTCAAGTGAGATGTGACAGGGTCTGGAACAAGAGGAGAACGGGTACTGAGAGAACATGAGACCGGAATGAAAAAGGTAGACATGAATAAGGTGAAAAGATATTTTTGATTGACTTTGTGTGAGATGTGGAAATCGGTGTCTTCACAACTTAGCGCTTTTCTGCAACAGAGAAAAGTCAAAGATTTTCATGGAGAGCTGGCATGCTGCATGTGCAATATTACACAATACATGCAAGATGTGACACTATTATCAAACCCATTGTAAAATAATGTAAAGTTATGGGGCACATAAGGTAATTTCACACAGTTGAGTCAAATCACCCAGGCAACAGTTTACATTAATTTCTTTAAGGTACGGGACTGGGTTGCTGCCAATTTTATTGACAATGTAAATGGTGTAATTCTTTGCCTTTTTATACATATTTAATTTTGGCAACTAGATATTTAACTAGTTATATTTAAACATAAAACCCACTCATAAAAATGATGCTATTTACTGTCTTTTGATTCTCACCATTGTCTAACCACAGAAAGGAAAGGAGGGTAAGGGAGGTCTTTTTGCAGCAAGGCAGCATAGAATATAAAAAAACAATGAGACATTTGAAGATACTAAAAGAGTCACTGTCACTGATTAAAAAGGAGAAGCGTGATTTTGTCTGAAGTCAAGGAATCATTGTTTCAATACCATTCATTCCAAATTCTATTTTTGCTGATTCATAGACTGATAGACGTAGATTGGTAAACAATGTATTTATTTGAATTTATTTATTAGGTAATGTATTTTCCTACAGAGGAACTTATTCTGGTTTTCCAAATGGGAATTCAAAAGAAATGTAACTACAGTGTCTGTCTGTAACCTCAGCTGCGCTCTTCATCTCATACCACTCATGACCACATGGCTGAATGTGAACATCTGTCCTGCTGTCATTCTGTTATTGCTAAGCTTTCAAAGTATGATGATCTACTGGCTGTTAGATCCAACTACCAGGCAACACATGGATGTTTCCTGGACTATTGATGTTGGTTTGTTTGAAATGAACTCTACAAGTGTTTAGAAACCGTGTTCTAAACTGTCTTTTTGTGTTCATCCAATAATCAGCAGCTGGTTTCATTGGCTTTCACTAGGAAGTCATTGTTTTATTAGGCTTTTACTGGCCATTTATTGGTTTATTGGCCTTTAACTGGTCTTGTAGGTATTTTATAATGAATAGGAGGAGGAGGAGGATGAAGCTGTGACTATATCTTCTCCTGCCAATGTAAGCATAGCCTACTGGAGCCTGTTTTATGATCACTGGGCCAACCCTGGGTCTGTGTCAGGACATTCATGTTCTCTGGAAGTCTGTGCTTATGGATTTAAGAACAACACACTGGTCTGATCTTGGTGGGAATTTTACCATCACAGATGTTGTCTACAGTGAGCACTGTTGATGCATGAAGCTGCTCGCCAACTTTTTGTCAGTTTCACCATTCAAACAATTCACTCAGTTTTTCCCCTCAGTATGATGCATAGACTGTATATAAAGATGGATGTAGCCTCTATGAGGTTTTTGAAGAGCGTTTTTTAAGCTCAGAGCGGGCTGCTCCGCCTAACCCAATATCAAGGTTTTTGTTAAAACACATATCACTCATCAGTCAGTCAGTAGAAAGTCAGTGCCTGTGATAATGGCAGCTAAAAGCTACCGTATGTAACTTTTAAAAAAAAAAAAAGTCTTTCAGTTGAAATATCCAAAAATATCTTAATGTGGAGTGGTTGCTGTCAAAGCCCCACCCTTCTAGCCAATCAGAGAAGGCCAAAGTCAGGGGCGAGAGCTCACAGCTATCAGTCAATATGTGAGCTTGCTTCAGATCGACTTCGTACCGAGGTTTCAAGCTAGTTTTGGCTGCTGAAAGACGTCACAGGTTAGCAAGCTCTCGCATTAACTGAGACAGCAAACGTGATGAGGAGGAGGTGAAGGTCTAGGCAGAGCCTATGGGAGCAAGGAGATGGAGGGGGGAATAGTTTGCTTTTAAGTTGATCAGACGAAGCAGGTCAGTGTATTATACGACCGTTGAAGTGAAGTCCATCCATCAGCTGTTGTTGACAGAGCTTTTAAGACTGATACCAACACCTTTTAGTGCTTGAATTGTCAACACATAAAACACATATTTCACTTTGGCTGAGAGACTTTCACACGTGTCCTTCCACCAGCGACAGTTCATAAGTGTTCAGCCATAAATTTCTGCAGCTCCACAGACCTGTGGTCAGCACTCACTCAATACAAACACATTCTTAAAGTAGACCCTTAAATCAAAGCAAAACCCTTCTGTAAACCTGACTCTGCTGGATGTGTTCTGGAGTCTTTGGACTCTCCTTGTGTCTAAGCGCTGGAGCTCTGGTTTCCTCCCACACTCCAAAGACATTCAGGTTAGATGAAATGGAAAGTTAAAATTGCTTGTAGGTCTGAATGTGTTTGTACACTGTCTGCTCCCACACACTCCTGCCCCCCTGTGACCCTGAACAGATTAAATAGGGGATATAAAATGGTTGTCTACCAACAGTAAAACATCAAAAGTCGTAACACTAAATGCTCAGATCTTGTGAAGCAAGTTGTAAAGAGATAAACATACAGTATTATTTATCATGAATGGCTGTCATTTGATTTTATATCTTTCATTTCTTGTTAACGTGTATCTTCAGTTGTCTTTCTTTCCTAGGAGCATATGTTTTGTTATGTAATGTATATGCATATTTATCTCTCTCCCACTGTGCGAACGGTCCCCTTGTCTCCCTCCATATTGACAGTGCCCTCGTCTGCCTCCCAGTGCCTAACTCTATGTGGATGGTGCCTTTTCCTCTTGTACCTCTGTGTGAATAGTGTCGCTGAGTTTTTTCATTGTAGTCTATCCTCTGTCTATGTATTTGTGGTAGAATGAATGTGGAAGCTTGTTGCTCAGGTTCTACCTTTTTTTGGCAGTATCTGGAAGCCGCCCAAAATCCTCCCAGATCCATATTTTTCAGATTTGTTTCTAGTTTTTAAACCTAGCATTGTCATACTGAGTTGTCATATTTTAATTTTACAATCGTTGTTTGCGTCTACTCTGTACACGTCATGTATTGGACATGGCTGTCCATCCTGGAAAAGGGATCCATCATTTGTTGCTCTTCCTGATGTTTCTTCCTTTTTCCTTCATGTATCAGGGGTCAAAGGATAGAGGGTGCTGTATGTTGTACAGGAATACCATAATGCATTTCTGCTTGTTGATGTAAAATTTTTACATCCTCTAGAATAAATTTGCATAAATACAGCTGATGGAGCCACAAATTAACAATTTATTAACATTTGTTATTAACATGTGCCCATTCCCCTGCATATGTGCAACTAGTGCTTGTGGTGGCACATCTTGAAGTGTTGTTGTTTAGTCTAATGTTGTTGTGTATGTGACGTGTGAAGGTCCTATTTCTGTAATTGTTCAACATGCCATTGCATCAGTGTCACACAGACCAATTGCTGCCGCACAAAATTAATTAAATGGATTCTGACCAGGTCAGCTGGTTTGTATTGATTATTACACAACTTTGCTGGAAATAATTCCTCCAAGACACGGTACCTTTGTAAATGTCACTGAATGCAAATGTCATGTCTTTTTTATCTGCCTGCCAGAACAGCAGTTCATTTAAAACTTGGCTTGACATCAGAATTTATTTTAGAAATAAGTTTCTCGTGTAAACAACACTGCTGTTTTCCGTACAGCGTACAGCACTTCACACCGGTGGAGGCGCTCAGTGCATCACAGCTGAAGAATGTGTCTGCTGGATGTGAATATGTAGAAGCGTAAAAGAAAATTAAACAGTGTGTTGTATTTTTAGATATGACTCCCTGGATAAATAAATGGTTTATGATGTACTGTAATTCCCAGAATGCCTATTGCCGGGAACTCTCCTACCGCTGTGTTGACACTGTTACCTTTTTCAGTGGTCTTCCTTGACCTGGCAATATAGTCAGACATAATAAACTTCTCCCTTGTTACCTGTGAGGAAAGTTTGCTTTGCTCTCACCAGCCGAGCAATTAAGTTTCAGTGAGTGCATGTCTTTATAATTACTTACAACCGTACGAGACTGCCATCTTTCTCCTGCAAAATACGTTCAATTCATACTCTTTTTCATTCACAAAATGTAGCTTTTCTGGCAAATCTAATGTTCAAATTTGGCTTAATTAATGTTTTTATATGTTAATAGTAAACCATGTGACTCATAATGTAGAAAGACTCTGCAGCTCAGGATCTTTTTAAGTTTTTATAGGTCTTTTTCATTATTTCATTTTATTTAATTGTTTTGCATATTCACTGTTCAGTTCTGTCTCAGAGCTCTCAGCAACCTTTTTTCCAGAAGCAGCTTTTTTTCAAATACACCCACTCTTTGGTAGACAAACTTGGAGAAATGAAGTTTCCAATACTGAAATAATAATTAGTGGATATTTACATTGGTTTAAACCAAGCAGTTATCTTGGTCTTTCTATGCAAACAGTTTTTTAAGTTGTGTCTCAGTCCCATTTTAGTGAATGTGATATCTCAGTAATACCTTGACAGAATCTCTTCAAATTTGGAATTCACATTCACTTGGACTCAAGGGTGAACTGATTAAATGATCAAAAGGTCAACAGTCAAAGGTCGAGGTTGCGATGACCTCACAAACTGCAGTTTTGGCCTTGTGAACGTGATATTTCAAATTTGGCACAAATGTCCACTTGGACTTGCGGATGAACTGATTAGATTTTTTTTTTTTACATTTTTGCCACATTTTTGCCAATAACTCACTCAATGACAGTTCTGTTTCCTTTTGATCATAGTTTTAATATTTATGCTGTAGGATAGGCAGTGAAAATATGGACAGAACAGAAAATAAGTGACAGGTTCAAAGTAAAGAACCTGTTACTCAGCTTGAAGGAGAAGTGGTGCTGTTGAAAGAAAAGTGTAAATCTCAAATATTGTGAGGGTAGATACCTGGTGGCTTACTGAAGGTGAAGAGAGGCTAAAAAAAGTGTCAAGATGAGGTCCAGATGAAAGCTGTGATCCTTTGCTATTTTCAATGCATTTAATCCACCTAAATTCTGAAGAGGAGAATGAGATTAAAAGGATGAAGAATGTTCTAAGTTGGAGTCATAAACTGAAGAAACTGAACTGAGAATTGGTTATATTATATAATAATAATAATAATAATAATAATAATAATAATAATAATAAAAAAAATTGCAATATAACTTTGATGGCTTTGTCAATCACTGTATTCAATATGATGATGACAGTTTCACAAATTTCATTGGCACATAGTGACATTGTCAGGCAGCTTTACAAGAGTACTGTATTTTAGTATTTGGCAGTGATATCAGACGTCAAAACTTGTTAAGAATGTATCTTTGTGCTCATGCATAAAGCCACTGTGATTAATTGGACAGAATACACTAATTCTACAGCAGATGACACAGCATGTCATTCCAATAATGGAACATCGAGGTTATTCCTAACCTTTAAGTCAACACATACAAAGAGTGCTGGATTGCTACAGAGCTACTGGGCTCACATGTCAATAGATCCATCTCCCTGATGAGGAAGTAAACTCCATCTGCTGATGAACACTGTTTGATAAGATTGAAAGCCCTAGAGAAAGATAGTAAGAAGACCTTGAGTTGTTATTGTTTTCTTAAACGATGAGAAATTAAATATTAAGATTTCAAGAGTCACTTTCATACACACTCAATGTGTGCCCAGAGTGCTTTGGCTCATTATGAGAAAGATATCATTGTGAGACAGGAAGCATCTTGTATAAATCTTTAGGTTTAAAATGCTTAAAGTGATTCACAGCAGGCACACACTCTCTCTCTCTCACACACACACACACACACACACACACACACACACACACACACACACACCCACACACACACACACTGCTGGACAATTTAAAATATGACAAGATTCTCACACTCAGACACTCACACAAAGAGACAAAAACAGGAATTGAGTGAAATGTGAGAAAATAAGGGATGTGAGAACACAAGGAGGGGGGCGTTCAGCTCAAAGTGGACAGAAAAATCAATCCCATGATTCCTCATTTTCGGGTTGTCTTCTGCTGTGAAGAAAAATGAAAGAGGAGAGAAAAGAGTTGGAAACAAAAGAAAGAGAAAAGCATGCTGATGGTCCAGAAAGGAAGGCATTTGCTGTGTGGCAGATGGTCTGCTGCAGACTACCAGACGCTGTTGCTCTTTACAGTGTAAAACAGTCACAAAGTCTAAAACTTTCTTGACGTCTTGTAGTTGTGCCTTAGACTGTCTCCAGCATGTCACACAGGAAGTTTTGAAAGTTTTTCATTTGCGCAGAAGAAGCGTCTCAATTTGTCAAGTTTCAAGTGTGTGATACACAGACAGCAGCTGGAAGGTAGAGAACTCTTTGAAGTGGCTCTCCACCGATTTTACACATGAAGTTCAGATTACTCATCACGAGTCCTACTCAGCCAGTGATAACAATAATGTCATCTGTGGCTCTGGAGGGAGCTGATAATGATGTAATTGTGATGTCATCAGGGTTATCTTGGCTTAGGGCTTGAGAATGAGGCCTGCGTTATAAACTGGTGGTGTAGGTTTCAGTGCATTTAGAAGTGGCGGAGTTGCATTATGGGAACTGTAGGATCCCCTGTTTTCGGAGCGCAACACAGGGACTAAGAGTCTAGATATGTCTCTTGTGACTCCCTCAAGTGCAATACTAAATCACTAAGTGCCTCTTTAATTTGAGAGAATACATTACATTAAATATGGTAGGTTATAGTATTTCAAAAGGCATGAATTATTACTTAATTTTGCATTCATTGATTTTTTTTTTTTTTCTTTGGCCACTTGGCAGCAGCACAACCAGCTGGAAACACAACACAGAGTCTGGTGAATATATTATAGTAGCTGACAGCTGCACATTTCTAGTCCAGCAGATACAGCAACATTATCATTCACAGAGTCACAGTCATGTTTTTGGCACCCAGATGAATTTGTTTTGCTCTTCACCAGCTCCTGAAGGAAATGATATATTTCGTTTTTTTGTTGGGTTGTTGCTACCGTTTTCTGTTATAGCTGGACAGATGTGCATTGAGTTTATTGGAGCCCCTCAGGTAGATAGGGCATTTTAGTATTTTTCAGCTCATTATTTTCAGCTCATTATTGACCATAAAACAAAGTGAGATACTCCATAGAGCTGAAGAGAACTGCACAGTTATCTGTGGTTTGGCAGGACAAGTGACTACTTTTCACATGTAATTTGATCCATTGTTAATTTAAGCATTTGGATTGGAGCAGCTTTAAGGAAACTAGTTAAGCTTCAAGGTTCAAATCATTGAGGGAACAATTAATACATTTTGTTTGCATGTTTCTCGAAAATAAGATTCTTTAAGATAAATAATAAAGTACTCAGTTATAAAATACAAAAAGGACATGTTGGTAAAATAAAGGCAGAAAATAAATAAATCAGGTGTAGACAAAGAATAAAAAACACTCACACAAATATCTGGAAAATAAGAAGATGGAGACATCAGAGAGTTACAGCCTTTAACATGAGGAGGACTCTTTGAAAGAGGGTCTGTTCCACCGGCAGCACGAGCCTCGCGGATCACAGGATTGACATGGGGATCTCGGAGTGACGTCGCCGGTGGAGCTGCTTTCCAGGAGTGCAAGAGTAAAAGAGAGAGAGAGAGAGAGAGAGAGAGAGTTTAGCAGAGGCTGGAGAGCAGCGCATCTTCCACAGAGGTGAGACCGGAGGAGAGTGACTTTATCGGAGACGCAGAGGAGGGTAAACTCGCCTGATCTCACTTTATACTCTTTCATATTTTTAATTTTATTTTTATTGAAAAACGTTTTGATTTTTTATCGACTGATTTATACAGTAAGTCTAACCTTAGCATATATCTGATAGTAGATCATATATGATTATAGTTCCACGAGGTTAAGAGAATAATGTTCGTTAACATAAGGTTTTTAAAAAAATACTACTATATACTTGTTCTTTAACTTTTGCCTCACGTATCTTGTTATTGCACATGGATTTGGAAATAAACCAATAAATCAATGAATTTACTTTGACAACAGGACATTTTGACACGTGGCTGCATCAGGTTCATTTATTAAGGTGTGTTCATGATACGTGTCATTTAGAGAAAATCATTAACAGCGCATCGGTCTGACCCAGTTGGTCCTGTTTGGACTTTTGTCTTTATTGATACAAGGCTGTTGTTGTACAACCCGCTGCCTGCTGTCTATTGACGTTCACGCACTCTGTCTCCACTGATGTTTAAAATGTGTGCAAGGCGACTAATTGACATCTCTCTGTTGTCCAGATTTCGTGATGCGCCACTCGTGCGTAAAGCCATCGAACCGTCTCCAGAGCGCGCAGGAAGCGCGGAGAGGAAACACCACTACCCGAAATCTTAAATAACCATCATAAATATTTTCTTGGACACGCGTGTAAAAACTACATTTAAGTCTTTGGCGTCGAGGAGCAAGAGAATCAGAGAGAGGGAGAATATCTTGTTTAAGGACGAACCTAACATCGACAGAGAGGATGTGATTTTCACGCCGACTTCAAAGATGAAAAGTGAAGGAATGAACCCCAGTGGAGATAAAGTGTCAAATATTTTTAAAGACTTGCAAATGGAAAATCAATCCTGAAACAAAACCGACAGTGGACCGCTCATTTGACGAGCATGAAACGAGCTTTTCCACATCAAGGACACTAAACAGACCCTGAGATCTTCTCCTGAGGCAATCCCTGTGACAGGATCATCATTAATGCATATGATTTCCTTACATCATTCTGTATCTGTCTGTACAGTGAGTGGGGGAGGTAAGACTGCATGGGCACAGTTTGTTTAATACCTAAAAGGTCCCCCCCTTTATATATAAGCTCAGAAACTGAAACAACAGTGAAGATACTGATGTTACATTACATTTACTCATGTGGCGGATGCTTTTATCCAAAGCAACTAAAGGAGGGACATCATTAAAGCTTCATTGCAGTAGGAGACCTGAAGAAGGTGAGAAGGTGACAGCAGCTCTAGTTATATTAAGTAGGTGTAGTGCTTAGTACTTATGCCAAGGACCTCATATTGGGAACTGATGCTCTAAATACTGATCTCTGTTGTTTGCTTGTCCCTGAGGCTGAGCTCCTCCTCAGTGAAGGGTAATCCCAGCTTAACTTCATCTTTTTGTTTCCTGAACGGTGCACGGACAATGTTTTAGGCTCACTGACTGATGACCATTGTTTGAGAAGTTGTCTAAAAAGGAAGACAAAGACTCAAATGTTTCTCTAGAAACCTAACTGATCATTTCTTTAGAATTCATAGACCTTTATCTCAAAATGCTCACAGACTCTTAATTTGACAAGTTCGATTTCATTTTCTCCTCAAACATGGAGAATGTGTCCCTCCCCGGCGGTGAACCGCCAGTCTGCAACGACTCTGTTGACTTCTACTCCCTCACGTTGGGGAACCGCACTGACCTGAACTGTACTCCTCCCTCTGAGTTTTACTTCTACGCTGACCTTTACGTCATTTTGCCTGTCATCTACTCTGTCATCTGCGCGGTGGGACTGACGGGCAACACGGCTGTCATCTATGTGATCCTCAAAGCCCCGAAGATGAAAACAGTCACCAATATGTTCATCCTGAACTTGGCCATTGCGGACGATTTGTTCACTCTGGTGTTGCCTATCAACATAGCTGAACACTTGTTGCACTACTGGCCTTTCGGCGAGGTTTTGTGCAAAGTCATCCTCAGCATAGACCACTACAACATCTTCTCCAGTATCTATTTTCTGACAGTTATGAGCATTGACCGTTACCTGGTTGTGCTGGCCACAGTGAGGTCCAAGCGCATGCCTTACCGCACCTACCGAGCAGCCAAAATCATCTCATTATGTGTCTGGATCCTTGTTATCCTCATCGTTATGCCTTTTACTGTTTTCGCCGGCGTCTTTGTCAACCCAAACGATGGGAGGAAGAGCTGCGTGCTCAGCTTCCCCAGCCCTGAAAGTTTGTGGTTCAAGGCAAGCCGGATCTACACGCTCATCATGGGCTTCGCCATCCCGGTCTCGACCATCTGCATCTTATACACAATGATGCTTTACAAGCTGAGGAACATGAGGCTCAACAGCAACGCCAAGGCGCTGGATAAGGCCAAGAAGAAAGTCACCATCATGGTGTTCATCGTCTTGGCCGTCTGCTTGTTCTGCTGGACCCCATTCCACCTCAGCACCATCGTGGCTCTGACGACGGACCTTAGGACCACGCCACTGCTGATTGGGATCTCCTACTTCATAACCAGCCTGAGCTACGCCAACTCCTGCCTCAACCCGTTCCTCTACGCCTTCCTGGACGACAGCTTCAGGAAAGCCTTCAAGAAGATGTTGGAATGTAGACCGGCCTGAATGAGCAACAGTATGACAAATAAAACCAGAGCACGGACTGTGAGCTGAAAAACTGACTTAACTTTAGATTCAAATCTGGATTTTCAATGTTATATGATGCAGATTTGATTGTTTCGGTTGTTAAAGCTGCACTAGGCAACTGTACACATGATAGCAACAGGTAGCTAAAATAAAGCTATCTTCAAAGTTCTAGCTATAAGCTCTACATAACATTCTTAAATCCGGCTATAAATGCTTTTATTCTGCAGTAAACCAAAAGGCGAGAGATGAAACACATCAGAACATCAATAAGTCTAACTTCATCAACACAGAGGTCTGTTTTAGTGTCACACTTGAGTTTAAATAGTCACTTCCTGTCAGCCGAGTAGATCTCCTGCTAGCAAAAGTCAATCTGACCAAGCAGAGGTAAATTGAAGCTGCTCTTTTATTAGAGGCAGGAAATTTTTTCTTTGTCACAGCTGGACAACAATTTGCCTAATGCAGCTTTTTATGGCTCTGAGAGAACAGGGACTATTGTGAGTTGTCAGAAACAGCGATAGGGAACTTACAATAGGGAACTAGGATGGCTGACATAAGGGACAATGATGACATTAAAAAAACAAAAAGATAGTTATAATTGTCAGCAGCACTGCCCATCATCATTGTGTCTGAAGAACTGGCTATTAAATCTGGTTGTTTTACAGATTAAGACCGTAATTAATTAACATGTCAATGTTAAAATGAAGGTAATACATCCAACTATGAGTCGGCGAGACAGGATGGGTCATTGCAAACAGTGGTGACCTTCACTGGACTCTGACAGAACTGAGAAGACAGAGGAACAGTATGAGGGCTGAACATCTGGCATGTGGAGGAAATGCAGGTCCACACTGATTTGCATGCTGTCAATCAAATCCGCATCATGAGAATAGTCAGGGTTGGAGGGCAACAGGATGCATGTCGGGATTACAGGTGTTTCTTATGCTTAACAATGAACGAATTACAACCAAACACTGGAGGGAACAAAAGCTGGCAAGATTACATAAGAAATATGTGTGTGGTCATGTATGCAAACACTTAATCTGCCTTTAAAACATGTTGTGTTTTGAACAGAGTTGCACCAGATGATGCACTCTGTGGATTACCTGAAATATTCGAGTTCTGATTTTCAGGTAAACAAAAAAAGTCACAGAGATATTTTTGCAAACAATGAGAAAGTTTGAAGAGAGACTCTTTAAATGATGGCATGTTTGGATGAAGAATGACATCCTAGTGCACATCACTTTTCCAGAATGTCTTTGTACCACATAAGAAATGGAAAAAGGAACCTTACCAACCCTGACAACAGTACTGTAGGCCTGATATGAGACAGGCATGGGACAGGAGGGCTATGTAAAATGTAATCTGTGTGTCTTACTCTCATTATTACTGATGTTATTATTATTATATATTTTTTGTGAGCTTTTGTCACCCCCTGTTGGCGACAGGGCAGAGTTACCTGAAAATGCAGCCAGAGCCATTCACAGACTGACTGAGGGAAGTTACCTGTGACATTTACATGTATAAAGACTATTTAATGATAATTACCCCTTTTTAACTTCCTGGATATTCAGGATCTTTTGGTCCCTCACTTATGTACTCACCTCAAATTCATTGTCAGCTGAAATATTTTTAAGAACATCTACAATCCAATGATATTTCACAGTCGCACAGTTCATATAATCATGAAAACATCGAACACATGATGCATTTGAGGCTTCACTGCGTGTAATCACAGAATCAATCACAATCCTATGTTATATTAAAAAAAAAAAAAAACACTTGCAAAGATAACTATTTTTGAATGTCCTCTGTAAGAATTTAATGGTAATGATTTGGTAAGATGAAAACTAAATTTGGTAGATTTGTAAGACTTTGGTGTTTTGACTTCTTCCTGAAAGCAGAACACAAAACGACGTCATGCTCAAATTTGCAAAAGGAGTTAGAAAAAACCTTTAAATACTTGGGTGGTGAGACCTCTGAGGGATAAAACAAGGTTCTGGACGAGCAAAGTTTGAGAATACTGGTCCAACAATTATGTTAGAAGACTATAAAACAACATTATTAGACTCATTTATCCAGAATTTAACTGATATAACTGGCTATATTTGGTATCTTTGAGATTTAAAAATAAAGTTCTGAAGCCTGACTGAAAAAAACATGAGTTTGTAAAGAAGGTTCAACAGTCCAGTCAAGTTCAAGAGGTTAAAGAAAAAAGTCATCTTTTGCACATATTCATCTTCTGTTGCAAGCGTGTCTTCAGTGTTGTATGTAATGTTGGATATTACAGTGTAACAAAACACAGGATATGCCATTGAATGTTTTTGACACAATGTTCTTTAAAATGTTGTCAATTATGGCACACAATGCAAATGTTCAACCTTTGTTGATGATGAAATGAGGAAACACTTCCTGTTATAGATGACATCAGCTTGCATCAGTGATTTTAGCTTCAGCTTCTACAAAGGCTTCGTGTGTATGGCTCTGACTGCAACAACTGACACTCTTCTAAATGTCCTGCTGTAAATAGTTCAACTCTTTTGCCATTTAACTGTACAGGGGAATGTATAGTCATGGCGATGTATAGTCAAATATGCTTCATAATTAAAACTTGTGTCACGCAAATGAGAAATTATGATAAATTTGAGTTGATGATAATGAATCATTGTCTTTTATTCAGTACTGTAATATAATTAAGAATCATGACATTAGTTAAATGATGAATACAAGTTTATTTTCCCACTAGAATTCATGTATTTTTGATATTTTAGAATCAAAGTTGCTTTATTTGACAGATACAATAAATGTGCAGAAATCTTTTTTCATGTTTCCCTTCTAGATTTTTACAGCGCTGATGCACATTGCAAAAAAACATCACATGCAAGTGAAGGTGTGTTATTGTTCTTATCAGTATCATCAGTGGTTCGGGTTTGTGTCAGGGTCGATGGAGAGGTTCTTTAGCTGACAGCTGATGTAGCTGACCATGTAAAGAGCAGCATGATGGATTAGTGGTTAGAGCATCTTGTCAGCAAAAGGTCACAGATTTAATCTCAACAACAGCCTGTTGTGTCCATGATGTACTGCTGAGCTGTCCACTGGCTGTAAATGCACCGGGGAGATGATCCATGAGTGGCTGGTAATAATAATAACCTGTATTTGTACAGCATCAGTGTTACTGCAAAGGTGATATGGATACACCCTAAAAGTGTTTTAGTGAGGTGTTGGGTCACCATGAGCCACCACAGCTTCAGTGAAAACCTGAGAGATCACAGCAGTCTGTCCACAGACAGACATATCAACACCTGCCAGAGAACTCAAAACCACCTCTGTGTTAGTTCCTGCGACAGTTGGTATCTCCAGGACCAGAATATGCTGACATTATGTCATTATGCTGATATCACACACACACACACACACACACACTGAAAACAATAGAATAGAGTAATCTAATCTCTGCATTAATCTGTATTTTCTTATCGAAATTGATTCAGATGTCAATTAATGTAAACTAGAATTTCCGCCTCTCAGTTGTAAGCCTCAACCACTCAGACTAGTTCCAAGTTACATCCTGTTTACATTCTGGTTTATCCAGAATCATATAAAATATTAACCATATGTGTGTAATTTTGTCATAATTGCTGTGTGGAGTTTTTGTGAGGTCACTGTGACCTTGACCTTTGACCACCAGTTGATCCGATCAGTTCATCCTTGAGTCCAAGTGAACGATTGTAACACATTTGAAGAAATTCCCTCAAGGCAATACTGAGATATCCCATTCACAAGGCCAAAACCATGTTTTGTGAGGTCACTGTGACCTTGACCTTTGACCCTTGACTACCAAAATCTAATCAGTTTATCCTTGAGTTCAAATGAATGTCTGTGCCACATTTGAAGAAATTCCCTCAAGGCCTTAGTGAAATATCGTGTTCACAAGAATGGTACGGACAGATGGATGGACAACCCAAACACATAATAAAGAGTGAGCAGGAAATGTAACCTCGCTACTACCTGGCAAAATGTACAGGATCAAACAACAGACGTACAAAGAAGAAAGTGGAATATTTAGTTACTAAAATTGCAAAAACAGTTGGTGGAGACCAACCCAGAAATGAAAGGACAAGGAGAAGAGGATGATGCTGAGAATATTCCATATTATTCTTATGATCAACGGATCAACTGAAAACACCAAAATCAATGAATTCATCCCATTAACAATTATTGCCTATGTAGACAAAGCCTTGTTGAAGCATATTCCTATGTATGGAGCTCATTTGTTGTTCAAAAACTGTTCAGTGAGCCACACTGTTGCACCGGGTCACATGTTCCTTCATCACCTTGAACACACACTTTTGACTCAATCTCACACACACCATCCCGCTGCTGGAAAACACTCACTAGAGCAACAAATGTGGATTAAATGCACTTTTTCCTCCTGTCTAAAGAAAGTTTGCTAAAAACTACAGTGTTTCAGGAAATCACTGAGCCCTACTGAAACATGAAACTGTAGATTTGTGACCCATTTTAAAAGATTACATTTTCTGTAAACTGTTAAATCTTTCTCTCATGCACATCGTTATTTCTACTTTCTCTGTCTTAATCTCTTCCTTCATTTTATTTGTCTCAGTTTCAGTCTCTTTCAGTGTTTTGTAAACAGTATTACTCCACTGTTTCCACTTTAAACAATATTGCAGAAAGTCAGACATTCTGATTAGGGATAAAAAATACTTTATTTACTTTTCAAAAATTTCTTTTCAATTTTCAGACAAACTTCATCTTAGCTGAGGTGAAACTCCTCTTTCAGTTTTCAAGACATATTGAGGTATGATCTCTGTTAATGAAGTCACTAAACATGTTGTGAATGAGGAACCAGTTAGATGTGTGTGTCTGTGTGTTTGTCTGGAAGAATAATGGACCAGCGCCTCCAAGTGGTCAGTTTGACCATGAGCCGCTCATTACAGTGTTTGTGATGATGCATTTTTGCTACTAGAGGGCAGTGTTAGTCCATGTAGATCCACCTATTCTCTCCCTCCCTCTGTGTGTGTGTGTGTGTGTGTGTGTGTGTGTGTGTGTGTGTGTGTGTGTGTGTGTGAGAGAGACACTTGTTTCCACTTTCACATTTGAAATTGTTACAAGAATGGTATTGATACAAGAATATTTTATAAAAAAATGTGGAAACAAGTGAAAATTTAATTGGGAACTTGAATATAACTTTTTTGATAATAAAAAAGACATGCAGTAAATAATGGATGATACCTTTTCTATTGCTTCACATTCTGCATGATTTTAATGGAAATGTATGATACAGTGGATGAGTCACATTTGAGGGAACTGTGGCTCTATAGGAGTATTTCAATGATTACACTGTGTTTTATCCTTTACAGAATACAGCTAAATGGAGAAGCCCCACTGTAGATGGCAGTGTGGAGCTGAGGATGGGATGCGTGCATGAATGTGTGATCATACAGTTTTACCTGCAGGGAAAGTGTGTTCTCTCTCCATCTCTCCATCTCTCTCTCCATCTCTCTCTCTCTCTCTCTCATGCACATGCATGTACACTCCACCACAAACATCAGCCTCACCTTTCTCTTGAACTGCATTCAAATGAAATCGTTACAATTACCAGTCACATTTTGCAGAACATGTCACCCTAGACTCGTTGCCTTATTCAAAAGGTTACTCTCCCACAGTGTCTTTGCGTTGCGGCTCAAGTATGATTACAGCTAAGGAAAGATGAAGGTTAAGGTCTATAGCTATGGAGGCAGCTTCCTGAAGCTGATGTTGGATGGATAAATCTCAGAGCCTTACCAGACATGGTACCTGAGGAAAGTTAAGCATTAAATCAAAAGGTTTTCTCTTCTCTACGGTGGCTAATGCAGTACATCTCATACACACTAGGCAGAGCTTTCCTACAGTCGGAGCCTGATTAGTGTCTTCTTATTGTGTTTTCATGCTGGTTTGGTGACAGTGGGATGCCAAAGCAGTGGTCTCCAGCAAGATAGAAAAAGCTACTCAAATAACTGCAACAACATTTTCCTGGTACATCCCAGCCGCCATGTGACTGACCTTCATAGTTGAATTGTGGTTGAAATAATGTCAGTTGTTGTTTATGAGGAATATAAAATATGTAAAAAATATTGTAAGCGATATGACTAAAACCTCAAAATACCCAATGCCAATGCCTGGCTAGTTAAATGCTAACGCCACAGTTTGCTAAATTAGCCAGTTAACGTAGCGGTCAGGGAACAAAGATGTTTCAACACTGTTGCTCAGTTTTGGTGCTTTAATATCAGCTTATGCTTTTGGAGTAGCAAGTGCACTTTCCATGGAGCCAAAGTGTATGTGTAATGCTGACTGCTAATTTAGCTGCTAATTTGCTCGAGGGATTTTTCAAGGGCTGCAGATTTAGCTGTAACAATAATTGTTTTCAGTTTTCAGCAGCCGACGTTTATGTGTAACCGTAGCTAGGCCGCTAAGTTACCTTAGCCACTAACATTAATATTTTTTCAGAGTTCTCAAATATGCCATAACAGCCCAGATGAGTTTGCCAGAGACAGTAAGTAGATGGCACACTTAGGGGGCTTGCAACTGGATAACCAGGAGTTTAGAGGGACTTACACATGAAACCATGAATTAAAAGTTAAACTCTAAATAAAACATGTTTCTTTGTTTAATAATACTTTTATTGTTATTATTAAACCGTTTTTGTAGGGAAAAAAAGAATGTTGCTAGACTAACATGATCAGATATTAAGCTAGCAGATAAAAACAAGCGGCAAAATGAGGCACAAATTTGTACAGTAGCTAGTGTTAGTGTTGTATTGTTTTGTATTGTTATGTTTTGACATGGACATGCGATCATGACCTTTCCCACTTAGGAGACAGGAAGTGTACACCATTTCATTCATACACACATTGGCGCTGCTTGTAATTCGTCTTTTGTTAGAGTATCTTTGCTTACCCTTAGCTCTTTCTAAGTCAAACAACGGTGTAAGAGATAATGTAAGTGCTGCTCAAAAGAAAATGAAGGGCTGGTATAGCAGGAAAGCCAAGAGCCCAATTTTCCCCCCAGGTGATAAAGTATTGGTTCTATTGCTAATCCCTGATCCATTTTTGCAGCACTCAGATTACCTCTTGCTAAATCACAAGCACGATGCATTTTAAAATGAAAACCACACACATAATCCAGTAAATTCTGAGGTTTAGCTTCACTCAGCCATTTCTCTCTAAACACATTCAATGGGTCGCTCATAGAATGAGCAAAGACAAGTTCAGACAGACTCCCAAGGATTCATGTAAACCACTCTCATTGCAAACAATGTAAAATGCACTCAATCATCTTGGTCTTTTTAAAATTCCAAGCAGTATACACATAGCATTGATTAAAGTGTTTGATGGAATTGTCCAAGTGTGCTCTGAGACTCAGAATGGTATGCACTCAAATGAACATGATCAATTGCAAGCTGCTTGAGAGCCGGAGCAAAGACCTGTGACATAGAGATTGTGCCTTGGTCAGTTTAGAGCCTGAGGTTCCCCAAGAACGGAAAAAAACTTGAGTAAAGCTTTCACCACAGCTGATACAGATATCTTACACAGTGGGATAGCTTCAAGACATTGTGTTGTTGTGCACTTGTAGTTAGGAGAAACTTATTACCAGACACGTTACATGGGAGTGGGCCAACATATAGCCTAACTCACTTCTGGTTTGGCTTACCAGCAACCTACAGTACTGCACCACATGCTTTTTCAGACCATCCGATCATAGGTCGTATTTACACCAAAATGACCAGCGAGCTGATGATGGTGGGCCAAACTCAGGATGTCACAGTGATATTTTAACAAAACCACAACCTGCGGCACCACACTCCAATCACTCTCTGCTGACACATAAAATGGTATCCATTTATGCATGAGCACCCCATCACGTCATTTTCAGCAATTTCTGTAAACACCACTAATGGTTTATAGCTGCGTGATTTGATTACAAAGCCACCCACATTTTGAACGCTGAGCATTCATTAGTTTATGAGATTAGTATTATGGGATTGAAGCTTTATTAGAGAGGGCACACAGCAGAGGGGGGCAGAAGGGAGAGAGAAAACAACAACACAACATGCAGTCAGGATTGACCGAAGTTCACAGCCTTTTCTCCTGGGACTCTGACGTTCACCTTCCTGACCTTCACTAGTGATGTCTCCCTCAGATTGTATTGAATGACGTTTGCTTATTTGGTTTCACAGTGATCTAAACTCTGAATCGTTGTTCTACTAAATGTGACCTGAAACTGTTTGTCAGGGGAGACTTTGAGTGGTTGCCAAAGGAGCTGAAATTAAAAAAAAAAAAAAATCCCCTCTAATGCATACAATTTTAAAACCTTGCTGTGAAAATCAATCCCTCATCCAATCTCTAAGCTTCCACAGTTTCACCACTGTATCTTAACTTTTGTATCAATATTACAGCTCCAACCTATCAACCCATTTGTATCAATGAGCCCTGAAATGTTTTGAAGTACATTGCAAAAGTAACCAATCCAATTTCCAATGCAGTTTCAGCATATATCAGTATCTCACACAGTGATGCATATTTTTTTGAAAGTATTTGAAACAAGCGCTGCACAGTGAACCAAAATATATAATCTTGTTTTAAAGTAGGTCTTGGGCTGAATAAGACCCATTATATTCAGGCAGGTGTTTGTTTCTAGATGATCAAGCAGCATTTTTTAGCACCAAGGTGGTGCAGAGGGAAAAGCAGTACCCAACACCACATGGAGTAGCATTTCAAGTCTGTGAGAACTTTCAAAGTCTATCAAATGTATCACCTAATTGCCATTGAATTTTGTACAGATATTCATGGTCCCCAGAGGATGAACCCAAATGACTTTTGTCATCACCTGACTTTATGTCGGTTGACATTTGTGGTTCTTGGTGAAATATCGTAAAGGATCGATTGCTGTGAAATTTGTGACAGATATTCAAGATCCCTGGAGAATAAATTCAAGCCACTTTGATGATCCTCTGACTTTTTCAGTATGAATACTAACTTTGAAAAAAAACGTAATGACACGTAAGCATGCTGTGCCTAAGTAGGCTACAGACTTACAGAGCAGTTAGCATGAGTGTACAGTCTTAGTTTATGACACATTGTCTATCGATAATATTTCTCTCTGATGCCTTCCTCTTATTCATCCATTCATCCATCCATCCATCCACCCCCTGTTGATCAGTATTCATACAGTGTAGTGAAGTCTCCTCACTAGAAGCAGAGATTTGCTAGAGGTGACATCTGAAAAGGTCCTGGGAGACTGGAATCAACAATTGGGATATGGGATAGAGGGAAAGAGTGAGAGATGGAAGGAGGCATAAAATGAGGGAGGTACAAATAGAAAGAGTGGGAAAGGGGAGGGGAGAAAAAAAGGTGAGGGAAGGGACAGAAAAAGAGGAAGGGTGAAAGACCACAAAGATGAAACAGGTCAGAGAGGCTTTAACTGCATGCAACATTTACACAGCAGGTAGAGAAAATAAGACAGAGACCACAGGTTCTACAAGAAACACCCAGACACTCAGAGAAAATAAATAAAGGTTGACATTGTTGAAGAGGATGATCATGGTCATGGTTGTTTTGTTACCTGAGGCTCCACAAGGATGATCTGGAGACCAAGAACACAATGTCATCTCTTAACACTGCAGGGCCATTTGATAGAAAACCATTAAGTTCTCAGAGGTTATGGTTGGCAAGGCCTTAACATCAATACAGAGTAAAAAAAAAAAAAAGCAAAAGCAGGATAGATAGATAAAACAGAGAGAGAGAGACAGAGAGAGAGAGATCCAGTCATATGACATGTTAGCAGGAGCAGCACTCTCTGTCCACCAATCTCTCCTTCTATCCATTTATTGCTGGTCAGTATTGTTGTAGTGTTGGACAGGTGACCAGTGTGCCCCACCATTACTCCCTCTGTTATAAACAAGAGGATCTGGATGAAGAAAATGACAATGGGAGGAGAAGCAAAAAGATTTGGTAAGAGAGGGTAACACTAGAGGTGAAGTTTAGGCAAGTTTATTTCAACAGTAAAGGCTTTTTGACAAATGGTCTTCATTTCATATCATCAGACAATTTACTGCCTTTACAGTTGGACATTAATTCTAGTTTCTGAATCATGCATCTTTTTTTTTTGCCTTTGCGTATAGCGTTTGAATTTTCTTTGTTTATGAAAAATGTAATAAGATACAGTACAAACAGTACTTTTACAATGCATAAAGAAACAAGATACTTTTAAAGACAAATAAAACATGTCACAATGCATTTTAAAATTAATTCAATAGATGAAAGAATAAAGGCTGGGTAGTGTTTCCCAATTCCCAAGGTTTTATTCCATTACATCCTGTATGTCATATGTCCAATATGTTTTTTTTCCAGGAAAAAAACAAATTAAAAAATATTTCTCTGAACAAGATCTGTACTTAAGAGCTGTCGCCATGATCTCTCGCAGAGCATCAGGAGAGCAGAAGTGCTGACTGACAGAGAGGTCAGAGGCTTTTAAAGCCCTGTGATCTCAGCAAATGTCATCTGGAGTCTATGAAATACATGTCATCCCTTTTGAGAACAGAGCCCTGTCTGCTGATCAGGAGGAGGAGGACAATATGATTGTTTTATAAGATTCTTTCTATGAATTCTTGTCATTTGTTCACACATTTTCCAGAACACCATTTCTGATGAAGTGGAAGCACTCGACTGGGAAGAGCTTCCTAATGTTGCTGTCCATGGTGCTGAAGCCCCTTGAGAACTACAACATTTTTTGGGGGAAATATAATGACTTCACTGAATTATATTCCTCACACACACATGCAACCTTTTAAAGTTTACTCAGGTGGTTATTCCCTTTCATATCATTTAGTCATCTAGTCTGAAGACTCAATAAAGAGCACTCAATAACCATACCCTTCCTATTGAGTGTATCCATAGTCAACATGTTCATCATGAAGCTGAATAATGTTGGCGTTTTCATATTTACATTACAGCTGGACATGTACCACAACAGCATGATGAAGAAGGTCCAGAATTATGTTTGGAAAGAGTTGCCAATAAATAAATATAAGAAGCCATGACTCTGGACTTTAATTTCAACACCTGATAAATCATTTTCTTTTCTTCTTGAGTTTAAAGGAATAGTGGAATATTTTGGAAAATATACACTTATTAAGTACTAATTACATCTTATTTAAATGAGAAGACTGATACTATTGTCATATTTGTCTGTTAAATATGAAGCTGCGGCAAGCAGCTGGTTAGCTTAGCTTAGCAAAAAGTTTAACAAGATTATCCCAAAACCTAGGTTTTATACCTAGTCCTATTTGAAAAAAAGTCTCTAAATCTAGTGACAAATGCATTAAGTTGGCAGGCTGTAAACGCCCCCTAATAGAAACTGTTTGCACCAATTCATTTTGAAAGAGCAAAAATAAGTGGGGAATGTCCAACTCAGACATGTGGTGTTTGGCTGACTAATGGTGAAATTATGATCACTCACTCACTCACTCTCTCAGTCAATCAGGCTATCAGCGACATTCATGATTATAGGGCTGGCCCCACTGTCGCACTCCAGCCAAAAGCCAAAAGATTTACCCACTAAAAGTCAAGGATGATGTTGAACATGAGTAGGAGGAAGAGGCAATCTCTCTCCTTCTATTCATCTTGACGATAAATCAGCACACATTAACGCAGACAGAGAAAGGACCTTGACTTTAATGCACAGTAACCATTGACAAAAGCATGACAACGTGGCTCTTTTTTTCGTCAAACCACTCATACTCTGATCTTGTAGGAGGACAAGTGTACTATCAAGTTTCTATTAATTCTCCTAACCATCATTTGCTTTTTCTTTGTCTTTTTTCTTTGTGGCTGTACGGGGAGGCAGAAAATCAATACAGGAGACTCATGGAAAAAGATAGAGCCAAAGCACTGGACAAATAATTACTTTGTACAAAGCAGAGGAGGATGAAAAGCTGAGTGGAGAGGAGATAAACGATTTGTCCTGATCTTCACTTAATAATTGGTCTTTTTTTTTTCTTGAATATTCTTTTGTTTACTGTACCAGCTTGGAAGTTAATGAAAAGGTGTCCTGAAAAACAAAGCTTGTTTTGCAAGCTAGGCTTACTTGCTTTTGTACCGAGAATGAGATGAGAAGATTGAGACCATTCACATGTCTGTATGCTCAATATGAAGGTACCGCCTTATGCTAAGCTACCGACATAGCTTAGTATAAAGATGGGAAAGCCTGGGTCTGTCTGCAACACATCTGATGGTCACCAATGAATGCATTGCATCCTCTTTGTTTAAATTATACAAAAACCAAAGTGCGAGAAAAAACAATTTATCATTTTGCATGAGCTTTGGAAGTGATCTTTTATAGTGTTGAATTAATAGTGTTGAATTAAAAAGCTAATAATCATATTTCTTATAAAATTTTGAACTACACTTGAGCCTTTGAATTCATGATTAAATGTGTATCACACAATCCTGTGGTTGATCTGCTTTGCTTTCATACCACAATTAAACTGCACCAGCATTCACTTAGTCCTTACCAGACTTCCATTGACAGCTTTTACACCAGCCTAATTGAAACCAACTAACTTCTTCAGGACAGACTGGATGCTACAGTGACTCCGTATCAGAAAGTGTTGAGATGGTCTGGCTGGACTAGAGCTAGCTGGTTAGAATGCTAACTTCAGTAGAAGATAATAGGTGAGAGAATGAGCTTTTCACAACTGGAGACAGCTCTTGGTGAGTAAAGGAATTAAGTTTTATGCTGAACTCACATTTTTTGTAGACTGGTAAGCCTAGCTAATGCTAATGTTGGCTATGTAGCAATAGCAAAACTTAATAGCTCCTTTTATCCTCACAAAAATCAAACTGTGAAAATGAGAATTCACTATTATATGGAGATTTTTGTGTGCATAGCTAGCTGGCTACATAATGTAGATTTAAATTTATGGTAAAGACATGAGAACGACATTGACCTTCTAAACTAAGAATCGTCAAGAAGGTGAATGTCCTAAATGTTGAACTATTCCTTTAGCTTTCTGCCACTGTATCTAAAACATACAATGCTACTAGTATAGTAGTTTGACATGCTACATTAAAATTTTATTTTGTAGGTAAATTAAAGAATATGTTTTTCAGTAGTCCTCACTTCACAGTGTCATTATTTCATGTCGGGTTATTTAATATGTTGCCTTTTGTTGAATTATTTCAATGCTCTTTTAAATAGAATGAAAACATTCACATTTATTCCCACCTCCATGACATGAAATAGAAACTAGTTATGTTTGTAGTTTGGCGTCCAACTGACTGACCATGTCTCTTTGAGCCTGTGGCCATGCACGAACCATGGACAACAACATGACATCAAGGTTTTCATTAGGCGGGAGCTGACATGTGGGAGTTCTTTTGATCAGCTCTATGAAAAGTGCTGTCACTCCATTTGGGTTACAATCAGAACGAACGAGAGCTTTCAATTCAGCCCTGTGCAACGACATAGTTTTCATGCAGATATTCATCTTCTGTGGGCTCCAATTACCAGACACAAGGACAAAGCTGAGATGCACACATGCAAAAACGGACAAAGAAAAGTGCATGTACACATAAAATATGTAACAAAACCTCCACAAAGACTTACATAGTGAGAGACACAATCATACACACAGAAGGCCATATGTATAGTTCGAACATCCACTCATATATGAAGATGGTCTTTGAAGGTGGTTCATTATATTTGTACTTTTTAAAGAGATTAAATAATATAAAAAAGTAACACAAATGAAAATAGTATCATACAATCTCAGCTGAAATCTTTGAGGGACTCTGATCTGCAGCATCATTAGCAGAGCTGCTCAGTTTCCTCTCATTTCTTCCCATCACTTTGTATTAATGTAAAAAAATAAATAAATTCAGTCGTTTTCACCACTGGTCACTGCATTTTGCTTAGATGAGATTAGATGCTCTATTTTTATGATGTAAGGCACAGAAATTCAGCTAATCATCAGAGGTAACATATCTGAGTTTCTATTATGAATAAAGCACTTCAAATACACTGCTAACAGTAGATTGTTCTTTTGAAAATCTTTATGAATTCATGCAGAATTTTGTTTGTCAAATGAGCAAAACAATTACCATCGGGAGATATTTACTACTCTAGTGCCATAAATAAATACTACTCTAGTCCCATAAAAAAAATTAAAGTAGAATGAAAAATATGTGATTTAGATTATATTGACATCCTTGTTCTTGCTTTAGGCTCTAGAGTGCATCTACTTCATAGCAGAGGGAACAGATACCTGCCTCCTTCAGATGTCTGTAAAGAGTCACCATGTTGAATTAATGGCCTTTACCCTACACTATTACCTGTTTTGTGAATTTTGTGTATTATGAATAAATCACTGACCATGAAAATCACCTCCTTTAATAAATATCTGGGTATGTTTCACAAAATTAAAAAATAGACGTAAGAAGAGCAGATGATGAAGCATAAATTCAGCATGTTGTTATATTGGTTCTGTATCTGCTGTCTGTTTGTTGTGTAGGTATAATCCTGGCAGTTTTACAGTGCCATGCTTCACCCACTGCACCACTGAACAAACAGCAGAGCTGCTGTGATTGCGGCGTCTGTATGAGCTGAACTGAACAGAGCAGCTTATCTGTCCCGCTCACCAACAGCAGCAGCCGGGCGTCGCTCCATCTTCAGCCTGACTGAAGCTGGTTCAGTCAGGAAAAACAGGCAAAATGTGTTGGGCTGAACAGTGGTACAGTATTTGACTTAATTTTAAGAGCAATGAAGAGATTTGTCATGCTACTCATGGAGAACATCATAACATCTGGAGTAAAGATGGAATTAACTTTCATTTACTTAAGTACTGTGCTTAAGTACAATTCTCTGGTACTTGAGTATTTCAGTTTTCAGATTCTATACATTTCTGGAGTTAACGTGTTCTGTCTGTATCCCTTTAATCTCAACTTTTAATAACTCATTGACACATTTTTAAAATTGTATCGAGATTTTGAGCATTTTCTTTATAAACTACAACCTTCATATGATCCTTAAACTGATCTAAAAGCATAACTGACACAAGAGGACACTAGACACAAGCTTGTATCTACAATTTATGCATATTTCTGACAGGGTCCATTTTTCACGCTGAGTAATTTGATTCTTTGATCCTCCACTCCGTGAGCAAAGAGCATTAGTTGGTCTTGTTAGAATATAAAAATATAGTTTCTTGAAGGTGTTGCAATACTATGGCAATGCTGCTGCATCAAGATAGTTATTTTCACTGAGGCATAAGTGTCTCTCAATGTGGAAAGAATTACGGACCCAAGTAAAATAAATAATGACAGTTAATTCAGGACACCTGTCATGAGAGGGCTAGAGAAAAAAAAGCTCAGGCTTTATATGAACTTACCAAATGATGTAAAGTTTCCTAAGATGCATAAAGCAGCATTAACTTTCCCCCATGCTCAAAATATAAACATATCTGTCTGTCCTCTCATTAGCGTTCACCTTGTGCCATCCATCATTCTTTAAATGTGGGTGTCACTTCCTTCAAAACGATGCCTTCGTCAATTTACAATGACAGTCACTCCTCTGACAAAATGACTGATGTCAGAGAATATGCAGAGAATAACTGAATATAGCATAAACACAAATTGCACCACTGGAAAAAAATAGCTGAGGTTCTTGGCTGACAGGATGTCTGCATTACTTCATGTCAAACACCGATAATATGCTTAGAAGAGCTGTGCACTTACAGCATATATAGTCACTTTCCGCTGATTATCTCATATGTCAAACATATTGCTAACAAGGATACCACAAACCCCCAAATTTTCTCTCTAAACAATCTCTGCGCATGGCAACAGTCTGACATGCATGTACTCTGTCTATAGAATGTGAGCAGAATCGCTCAGCTGAAAAACTGAAATAGACATGCACCATGCACTACAGAAGTGCTTCAAAGATGAAGGAAGGCCAAAGGAACTGTGTAAGGCAAAGAGAGAAGAAGGTGTAGATGCCCTATTTTGAGAATTCAGAAAAGGAAGGCAGCACTGCAGGCAACAATGAGTAGAGACGAGATAGAACAAAGCGATGAAAGAAGACACAAAGACAGAAAGAAATTAACTGTGAATCTAAAGATAAATGCAGAAAAGCAGGATTATGTAGTGTTATAACTTTGGAGGAGAAAAGTTGCAGAAAAGCAGCATCGGGTCATCAGATAACTGATGAAGCAAGATTAGAAATGACAAAGAAAGATTTCAGAAGACAACAAATGACAAGTAAGAGGAAAGCATTCATATCTGTCAGCGATAATAATATTTATCACAACAGCTTTTGCCATGTATCATAACAACAACAAGACCAGGGAATTGAGAAAATTGATTGGGATGAATGATCAGACAGTGCCCAGACTCAATGATGAAGATGGACGGATAAATTTGAAGTGGAACGAAGGCAGTAAAAAAGAAAGATGGTCCACCCTTTTCTCCTCCAAAGGTTTTAATGCTCTGTGGCAAATTACTTCTTGAATTTGCTAGCAATTGACTTCAAGAGCTTTCAGTGTCATTGTGTTTGCAAGACAAGAGATTATCATACGTCCTCTGTGCAGCGCTACACCTTCAGGCCAGATTGGAGGCTACAGTGAGCCGCTATTGGAAGGTAACAAAACAGACCGGGGCTAGCTGGTTAGCATGCTAACTTCAGTAGGAGACAAGAGTTAACATTGGCATTGCTCTCGGCTGCTGGAGACACCTCTTGGCGAGTAAAAGAATGAAGTTTGATGCTGAACTCACAACGTTTCTTCTAGACTTGTAAGTGAACAGCTGTTATTGCTAACGCTAGCAATAGCAAAACTTCCAAATAACTCCTTTAGCAATCTGTTCTGTTTGGTTAGTGGGAGCCGAAACTTCACTGATTACTTACATGAAGACAATTATTTTTAGTATCATTAGTTTTCTGAACATGTTTAAAATTTAAAAAGTTTAAATTTTCTATAAATTTCCAGAACAGAAATATGGACGTTGAATAAAGCCAAGCTCAAGTTAACTTTTTCATTTTTTGATATATTAAAGTCAAAGAGTTTTACATGGGATTTTGGATCTCTCAATTTATCACTCCATAAATCAGAAAATACTTACAACAGCCATTTTCGCCATGTTTTTAGGAATGAAGTGTTATATAACTCAGGTGAATTATTCATGAACAATCCCCTCTGTAAAAACCTCCATTAGATAAATAGGAATAAAACTGGAAAGTCTGGTGTATGCTAAGGTACAGATTTCTGGCAAGTGGAGAGGTAGAGATTTATTTCCCTCTTAATAACAGCTTTTCAGGTCCTCCTTGACATCCTCATCGTGCCTTATGAAAGAAAGTCACAATCAAGTTCTTCCTTTTCACTGCATAACTCCTTAAACGCGCTGCTCATTCTCTGCTTCGCCTTCACACTGAGCCTGGTGGTTACAAAGGCTCCGGTTCACACAGCAGATCTACGAGGCGATATCCATCCAGCTGCAGTACTCGAGAAAAATGAGGTGTGATATCATCTTTGGGAATCTTGAGACAGCCAGTGAGGCTGAAAGCATTTTAACATGAGAGTGAGCTTCATTAATCGCTTCAGGACACAGACGTCAGCAGCAGCAGCAGCAGCAGCAGCAGCAACAACGACAGTGTCTAGATCAGAGAGTCTGTGGAGTGACTGGGCAGCAAAGGCTCCAGGGTGGAGGTGAAGCAGTTATTAAAAAGGAACCTTTATCCAATTTCTACAATGAATTTTTAGAGCTTGTGGGGGCCTTTTGATGGTTTTGGTTCAAACTAACTCTGGTGTGTTTGTCTTACTCTATTAAGGCCTGTGTGAAAGCTGACAAACCAGACTAAGACCACCTGGAAAGATGGACGCCTCAGTCCGGTTCCTATGGTGTTTTTTGTTTGTGGTGACCTGTGTGATCTAGGTCATATGACTGACATATCACGTCAGACACCAATATGTTGGACATCTGATTTAAAATAAGCAAGGTCTATACATGGCCAGCTGAACGTCAACATGATCCTGAACATAACTAACAATATTTTGGACATTTTACTTTTCCACACACACGGAGAATGAGAGAAAAACTGGTCAGCTGTTTCCATGTGAGAAACCCTGAGCGAACAAAATCCAGACTTGTAGACAAGACATATTAGCATGTATAAATCAGTTGCATATGAGATGTATTTTATATCTACTTAGGGGACAGGGTTGTGTAAGATGACATGTTTCCCTGTTTCCACATCTCACTAAATGAATGAACGTGTCCTGCCCTCGACCTTTCAGAGAGACAGATGCAGAAGTTATTGGACAGAAAACAGCAGATGGCTGGCATTTTAGATAAATGTATTTGCTACAATAGTATTAATGAGACCATAGCAAGGCCGTTCCGCATGCTAGAGCCCCCCCCCGTGTGTGGTGCAGGTGCAGGCCGTGATTGGGCGTATACACTGCCTCCCTGGTGAGGAGGGGGTGAATCCTCAGTTGTGTCCAGGCTGAACTTGAGGTGTTTGCCTTTATATCCATTCCTTGATAGCAATTATACATACCTTCACCTGAGGGTCAGATGCACCCAGGGTGCAGGAGATTGAAAAAAAAAAAAAAATCCCAAGATAATTTTAATTAAGAAATAAAAGGTTGTGAGGGAACACTTAGCATGCAAGGCAATGCTCAGTTCTAATAGTGGTAAATGGACTTCACTTATATAAGCTGTGTCCCAGTTCAGAAATTCAGGGGCCGCATCCTTCAGAGGCTGCATCTGAAGACCAGTAGCATCGCAGTGGTGTCTGTGTCTCAGTGCTGTCCCATTTCGAAGGCTCCTTCAAATGGGGCCAAGAAATGCGACCTTTTTTCCCTAGGCAACGAGGCTGGATGCATCGTGGAATCTTATCTATCGCACGGCTATAATGAAAATAATAGAGAGCCATGATGTGACGTGTGTAAGGCACATTTTCACACTTGATAAATGTTCTTTTTCAGCACAAGATAGAAAAATAGATGTGACAGGAGAGGACAAGAGGCCACAGGTAACACTGACACACCTGAACCTCAGACCAAACTGTTGGTGGTTAAGTTGCATTGTGGGTAATGTAGGCACCAGGTTTTGACCTGATCTCAGGTTGTGGTTCTTTAACGGTCCATTGTGAGTCCAGTGTTACAGGAGTGCAATGACAAATTGGTGGAGTACTCTTTTAAATAACTCCAACGTGTTGCTTTTAGTGTGATTTTAAGGTCGCTGTAAAGCTGTCGGGATGCCCTGAATCTCTTTCCATTTGCAGAATGTCATCCACTGATATATGCACTGCTGTTTAGTGAAACAGCAGTAAATAATGATGAGGACTTTAGGAAGGGAAAGGTGAGGACAGCAGGAGAGTGGCAGCCCGATGGAAAGAAAGCAACCCCTCCACACAGACGATGTGGAGTCCTGGGTCAAAGTCATTTACCTGATATCATTTGTTTGATCTCAGACAGGTACACAGCAGTGTTTTTATTGGTCTTCCTCTCTGGTTTATGAGGGAAGGCGTCTGAAGTAGAGGACACTTTTGCGCAGGATGCGAGATGATGATGCATTTTCTCTGTCTCTCCTCAGATCCCCTTTCCCTTCCTCTAACAAAACACTCAAGCAATGAAATATGACTGAAAACCTAAATAAATATTAAGCCATATTGCAAGTTCAAATAATACATCGCTGCTTTTGTGTGTGCAGTAAAGCCAGGAATACACTGGATGTGTGTTGTGTGCGTGGCAGCTGCGGATTCTTATTATTTTGAACCATTTTCGCAACTGTATTTGGAGACAGTGAAGGCCACATTAATATGGTTAGAACAAATCCAGTGTTTGCAAAAAAAAAGAAAAAAAAAGGCAGTATTTTTTCAGTTCGCATTCTCTTACGCTGTGTGCATGTGTGCGTGTGTGTGTGTGTGTGTGTGTTGCTCTGAACGATTGTAAAGAAGTTGGATAAGGTTTATAATGAAAAGAAATTCAAGTATCCAGAATTGATGGCCATTATCCAAAGGTAAACTCAATGGAATATGTAGCCGACATGCAGCTGGTGTGAACTCACACGCACATGTTAGGCAGAGAGTCCCAAGCGTCACCACGAGGTCCCTCAATGAAAGACTACATTAACACTCATGTTTTTCTCACACTTTGTTTTGATTGCTGTGTACGTTTAAATTAGAAAATTAATTTTCAGGATGAAACCACAATGAAAACTACTGGGACCAAATTGCGGATCTATCGCTGAGACCTGATGACTGTCATTTGTCAGAGGAGATTACTTTCTCCCTTTATTGCTGCCGTCTCAGATGTGATTTCTATGTAGTCCTCAGTTAATTTGAGAGGAAAGAACATGATTGTATTCGCTTTTATGGGAGGCTGTGTAGAAGCAGCAGTAATTGTATATTGGTTTATATGACTAAAGGCTGCAGGCTGGCCAACACTCCTCAGCCATGAACTGAAATCAATGGACATTATATACAAACAGCAGAGATCCACAATGTTACTGCACAGTCGATGCATCAGCGCTCCCTTTAGGTTATTTACAGTCCAGCACATCTTCAAAAAACTCGCTGTTCCCATGTGTTGTAAGGAGGCGTGCTTGAATCTTTGCCAGCTCAATAAACCTGAACTTGACCCTGAACTGGTGCCAGCTGCCAGCAGGGGGAGAGGGCATGACAGTTCCCTCTGTGCCCCCTTAACAACCACCCATCAACGCCGTGTTTGCCGTTTCTTATTACTATTCCGCAGTTTTTACTGAATACACAATCTGCATGTAAAAAATTCCTTTTTAGACTCACGCAGGAGCCGACACCTTTCTCAGCCTTAGGTAGAAGACACACAAACGCAGCTGACAGCTCTGCAGTAACACCAGTGATAGGTGGGCAGCACTCTTTCACACCAGTGATTGTCAGGTGGCGACCCGCAGGCCACATCCGGCCCGTCCAAGCGTCACATCTGGCCAACAAATATCAATGAATTCAGAGGATGTGATGAAGGAAGAAAAGGTTTTCCAGATATTTAACCATCTAACATTTTTTCTTCCTAACAGTGTTTCGTATAATTTTGCCAATTTAACACGTCATCACTCTCAGTGAAGGTTTTCTGTTCACACTTTGACTCATAAAAATTACATTAATTTTGGAAAATATTAAACAATAGACTTTGAACAAGATGATCCCCTGATATTTGATGCTGAAAAATAAAATCTGTTTTATAACATATTCAGAGCTAAGTATTGGCCACTTCTTACATAAGTGCATATGCTGTAGTCTACAGTAGAGTTGAGGATAAAATATATTAGACTGGTGTGTAGTGTTAGGTCAGTCTTCATTTTTACACTTAGATTAGTCTGATGCAAGTTTGTTAGTGTCATAAAAATAGAAACCCACTTATTTTAAGCCCAAAACATTAGCCATCTTACCCTCAGGCTAATTGAGAGCTAAGGCCCAGAACAATCAGAGACTTTGATTTGACCAGTGGCACCAAGTGACAAGAAAGAGGAAAACAAGGTGTTACATCCCGTGAGAGTCAGTTCTTCAGGTGCACTCCTTTCATTGAGGGCCCCGAATGATGATAGGCCAGCCTGAAGTCAGAGGAAACCAATAAGCAGACACGACCGAGCAGCACAGGTGGAAACCAATCAGGTTGTTCGCACCTGGATTGATACATTTATCATAAAAATATTGATTACAGCCAGTTTAAGAAATAGCAAGATTTGTGCAAAGGATGAATATAGAGGTCTGAAGTCTTGGGATTAGTTTGATTAGTCATGTTCAAAGTCTGTGAAACCTGCGTCTGATCTTTCAAGCTCTTCCTCTGTTTTAGACTTGATTTGGATCTCCCACAATATTCATGGGTAGTTTTTTCCCCACAGAGCCTCTCCACAGGTTAAGTAACACTTTTCCACCCTGCCTCTCGACACTCATGTTGAGATTATGAGCTTTACTACGCTGCAGTTTCCAAAGCTGCTGACCACATTACTGTGTCTCGCCACAGTAAGATGATTTCTTCTGGGACCTGGGATCGCTCATTTAGGTCCACCATCAGTTCCCAGATGCGCCCAGGAGTCTGGACTGTCTCCTCCTTCCCCCGTTTAGTGCCGTGGTCTGTCTGGCCCTGCTGTGCAAAGCAGAGTGTGGCCTCAGCTTGGCTTCAGGATGTCTGCTCAATGTGTTATTTCATTTCATGTGCTCTTTTGTAGAAACAAGTCATACCTAAAATACTATCAGAAGAACCCACAGGAGAGACTGTCCTCCTGTAATAACAAATGTAACCATGTTATTATTGTAACCATGACAACAAATATCAACTAATCTAATCTACTTATTTTAGCCCAAATCACCATCTTTTCCGAAACCTAACATACTGTTAGGTTTAAATTAAACATACTGTATGTTCTGGTCAAGTTAAATGTCTTTTTTGCTTTTATTATTGCTGATTTTTAAATTTGTTTCCTTGCACAATGAACTTTTTGAAAAGTTCTCTAAAAAAAAAAAAAAATTGGTCACACCAGCAAACCAAGCCCGATCCCTCGTGTCCACCATGTTGCATTCTGACACCTCAATCATGTGTCTAATTCAAGTAAGCAGCCTGGTCTTGAGCAGCTGCAGGTTCACTGCCTGTTTCTGGGATGCAAGCTGCTCCTCCAAAAAAAAAAAAAAAAAAAATAGACTCATTGCATAAAGATGGCGAGCGAAGAAAAGAAAAGGTCATGCGTGAGCCACGAGTAGCGTGCTTCACTCATGCTTGCGGTGGACAGTGGCAGCCGTGACAAAGCTGGAAAGCAACACAAATCGCATCCAGAAACATTAGATGTTAAATATTCTTTTGTATTCATCAACTTTTGGCCGATAAATGGTGCATGGCCCTGTCCCATTACCACTTTGTGAAGTTATCAATGTGTTGGCGAGCTGCCCATTGTTGCCGATAGCCACATCTTCAGAGCAGCCTCCTCAAAACCCTGAGCTGTGTGTACTGTGGGTTTATTAGAGCATGTTCAATGAATACAGCTGCTGGATATAGCATTAATGAGAACCAGAGATTGAACCATGTGGTGAATGTGCTGTAAACGCCAACGTATTGCTAACAGAGGCTCAAGTATCAGTATCAGCTCAGTTTAACTGAAATTGGGTGGTGATTCAGGGTCTGTTTCTTGAAACCCCTTTTTATCATTACAAAGACCCAGTTAGGCCATTATTAATATAACAAATATTGACTGTTGCAGCTTTAGCACTGACTAGCCAAGAAGTAAATACTACACTGATAAGTTCAAAAGATTTGTTTTGTGTTTCTAGAAAAAAAGGTTTCTGGTTTTCTAATTGAATTTATGGCTATTTTTGGAGCCAAAATCTATCAATCAGTCTTTTGTGTATTTAAAAAAAAATGTACTTCTCCATCTGCTTCATCATTCAGCCAGCTGGTGGGAAGTCCAGACTTAACCAGCCCAATGTGAGCCGGCCAGGCGGCCACTTTGACATTTAATCAGAGAGCATTCAGACCTCAGATTCAATGTTTCCTCATGGGACAAAATTTGGAGACAGGGAGAGAAAAGACCGAGAAAAGCATTGAGACTGATGTGCAGTCTGACGGACTGACAAGCAAACAAAACAATTAAATGCACAAGGAAAAAAAAACAAACAAAAAAAAAAACACTTAATTGAAAGCACATACAGGCACAAACAACAAACACTTCATGATTACCTTTTACAGAGAGGAGAAAAATACCATATGCTCACTTATCCAAACACACACAAACACATTATTGTCACATGTGGAGAGCACTGCTGATGTGTGATATTGGTTCCTGTGACAACAGTAACTGTCTGCGAGGTCTAGTTCCAGCATCTAGACACGCAGCAGGGAAAAGAGGCTCCGGAAATTGGAGGGCGGCTTCGGCACAGAGACAAAACGTAAAACATTTCAAGACCTTTAAGGCCAAATGGAATTGGATTTAAGATCAATTTAACAGCCTAGATAAAGAAACAAAAAGAGCTGGTGGAAACAAAGTGCTGCTGATTGAATGCAGCCTATAACCTTTACTGACACTGAACTTTAGGAAATTAACTGTTCAGAAAAGTGACAGCTACTTGTGCTTGTCATCACAATGACAACAAAATGTGTTTGTGTGTGTGTGTTTTTCCATGTTATATTATCCATGTTAACCTCTTCATTTCCTCCTTTAATCCTCCACCTCCTCCATTTCACACAGATCCATAAAAACTTGCATATAAATTTAATTTTTTATGTCTATCTTCATCAGCAGCAGTAACACTGTAGGATGAACACCTTTGTCCCATGGTCATTTTACAATATAACCTCATTGCTTGTGTTTGTTGGAGTTTGAAATAAAAAAAAAATAAAATACAATAATAAAAAAAAGTCCAATATTTTACCCTTTCCCGTATATGTATGTATGTATATATATATATATATATATATATATATACACACACACACACACACACACATACACACACACACACACACACACACACACACACACGTGTGGTTTTAAATACCAAAAACCATCTCAAGGCAGTTTTACATCTCTCTCAGGCTTCTCTATGGAGCTTGAGTAACAACAGGTCAGCTCTGATTGGCTGATTGACTGTTTTGGGTTGGATGGTGGGTCCAGGTGGGCGGGGCTTGGGGGCATGGCTGACAGTAGTGACTGTATAGTTTTAGGGCTCAGTTTTTGAATACAGGCTGTGTGCATCTACAATATACAATGTAAGACCTTTAATGTCAAGTCTGGTTCTTACCAACTCCTGAGAAAAACCATCTACTTTTTTAGCTGCCAGATGTTCCACATTCTTCACCAGCTAGTCACTAACTATGAGCTAAAAGACGTTAAAAGCTCAGCAGAGTTGGTGGTAACTCTGTGTGGGTTAGTGCATGCGAGTCTCACTTTGCACATCACACACAGACATCTATAGGTGTTACAAAATACATACATTAGATGTTCCATCTTTTTGCAGTGATATTTAAAAACACTGGCCTTTGTTCAAACTGATCACTCTCAAAAATCCCATGCTGCATCTCTTCATTAGCCATTTGTGGCACTGCTTCTTAATAGTTTCCTTATTTCATTTGATTTTCTCTCCCTCATCTATTTCACCCACATTGGTGGAAGATTGCTTTCCTTGCCTGCCTGTAACAGCCTCGTTTTTTCCAAACACACACAGAGAAACAAGGGAATACTGAACAATCAAAGAAAACTTAAAAATGCATTTTCCATTTCAAAACTCCAAAGACTTTTCAGACCATATTTGACATCTGGGAAGAAATAGCTAGATGTTTTATCATGTAAATAAATTACCTCATCATGTTTATGATGGTTCTACACCTTGATTGGAGTCCACCTATGGTTAATTCAGTTGATTGGAAAGGCACCTGTCTGTGAGGTCTCACTAGCAACGCATATCAGAGCTAAAACCCAACGGGAGGATCCACCCGTTGACTAATCTTTTGGTTCAACACATTATTAGGTGGAGGATCATGTGACTGGCCAAGTTGAGAATTTTAGGTCTGTTGGTGGGCAGTTCTTAAATATCAGTGAATGAATGAGGCTATTTCCATGGAGTTATGTGCAGCTGTTTATGAACCAATGGGATTTTTGCACACAAAATTCAAAAAAGGTTAGCGGAATAATTAAATCATCTAACCGATAGTGCCAGCGGTTTCTTCTCTACTGCGACATTTCACTGTCCATTATACAGTCTATGATGTGACTTCATACTGACAACTTTTGGGTCTTTTTTTTTTTTTTCCTCTCTTTCATAGAGGTGGGAGAGCAGATCCACAGTGATGGGAAATAAAAGGGTTGATGGAAGAGAAACAATGAGTGAGGAGAGACTGCAGGATGTAATTACAGTCAGTAAAGGAGGCATCTGCTATCAAAGCCATCTCTGAACAAAAGGAGAAAGAAGGGGAAAGTCTAGCAGCGTTTTAAAATTTTTTTACTCGTTTGGTCCTCTCTCTCTCTGCTGTAGCGCTCTCCTCCATCTTCATCTCCTCCTGCTTGGTGCCCTCCTCCTCTGACTTCGTGAACAGATGGGTGTCATTATAGAACAAGAAGCACAGTACTTAAAGAGCATCAGCACTTCAGAGAATTAATTGCAATGGATTAGGAATATTAGGAGAGGAGTGAAAGCCAGGCACCGGAGGCAACAGTTACTAACTTAGTATACTGCTGTGTTGACACTGCCATGTTGAAAACCAGTTGCTTGCATCAGTTGACAGTTTCAACCATTTCTAGCAAAAGTGACATCTTGCTGGTCGTAGAAGGTTTGGAGTTCAAGATGTTTGAAAAATCACAGTACAGCAAAGCACATATTCTAGACATTAGCCCATTCCTGTGTCGGTCCGAACAGGCTTCTAACAAACGAACTGTACCCATTTTTAAGCAGCTGACCAAAGTAAAATGCTAGTCAGAAAAACAAATGCAAACCCTCTCTCCATAAGGAAGTAAGACTAAAGATATCAGTGAACTACAAGTGGCACTTAACAGCAGCACCCGCAGCCTGGACGCTGCCGCGCGGCCGACTGCCACTGTCGTCTCTGCTCCCAGCCTTTGTTCTCCTGAGCCTGATTAGCTGAAGTGGGATCAGGTGTGTTCAATCACCTGCTGCAGGAGGCTGGAGAGGAGAGGCGGCAGAACAAAACAACACACAAAACCAAACACACGACACTAAGGCTGCAACATTATGGATAGAATGATTTTGTCCCTTTGGTGTATAACTCACTGGTCCACTATTCAAAGAGGATAAAGAAATATTTTTGAATAATTTCAGACGCACAAGTTTATCAATAGCAGTGTTTCCATTGCAGTTTTGCACAAAATACAAGCAATTTCTTTCGAAAAGTCGACAAAACACAATTGTGACTGGTCTGTGTTTCCATTGAGGGATGATATGTGAAGAAAGCTGGGTATTCTCCTCTCACAATATTTTTGGCCTTACAGTGTAAATTGTGGGACCTTTATATATAAGAGGTGTATATAAATATATACTTAAGTGTAAGTATATAAGGCACATCTGTTCATTTATACACAGGTGTAGGCCTTTCTAAACTCTGTCAAATCAGTTCAATTTGCCTCGGATGGATAGATTTTTAATAAATTTATTTTCACTTTGTCATACACAATAAACTGTGACTGTATAATATAAATCCTATAAGAATAATTTCACTCAGATCTTAATAAATATCCCAAAAGGCACTAAATACTACACAAATACACCAATCAATTAGAGAGGATTGTTCATAATCATTTGGGAGGGGAAGTCATTAGAGCAGGTTTGTTTTCACAAACAAGAATACTTTTAATCTTGTTGCACAACATGCATCCATGGCAACGCTGTAAGACATGCCACATCTACTACGTGCTATTTTTGCAGACGGAGATTCACAGATGGGTATTTAGTGCACTCATGTCATTTTCACCACGGAGGTAAATGCAGTGCAGTGATCGGTCCTGAAGTGTATTTTTATAACAAGACCTGTGGTGATATTTATTCAGCTATACTATATATAATGACAGATAATGTTGGATTTGACACTCACATCACCTCCTCAGTTATATAAAGAAAGTATGAAAATGTCATGCACCAACTAAAATATCTGTCTACTAGAAAACAAAGGCAGTACTTTGACTCATTTAGTACTTAATCAGTTGTAAATGAACTGACTGCTTTCACTCTTTATATACCTATAGTCTGTGACTATTTCCTCAAACAGGAAATTTTCTTTCAAATTAAACTAAGAGTCTCTACAAATCATTAGAGCTGAACGATATGCTAACTACAGAACAAAGTGCAGAGGCAAACTGTAGTGTAGGTTCACCAGCAAGCTCAAACCTTCAAGTCCTCCAACCTGAACAACCATAGAAGTTGTTTTTTTTTCAACCCTGTAAAACAACATATAGGAGTGTCTCTTGAAATAGTCCCCCTATGGCGATAGGCGTACCGGGCCTTGGTTGTCATTGTTACAATAATAAATGGTCATGGCTTGGTAACGTTGTTTAGACACAAAATCTACTTGGTCAGGTTTAGGAAAAAGATCAGGATTTGGGTTCAAATACAGTAAGTATTTCCTTAGCATTAGATGATCTTTGTTGTCATGGTTACAATATTAACAATGTGGTTAACTTTGTCGAATGGTCCTGGATACAAGACACAACATAAGCTGCTACAGTTATTAAATTGAAACACCGCTCTCGATTATTCCTGTTTTGTTGACCCATCCATCCAACCACAACCTCCTGCTGATGCAAACTTTGTCGCTCTTTATACCACGTTCCCTCTGCTCCTGTCATAACTACTACGGCCACTAAATGTCACCTAACGATAACACGTAACTATAGGTCATAATAACCTGCTGCACAGACTTAAGACTTAACTGTTCATTTTATACAGGAAGACAGTCTCGTAAGACCCTGTTCAAGAAGACTTTAGTTGCATCACACCTTTCTTATCCACCATTGGTTGCTTTTATGTCACTGCTCTGACACAGTTGCTGTCATCTCATTGGCTGCCTATTGTAATGCCACAGACAAACAAGGTCAAAGTTGAAACTGATTGAAGTTTGTATGCAGCAGCGAGGTGCTTCTCGCAACTCCCCTTTTTTCTCTCACCTTTTCCACAATCACTCCATCTGTTCAGACCACCTCTCTCTCGCTCTCTCTCGCTCTCTCTCTCTCTCTCTCTCTCTGCTAATTAGTTGCATTGGAATCTGCCCATTATAAAACCTGCTTGAAGCTACTTCAAGGAAAATGTACCACACCACCTATGCATGCAACATCCATCCACATCCATCTATCTATCTATCTATCTACCTATCTACATGCACCAGCTATTTTCTGTTGTGCAGTGAAGCGTAGCAGTATAAAACACTCTCAGAGGAATGCATATGAGAAGAGAGAGAAGAGAAGGAGGAGGGGGAAGTTAGAAGAAAAGAAATGAGGTGACAGAAGCATTAAGCAGCACAGCGGAAATTTGCTATACAGGTCTTGAAACTGTTTTGGAGGTGATGCACACCACACACATGACTTGAACTTTTATTCAGTGCTGTATTTTCACAAGAGTCCATTGTTTGCTTTTCATCATCATCAAGTTCTTGTTTTGTTTATTGTCAGATGTTCGTGTGAAAGCAGCTTTTGTTCCCTGTGGGCCACCGTAGGCGATTAATGGGAGCCTTCAACTGACTGTTGCCAGAGTGAGAACAATCAAGGGAATTTGGGGGGGGGGTTGCTCGCATGTGGCTCAAAGCAGGATAAAATGTTATCAGGCAGAAGCAGGACAGAATACAGACCAACACAAGCCAAGGCACCGAATAAGATGGAACAAACATTACAATGAATTTAAAAAAACAATCCAGCTGCTGAGAGCTGGAAAACAAACAGTTTGGAAACAAACCTGCTGCTAGTTTCCTGCAGCAGGGAAGGGGTTACAATTTCAGTCATTTAGATAAACAACAAGACTAGGTCAAAACCTAGTATATGGCTGAATTGCCTGTGGTCAAATCCTGACGCCGTCTTACAAAATCACAAAAGCTGAGCTGAGCTGTGATTTTGGTTATATTTACCTATAAAATTATCACTCAGAGAGAAAGTTAGAAGAGACAGACTTTTTTTTTATTAAAGTTATTTTTTAGGCTTTTGCCTTTATTACAGTCATAGTGAGAGAAAGACAAGAATATATATTGAATACTATATTTCTTATTTGGTCTCTCACACAGCTCATAGCTGCTGTCTGGGATCCACCATAGTTTAGCCTTTATTTACTACAACTCCAGAACGTAACAGACTTTATGGCTAACTCCCTCTGTTTGATATGTAGAAGCCTCTTTACCGATGACTTCTCTCTCACTCTCTCCCTCTCTCTTGCTCTCTCTGCTCAGTGTGTCTTATGTTAAGTTATTCTTAAATTACTAAGGCTCATTGTATTGGAAGGAAAATGGAGGAGCCTCCAATTTCCTGCAGGTTCCAAGCAGCTGGGAAACCAGATAGGCTGCGTCTCGGCACTCCACTGACCAGTAATGGAAATATCATCACTCAGTCAGTCAGTCAGTCAGCGGCATTCGCAATTATAGGGCTGGCCCTGCTGTTGCAGTCCAGCCAAAAAAACAACTAAATTTAAGAGAATGAATGAAACTAACTAAGCTACATATTTAATCTGCCTGAGATCCTAAAATCTAACAATGGTCTCACTGCCAAAATAAGTAAGCCTATGTATTTTTCGATAAAGTTTATAAATATTTTGAACCAAGATGGCTGTGACTGACAGTGGAAAGATGGTTGTGAGTTGAAAAGTGGAGAGTTTGGGAGCAACAGCATCCCTGTTGTTAGGATCCAACCTGACAACTTTCTCCTCTGATTGTCTGAAGGGTAAATCAGAGAAGCTCCTTAACAGCCCACAAGTCCTCCAATCAGCAAAATGCGTGATTTGTAATTGCCCTCCAAAATGCAAATCATTCTCTGATTCTCAAATTCTTTTATTTTTTTATTATCCATAGGAGTCTGACAGTGTTGTGGGGGTGCTATGCTAAATCAGTGGAGTGCTCTCTTAAGCTTTGATTATGTTAAAGCACAACACAGGAGGAGGAAAGACTGTGGTCATAATTAAAAGAAGCAAACACAGACAACTGGTCCCCTACATTTGGGAAGGGTGCGGGTGGGGGTGGTATGAACTTTCTAGGTGATAGAGTTGGACCATTTTTATGAATGTAAAAAATAATAATAGTTCGGATCAATGATCACCAGACACTATCTAGTGTGACAGTGCGGTATGAGAACAGACTGCTTTATATTCCATTAGGTTCAAGCTCAAAGACACAGTTCAGGTTAAGTTCACCTCACTCCAACAGCTCCCTGTCTCTGAGCTCCCCCTTCAGAGTTGACCTTTTACTGTTGTTTCTCCATCTACTGTTACTTCCCAATTCAGCATATATCCCTTTTTATTTGCACAAAGTAGCAAAACATAGTGTCTGATGCATCATGCACAGTATGTGTAATGTACATTATGATTATGTATTTTCATCTCTGTAACTAGTTCATCTTATTTGTCATTTAGTGTGTCATCATTTGTGTTTGCTCGGTGACTCAGTTTGTGCTTTCACTCTCAAATGAATTTCAATGAAAACATTCATTAACTAAGGCTTTGAGGTCTGGATAGATTTTAATAACATCACTGTCAACCGGCAATTTATCATCCTTTCTTTACAAACACCATTTTGGTTAAATGGTGCGTGTGTTTCCAAATAGGAAAATTAAAATTAAGTCAGAATTTATTAATTACAGTAAAATGAACTGAAAGAAAGTCTCATATTCGTTTCTCAACATGATTTAGCATCAAACTGACTTCAACAATTTTAGTTCCTGAGATTTCCAACCTCCAGTCTGTGGGGACTTTCTTGATAACAGCCTCTGACCACAATGATTTGAGTCAGCGGTCCAAAAAAATGCGATATCCCTTCAAAGCAGCTATAAATGTGCTTTATGACCAGGATTTATTGAAGGTTTTATTTGTCAGGGAGGATGAGTGAATGTGTTTACTTTGATTGTATAGCTCAACACCCGCAGACCCTCACATCTGGAAGCTACAACCCCTCTGGCGCTGGTGGGGGTTATGGTCCGCTTGATCGAGCTGCGACAGTCATCTTTGCAGGTTAAGCCCTGTCCCTTGCTGCCCCTCTCAGTCGCCCCTGCTAACACTGACGTGAACTGGAGTTTGTTTGAAAAACATAAGATTCTGTGCTGGTGTGGGCAAATTACAAGGAGATGAAGCACTGTTCGAGAGTTTGATTTATGAAATTATTTTCTTGCCATGGCTCCAACACAAAGCTTATGGTGTATTGATTGATTCACAGCATCAACTCATGCATTGAGGAACACTTGAGAAAACATTACACCTTAAAAGTTGCCGGTAGATGCCGGTAGTGTTAGAGCGGCTCAATGAATTAACCAGTTTTTTCTATCAAGTTATCATTAACTTGCAAAAATTAAAAGGAAGCAAAATATTAATTTATCATTTCTTTATATGTGATGCATTTACAAAGAAAGATGGCATAGCAGCCTATTAAACTAAACCTGTTTAACAGTTTAGTAACAATAATTAAGTTAGCCAAAACAACCTACCTATCAACTGAACACATGAATTGCAGTAATTGATTATCACCGACTCATAAATTTTATCATCTTCGCTGCTTCACCCACACAGATTATTCAATCGTGGGAAACGATCATTGATCAGATAACGGTCACAACAGCTCAGTGCACGCTCCAAAATGATGCAATGTGTTGTAATGACTGATGCTGCTTTTCTCCTTTTCTCAAGCAACAGGGAGCGATTTCTAATTTCAGTGTAACTTCAGCTGCAATTATCACAGAGCCTGTGAGTGGCTGTTTCCACTGAGTGCTTACTCTCATAGTTACACCTGGAAGGAGGGAAGATTTTGTATGTGTCTCTGCCAGACAGATGCATATAAACCTTTTATTTAACATCTGACTAGAATGCAGTTTGATTTCAGTGTGTTTTGAATGCTGCTTGTATTCATTAATACTTTGCTTCATTTCATCGGACAGCTATCCGATCCGCTCATAAAACAAAGTGATTAAAGTGACTAAATCTGTCCGATCATATCCAATCAGCTGAGTTTTACTTGATTTAAAACGGGCGAGCTTCTACTGTTGGTCCATCAGGATCCAGTTGCAAAGCTGTTCTGCCTGTGAGGGCTTCAACCTAATTCAATTAAATTCAATTGAGCCTCGAACTAAGTACATTTACTGACCAGAACAGGATTCTGCTCCTGAGCTAAAGCACAAATCATGAAAAAAAGATACATTTTTTAAACATTATAACCACAGATTATTTGATTCATGTAATTGCTTAGAGTTGAAGGAAGTACAAAGCTGCAACATATATTTTCTTGATACTGAAAGAGACTTTCATTAGCTATTAATTTAGCTTCGATCAGACTTAATGTCACACCTCTACCTCACATCTACGTCTAGACATCTTTGGTTATTAGTCTGATAACATTCTCCTTTACTCACCCAAGTCCACCCTCATTACATCGACTCAGATTATTAGCAATTTTGGCAATTATATTATCTGACACATGCACATCTCAGCACACACAATCATGCACACACAGGGAAATGTATTGTACGTTACTTCTGGCAAAGCGAGGCAACTTTATTTGTTTAGCACATTTCATACACCAGGGCGCATTCAATGAGGTTTACAAGGTTATAAATAAAACCCACAAAATATTATCTGTTTCTCATTTTCTCGATATCTCCATCTCTCGCCCTTTCACAAACACACATTCTCTCTCTCTATCACACACACCCCATGTGATTTTGAACACCTCAGGCAGTGTGAAATGGGGCCTTAATCCATCACTAAGGGATTAGTTATAGACTGATATATCACACAGGAGGGTAGAAGGAGGGATGGGGGGGGCTGGGTGAAGAAGAGGAGGAGGAGGTACAAAAGAGAGCGAGGAGTGGAGGAGGGTCAAGGAACATTAACAGAAATTGTGGCGAAGACGAGACATTGAGAAAAATTTTTTAAACAATAAGTGTGACTAAATACAATATCTGATGAAAAAGAGACTAACAGTAAAACTAATGATATATCTTTTTTTTGCAAAACATACAAAACTACATAACATGTTTTTAAATCAGTGACATATTCGAAATGTCATTCTTTCATTGGATGACATGTCACACTGGCATCACACACATGAATGCACTAGCTACTATATGCACTTGAAATGCTATAGACGTAGGAAAAAGGTAATATATAACGTTATGTCACTTTTAACTCCATATTAACCCAACTACTAAATGTAGTGGTGTAACATTAGGTATTGCATGCAACAAAGAGACGTTGCTATGTCGCCTGCAAATGAGGGTTTAGCGTCACTGAAAAGTCAGTAGCCCAGCCTGATAAGGTGGCTGAAGACAAGTTTGTTTATTTTTGAGTGTCAAACATGCTATTGATGCTAAAGCATGCATAACTTACCTTTTACATTTAATAGTCAGGTGTTGTCGATTTTGAATGGGTCTATGCCAATTAAATGTAGTCTATTTGCAACATCTACTGGTTATTGAAATGCACAGCCTATTATGTAGAAGATTTGTTTTAAATGAGCTATTTTTAACAGCTGTTGACTTATCAATCTTGGCGAAAGCTTCAGCCATTACTGTGTTTACAATACAAGAGGTTATAGTACGTCCTCTGAGCAGCGCTTCAGGGCAGCCTGGATGCTACAGTTACTCAGAAAGTGACAAGACGGGCCAACCAGGCTGGGTGTAGCTGGTTAGCATGCTAACTTAAATCTTCTACATGCTAAGTAGAAGAAAAGAGGTGATAGAAATTGAAGCAAAACAAGAGGGTTGTTTTTCACTGCTGGAGGCAGCTCTTGGTGAGTAAAGAAATGAAGTTTGATGATAAACTTCAGGCTTAAGGCTTGAATAAATTTTGTTGCTTTCCAACTGTCCAGTACTTATCTTATGTTATATGCAAACAGGTTCCAATTTTTCCAATACAGAAATGTATATAAAATGTATTTAGACAGTAGTGTTCAACCCATTATAAACATTTTCTACTACAATACTACCTCTAAGGACTACAAATCAGTAATGTTAAATCAACATCTTTCTGGCATAGTCCTGACAAAACTGGATATTATAAGGGTTGGATTTATTCCAGGGCTGTTGTACAGGTTCTTTTTGAGTTGTGTTGGATTTTCTTTCAGCTATATACACAGGTTATTTTGTTCTCAAACATAAAACAAAGTTAAGATCACAGTGATGACAGGCTCATGTTGTCTGGATGGAGTGATTAAATTAATATCATCAGACCAGACCAGACCAGACATCCTGTGTACAAAGCTACAATTTTAATCATATAACCTATCATTTCGTGGTTCATTTTTATTTTCTATAAGCCTGAAATCAGTTGCATGAAATCGTGTTTAAAAGAAAGTTTACTGAAGTTTGACTGAAATGCTTCTATTTGCTCTTGACTAAAACCAAACTAAAATGTTATTTTAGACAGAAAGGAGATTAACTACACATGATTAAAGCCAACATGGACTTTTGATCTCAGGACTAAGGACAAGACTTACAATGGGAGGAAAGAGAAAACTATAAACCTGTGAGGAAAAGAGAAGGAATGAGTGACAGGAGGACAGAAAAAAGGGAATGTATGCAACAGAGGAAGGGAAGGAAAGAAGAAAGAAAAATGAGGACAAGGGGTATTAAAAGAGATTGCAGATAAGGAATAGGAATTCAGATAGGAAGGAAAAGAAGAGAGCAAGAATAGATGGAACAAATGAGGGAAGAAGGGAATGAAGGAAAAGGGAGGAAGAGAGAGATAATCAGCTGGCAGCAGAAACGAGTCAACAACAACGCTGCCCTTCTGTATTCTGTCTTGTCGCAAAGAGAATTACTAACATAATGAATGAGACTTTTTCCTTTTTTTCTGCTGAAAGCATTAGTGAAATTGAAGAGAGGGAGACACTGAGCAAGAGAGAGAGAGACGAGAGAAGGAGGAAGAATGTCAAAGAAAGACAAATCATTATGAAACAATAATTTATTCTGATGCACAAATAGATTTGACCTTTGCTGTAGTGAGCACCGGACTAACGGTCGCCTGTTGAAACTGTGTGTGTGTGTGTGTGTGTGTGCATTCATGCATGTGGGAATCGGCAAACGCGTGTGTCCATGCATGTCAGTGTGTCTTTAGGTCAAAATCTTTACCTCCAAGTATGTATAGAGGTTGACATGCAGGAATGACAGTTTGTCCACAGAAATACAAATGATGTGCATGCAGTTGTGCCTCTGAGCGCACAGTGGTGCGTGTGTGTGTGTGTGTGTGTGTGTGTGTGTGTGTGTGTGTGTGTGTGTGTGTGTGTGTGTGTGTGTTTGAATTATTTCAGCAGGAGGAATCAGTCAGCTGATTGGTGCGAGCTGTCACTCTCTGTCGACCGATGTAAATGCCAATTACACTCTGAGCGAACCAAGAATAGATTCATCTGCTGCACTTGCTAACGTCCGCTTTCTTCTTTCCCGCTGAACATTTCGCTTCTCGTTTCCATCAGTGTCTCTTCACCCCGTACGCCATCGCTCTCTCTCTTATAGATGTTTTCAAACCCTGTTTTCATTTGGCAGATTCTCTTACACAATAATGAGACGGTGTACCACAAATTGGACATACAATTTTAATGTGTTGCTTTATAGTGAGTTTCAGCTCATTGTTCAGCCGTCCAGCCCCAACTTTTCTGCATTGGTTGCGGCCCCAGCAGGCAGCTGTTTTCAGTGAAAAAAGCTCTAACAACTGGCCACACAATACCTGCTCAGCACCAAACAGAGGACAGACACAGTTAGCCACTAACAAGTAAAGTTGAGAATGCTTAGCAGCTAAAGACTCAGGTATTTCTTTCATTAGCTGGGTTCATTAGAGCTAACGGAGAGTCAATATTGGACTTGGATTCGCCAGGTGGCCAGAAAAACAACTTGTGAACAACTGATGAATGATGATGTTGCGCCACTGCTTGATGTGTAAACATGACCTTTTTTGCTAAAAGGTTTGCCATGTCAATGTTGTGTTCACAACTTATTACCAAAAGTAATAATAATACCTGCTGAACTTGTGAAGTTTTAGTTGACTACACAAGTAGATTACACAACAAAGCTGTTTCAGCACGTCAAGTAGGAACAACTCTTGGTGTTTTCTGAGGTGGTACCCCCGTTCAAAGGATGACATTGTCCTTTCCTAAACTGTGGTAGGTGACTGAAAAATTATTCATGACTGTTTTTTGATCTGCCATGAAAGTTAAGATTTAGAGACCTATTAATCCACTGTTGTTCCATCAGCGCATGGCACATTACTGATTTACAACAGGAGTGAAATTATACACACATCATGTTTGTGTAATGCAATAGGGAAAAGGCGACGTCTGCCCACACTGACTCCAAATCACAAATTCATTTAAATGGCCATTTGTGTCATACTCAAGTATTTGTCAGGACAAAATTAGTTTATTTCATTCTGCTGAAATTCAGGTTATCAGATCTGACCTGAAACAAAACTACTGCCACAGTTATTTCTAGAATTACCATGTCCAGTAACAGGCTGAAATTATTAGTTTGTAAACATTACTGATTTCCACATGTGGCTGTATGCGCTGTACACCGTATTAACATACTATGCAGTTGCTGAGGTGTTTACATTGCTTAACTGTGGGTGCCTTGTTTGCCTCTGTTTAGCTGTTTGTGTTATAGTGTAACCTGCTGAAGTTGTGTCCCAGCCACAATCAGCATCATTGACAGCTTCTGGTAGGCCTTTAAATAGATGTGTAATTTATTCATAGTTTCTAATTTCTTTGGACTCAGTTAAGTCATTTACTGTCCTCAACCCTGTTTACCAACCCTTTAAACTGATTTTTTATTTACTGTAACATATTTCAACTAATCAAAATGACCTCAGACAGGGGGCAGTCCTCACAAGTACAGCTAAACCAGATCACCCTCATACACAGCTATCACACCTCTTTTGTATACATTTTTCAAAGCTCACAGAGAACAGAGGACACATTTGGAGGTGTTTTGTACAGCCTGTACTAAACAGCTGCAGAACTGGCACATCATGTTCATGTTTTTCTGATTATTTCAATACTAATGTAAGAAGAGAAAAGTTGACAAAAAGCTACTGGGGCCAAATGCAGTTCTATACCTGATTTCTTAATCAATTCACTTTATTATAATGTGTCTTCTACATCAGCTTATACATTTTTACTATCTGATGAGTCTTACTATTTTTATTGCAACACCTCCCCTTACATCACCTCAAACTTATTTTAAAATGATTTGAATGCTGGCTGTGTGTGTTGTGACAAAGTTTGCAAAATAACTTTGCAACGTGTCTTTGCCTCTGAGTTATTATTTTGTAGCAGAGATTTCCATCTCTCCCTGTGGCTGTGATTGACAGGAAGCAAAGTGTGGTAATGAAATCATGCAGTGACATGAAAACACGCAATTCAAACAAACTGAAGAAGCGAGCGACAGCACCATCAGACTGAGGGGAGTTTTGATTTCAACAGTTCAGATCAGTTTTGTTCCAACAGTGAGGGAACAGCGAGAGGTCAATGGTTTTCAATTTGCTGGACCATAAACGTACAAACACTCACACAGACACAAAAACATGTGTAAAAGGTACAGAAAATACACAAATATGTCTAAGTACTTTGCGCACTCACCCACACAGTAACACATGCATTCCCATAAACACACAAAGAGGCAGACACTCAAAAACAGTGCTCTCATGAGAGGGGAGACTGGTGATAGATTGCTTGACAGTGTTGCTGTAAGGTCTTTAGCTTGTTGTGCACACACTCACACTCACACACACACACACACACACACACACACACACATACACACTCTCTGCTCACGTCCTACCAGGGGAGATCTGACAAACACCAGAGCAACAGACAAGCTCGATTTTATCAGCTTCACTGGAGGAAATCCATTTCAAAGGTTAATCTTTACTGACTTCTACCAACAATCTCAAAGGAAAATTCCACATGCAGATATTTTACTTTGTTAGCTGTTATCACTTTCATGTCTGTCATCGACTCTGCAATCCAGAATCTAGAAGATATTTTGGTTTTAAAAAAGTGTTTTAATATACTTTTCTCTCACACCATTTCTTTCTTAGCCTCTCCTGCCTCCTACATTTCCCAGAGGGCTCTTTCAACTGACAGGTGCTTGATGCATTGTTCAGCTGCTGAGCGTGTAGCTATACACATAGGAAAAGAAAAAGCGAAACGGAGACATTTCCAGTTAAGTGAGAATGGTGTATCTTAAAACACAGCACCTTGTAGCTGCACTCACTTCTGAGGCTGTTGTTGGAGCAGAAGCTGATATCAACCATACGCAAATGTAATATACTGTATGTATGCTTATATTATAGATATATGTTACATAAATATATATCAATCCCAAAGCCTGTCAATATATGTTAATATTATATAAAGTGGTTTCCAGCATCTGAGACCACTTTCTCAGAATTAGAAGATAGGTGTTAGGGAAATTCTTATCATCAGTGGTGAAGAAAGAGCGCTGGAGTCCAGGATGTTTACTGATGCTTGATCAAGGAGGATTCATCAATACAGGCTTCTGTGCATGATGTCACCTCAGTTCTGAAGCAGAAACCCCTGGGAATAGTCTTTATGCACTTGGAGAGAATACTAGAGAAAGCTTACACTCCATAATTGGTAAAATATCTAGAAGAAGAGGGAGAAGAGGGATGTGTGAATACAGTATTGGTTCATTAACCATAAACAAGGAAACATGACTATATATGCCCAAGTGCTGATTTTTAGAACACCCAGCCACTTGTTACTGTCCATCCAAGGTTTTCTGTTATCAGCCCTGGCACCATCAGTATCAGCATCAAACCACAGCTTCGTCTTGAGGAGCCACCTCAGCGTCTCAAAGCTAGTAAGATTTAATGCAGTAGCTGGGGCATAGAGACCTAGATCCTCACACTGACCTTTTACCCTGAGTCAGTCATTCATTAGGTGGACAAGGGAAAATTCCCTCACAATAGGCATGTTTAAAATTAATAAGAAAAACATATAGGTTCTGAGCCTAGGCCTACAAATTTTATTATGAGTATTTCATATATGCTATAAACTTATATCTTCATATATCCAGAAGATGTATGTGATAATAATATATCCCCTTATATGTGACATACAACATCACTCACATATACTGATTGACTGACTGTTTTCTAATTGATCAAATAAAAAATAACAGATTTCAGGTAAACAGTAACAGAAATCAAATCCTGCCAAGTTGGATGCTTGTCATGACATCATAAAGTTACGCAAGTCCTAATGTCCTATTAATTCATTTTATTTTGTTAGTTAACTTTTTTGGGGGGTGGGGGGGGGCACTGTGGTAAGGCCGATGTATTCAGCTGACGACCACCAGTTAACTGAGTCACTTGTAGATCTTAAACACTGACAGGTCTCTTTCATCGCATGCAGTGTCTTTGCCTCGCGTCTCTCTCTCCTCTCCTTCAGTTCTCCTGCATTTGTTTATTTTGATAAAACATATGATGAGCAATAGATAAACCATTATATCGGTCAGTCTCTTTTCATGCTCAAGGCAATGAGTGAAAACAATTCTTTCAAGTTCACTTTTCCAAGCGCCTTTATGCGCCTTGACACCAGAGATTTAATGCCTTTTAAATTTGTGAGTTTAATGTGAAAATGTGGCGCCACAGCAGCAAACTATCTTTTTTAAATCTATTAGTGGAGGTTCTTAATGCAGCTGTGACATTGTATGTTACAACCAAGATATGCCATTAACAGAATTGCTCATACATATGTTTGGTAATGTACATATGCTGCACAAGCATGATGGAGTCTGGACTCAGCTGTCAGTCCCAGGTGTAATCACCTACACTTTTGTTCTAATGTTGGATGAGGAAGATTTTTTTTTCTGGTGCTTCTGTGTATACAAACAACACATGTGGTTTCAGTTGGAATGGTATTGATAGTGACGCATTTATGTTCTCAATAAGAGGTGACAGCCAACGCGATTAGTGTTTGGTAGACCTTCACTCATAACTACAGACTGAGAAACCTCGTCACCACTGGACAGAGTTCGGTCAGCCTGTGTACCATAGTCCTAGTGTACCTGGTCTAACCCTGAGCAATGATACACTAATTATTGATAAGCTAAGAGATGTGTTGCTATAGAATAAGTCCTCTCATACATTCATCCTGTAAAAAAAAAGAAGAAAAAAGAAAAATCATTTATTTTGTTTTTAATATTGTTATTTGCAAACCCACTGGAAGCTAGAGTAATCTACTAAACTATGTAAGAAATCAGTGTAATTTCATTGTTTTTTTTCACACACAGACAATTCCTGCTGTGCAAAATATGAATGTACTGTATTTGTTTACCAGAACACTCACCATGCTAATGGTTGTTAATGATGTTTCCATAAGGGGTTGTTATGGCCAGGCCCGGACACCATAACAAATAAAGGAAGGCAGGCATGGATTTAACTAAAACAACAAAAGTGAATGTTGTTTTACCCAAGATAACAAAAATAGAAAAATCAATAAATGAGGCTGGCAGATGGACCCAGTGCCAGCCAAACAAAAGAAATACTCAATTAACAACAGAAAATAAAAACTCCAACGAAAGGTGATGTGGTGCAAAGAGGGAGCTTCCTTAATACCAGGATGGGGAGGACTTATATAATCTGGGTGGCAGACAGTGGCCAGCTGCCTCCACTTCCCTTATGGCCTCCGGCTCACCCAACCAGGAACCTGCATGAACACAAAACACAAAACACAAAACAACAGCAACACAACACGCACCCGAGCCCTGGTAGAGGCCCTGGGGCCGTCACAAGGTTAATAGTTTTCATTAATAGGAATGTACTCTAAAAATGTGCATGTATTATTTGAATACAAATGGTAGAAAATGAAAGAAACCTCCAGTAAATGTCACTGAGATCAAAATATTTCACACATACATGCATTCGCTTACTGTGTAATGTACAGTATTTTGCACATTCATATTACTCAGTCATTGTCTAATTTTAATGTTGTGGTGATAAATTTCTCTAGCAAAACAACGTTTATATTGCAGTTAATGTTTAATTAATGAAGGAAGTTGAATGAGGACATAATAATAAGGGACACTCTCAATAGCTGGCAGACACAGCTGGCCACAGCATTAAAATGTCCCCATAGACATAAAACAGTGACTGAAAGTGACAAGAAAAATGGAAACTTAGCAAAAGTAGGTCCCTTTAACATAATATATACAGTACTGAATTGCACATGTATGCAGTTTTGTTTAATTATTATTATTTTTACTAGTAGCAGAAATGACATTGTTCTTTGACACAGATGATAAGAAAGCAAAGACAGAAAGTAAAAAAAGTTTGGGTGGGGATTAAAAAGACGTTGATAGGTTAAATGAGGGAGAGAGAGGTAGAGCTGCTAGGAGACAAGGTGAGTTAAGAGAGACACATGAAATATTCATCAGAATATAAATTACTCTCCGTTTAATTTATTTAAATAAGGAATAATGAGGTTATGATTCACGGCCTATGTGCTCCCACCTGTCTGTCTGTCTCTGCTTAGATCTATTCACATTGGCCATATTGGATTGATTTAATAATAATAATAAAGTGCTTTACGTTGAAGACAAAGCATAAAAGCAATGAATGAAAAACAAGATAAATAATTAAGATAATAAAGATAAAAAAATAGAAGAGGTTTAAAAGAGGACACTGAGTTCCACAGGTGAGGGGCCCAGACAGAACAGGCCCCGTCACCTTCAGTGACAAGCTGAGATTTGGGTGCTGTTGGTATGGTTCTGCCAGAGGATCTCAGGCAGCGATCAGGCTCATAGGGAGCTAGTAGATATAGGAGGAAGATATAGGCAGAAGCTTGACCATTCAAGGTTTTAAAAAGAAGCAGTAAAATATTACAATCAATTGTCAACCTCACAGGTAACCAGTGAAGTGCAGGGAGGATCGGTGTGATGCGGTAGCTTTGTCGTAGAACGTGTTCGGCAGCATTTTGTTTCAGCTTTAGTCTTTGGATAGTCTGCCTGCTGACAACAGAATAAAGAGTGCTGCAAAAGTCCAGTCTGGAGGAGATGAAAGCATGTGACCTTCTCCAGATCTGTAGATGAAAACATTGACCTGTTCCTGGTTAAATATCACACTTGAAGCAGGACTGGATAACTTTAGTCAACTGACTGTCTAAGGACAACTCTGAGTTGAAAATAACACCTTGTTTATCTGCCTCTTTTTTTTTAAACATTATTAGATAAGACAACCGACTAGACAAGAGAGGGTTAATGGTACTAAGTGCTGATTTGGAGTCATTCAACTGCAGGAACCTGTAGGACAGCCAGTTTTTAATTTCATCAAGGTACCACATAATAACACATTGGGGTACCAATTATTATTATATTTATTGGAACAAACAGTTGTGTATCGCCTGTTTATCTATGGAAACCAATATTATGTTTACACATGATAGCAGGTATGGAGTAAATAAAAGGGGGCAGAGAATAAACCCCTGTGGAACCCCTACAAAGAGAGGAGCATGAGAGGTGGAGGCATCTCCAAGCACAGCAGTGAAGGACCAGTTAGACAGATATAACATGGGCAGTTAACGATGACTAAAATATTTGGACCAATCGTCTGAAATCCTGCTTTTTAAAGCAGGGACACAGTGTGAAGGGCAGGTGGATGATTTTGAAAGTGCAACAGTGGGTTCCGGGGTTGACAGAGAGATTTCACTAAAGTGAGTTATTGCTGAAAATGGGCAGGAGTCAATATCTAGCTCTCTGAATTCAGTGTTAATCTGCTGAATGGATGGAAACGTGCATTGATTTCCTTTTTTTTTTTTTTTTTTTTTTTTTGCCAACTTGAAATCTGGTATAATTATGCAAAAACTTGACTGTTTTCTGCTTCACTGCTTTGACTTCATCACATATAATCCATGCAGGACTAACCCTAACCCAAACTGTTTGGTTTGTTTGCATCACATCTAAAGCAGTACGTTGTTATTTTTAAATTTAATTTTGATCACATGTTGCAGCAGCAAAGTTGTGATGTGTGGAACAGAAGCGCCTTCTGTTTTGTCTCCGCCTCCATTTAATCCCCTGATTGACTTTACATTAAACTCTTTGACTCGGATTCTTCTTCTCTCCCTTTATCTGACTGTCTCATCTGCTGAGATAAGCAGAGAGACAGGCAGTCCTATGTGGTGTGCGTGTGTGTGTGTGTTTGGTGCACGCACTCGTCTATGCAGCCTTTGGCTTTTATTGCTAATTTACTAGAGAGGCAATCCATCACATAACGAAGCATGTAGTAAATTGCATTTGTGTGTGTGTGTGTGTGTGTGTGTGTGTGTGTGTGTGTGTGTGTGTGTGTGAGAGAGACAGCTTGTTTTATTGCCAGCCTTGAGATTTCAACAACCTGAATATTGTATGAAGGGAAATACAACTAAAGCACACACGCACACGCAGGTTGAATGATGAGCGGAGCAAATGCGTGTTTATCCTTTGGCTTCTGCTGTTCCGTAATTCATGTTGATGGATGAGTAATCAGCTAATGATACGAGCGAGAGAGGAAGAGACAGAGAAAAAGAGAGAGAGAGGGAGAGAGAAAGAAGGATGGAGCGAGTGGAGAAGGACAGAATGATGGAAAGAAAGGACTAGAGGGACAAACAGTGAGACAGACAGGCTGACAGTGAGGTATCGATCTGATAAGCTGGATAGATATCAGTGCTCATAATGACTTAATTTAACATTTATTTCATTTTATTTAAGTCTACTCGCCAACATTAAACATTGTTTCTTATATAGTAACATCTCAATGAAACCTTCCATATTCCATTACAAATAGATTTTAACTTCCTTTATTTAAAGGCGGACGGCCGAGAAATCACACATTTGCACTGGATTTTAAAGTGACGTTTCCAAAAAGTTTAAACAAATACTAACCAAGGTGTAATTTGTTATATATTATTACCTTTATTATTATTATTATCTTTTTTTTTTTTTTTCAAGAGTATTTTTTTTCCCCCTCAGTCACCATACTTACTTTTGATGCTAAAAAAACTATTTTAAATTGACTGACCGATTAATTGTTAGGGTAGCATGTAATGATGGGAAGCACTGCTTATGTTCCTTCTACACAGATTTATGGAAAATGTTCTATGACGTCTTTATCCCGATTTGCCTGGGTTGTGACACTGAGAACTAGAGGTGTGATTTACGATTACACAGAATGCGTCAATCAAGGCGTAAGGGTGAAACAAAGAAAAATTATACACTTTCATTTGAAAGAAGAAAAGGAATCATTGCTTTCTGCCGAGTTCTCCGTTTTGGAATCAGTGCATCCCTGACAGACCTGGGGTTTCAGTAATGACCTCTGACCTCATTGACGGCAGGCCAATCATTTCAGCAGATAGGTAGAGATACCGACAGACAGACACTAGACTGTTTGATTAGAGCTTAGCGGTTTATTTGCACCGTCTTTTGTCTTTCTGTTGACCTCTCTCCTCTATCTTCCTCTCTGTCTTCCTCTCCGTCTCTCTCTCTCTCTCTCTCCCCCTCTTCCATCCTATGAATGATGCATGGACCTCTAGATAGACTAAGCAGACATTGAAAATCAGCTGTGACCTTTGCCGATAAGATGAAAGTTGGAGAGTTATTTTACTGTGCTTGGAGCTCGGGGCTCAGAACCCTCCTCTTTGACAATTATGGAAATGTTGTGGACTGTGGAGCTGACCGTCAAACAGGCAGCGCTGCCGGAAACCAGCAGGACCACTTGGTTTGATCCGCAACTAATGCTTTTGCATTTCGGAGACTCTGCATGGTAACTTAATTGTGCTGCCAGCAACACCGGGGCTTCTTGTAATGAACAAAGGAAAAGTTCAACCACTGGCAGCAATGAAAATTAAGCATGGTTTTCCTATAATGTGTGAATGGATATAAAAGCTGGCAAATTCACTGATGACATCAGAAAGCTCTCCCAAACTTAAAGGTTAAATCCTACAGAAATGCAAAAGATGCAAACTAAGGTGAGATGAAGGCAAACACTTTTGGTTGATCCATCCATCCATCCATCCATCCATCCATCCGAGGTGAGGTCGTGGTTGCAGCAGGTCAAGAAAAGTAGTCACAACGTCCCTCTCCCTGGTAACGTTTTCCAGCTCCTTCTCGGTGATCCTGAGGGTTCCCCAGGCCAGATGACATATATAATCAATCCAGTGCGCTCTGGGTCTACCCCAGGGCATCCTACTAGTTCGCCGTGCACAGAGGACCTCCAATGGAAGGCGCCCAGAAGGCATCCTAACTAGATGACTGAACCAGCTCAACTGGCTCTTTTCAGACTTTGGAAACTTTTATTTATCTGGCACATGAATTGCTGGTATACAAACATTCAATTTTTACGCAATTTCTGCCTAAGTATGTAACACTTATGTAGTAAGTAAATTTACATACAGGATGATAATATGTATAGAGTTAATATTTGGATCTGACCTTGTCAGTCCCCTCAAGGAAATTTTTAGCTCAGCACAGAAGAAATTGGGGAGTGACAAACAGAATTTCCCCTTGAGGTAAACAGACTCAGAAACTATAGGTGGATAGCACAAGAGAGTACAAGCCTGCATGATTAAGTTTCTTTTATCAACATAATTGAAACACTGCAAGTGAACACATTTAACGAGTCACAAATATTTAAACACACACTCCATGGTGATCAGCTACAGTAAGGTCAGAGGGTCAAAACTTGCAAAAGGGATTTAAAATACAGCCACCACTTGATGGAGACATTGCGCACTATTAGTGGGCAACACACACACAACGTTTTTATTGATCATTAGCTGAAAGCTAACCTTGTTTTCCTGACCTTAAATCCACAATAACAATTTTTTTGGGCAATGGGGGGGGTGGGATTAAAAATGGAGTGGGAGACAAACAATATGTGTTTCTTTGCTGCAACATGTGGCCATGTGATGAAAACAGAGACGCCTTTCACACTCTCTGATTGTTTCCACATTAATCATTTAATTTAATTATAAAATATTGATTCATAGCCAGTATGTGCACAAAGTGTTTTAGGTGCCTAACCCTAACCTCACACAGCACTCACGATGCAGTCTCTGGTGTCAAAGTCCTCTTGACCTCAAAAAATGTTTCTGGCAGTACAAATAATCTGTATATAAATGTCATTTGTAGGAGCAAGATACTAAAATTATATAAATGCAGTCAATTCACCATTTCTTATTTTTCTTATGGAGGCATCAAAAAGTCTTTCCATTGAACAGCACCTTCCTAACACGGACCTAATGCTTTTGAAGTGCGCTACGAACCTTGACTTACACAAAAGAGGATATTTGTCTATTTGTCCACAGTAAATACTGTGCTTTTCTTATTCTCCTTTAGAGGCTCAAATCCAGCTTTCTCTAGACGAAATGCTTCCTCGATACATTTTTTTTTTTTACTATCAAGTTTTGATGTGCTCCTTCAGGTTCCGAATCAAATGAAATTACCCCTTCATTTCAGTATTTCCTATTAATCATGCGCAACCAGACACTTCATATTTCAGCTTGATTAGATTTGTGAGATCTTGCTGTGCAGCTTTAATTTTTAAGCTTCTCTCAGCCTTACTGAGAAGTTTCATTTGATCTTCAGTTTGTTTGCTTTCTTTTTTTTAAAAATTATTATTTGCAGCTGTTTCTTTCCACTTAGGATATCCCAGAGAAAGAGGAGGCATTCTGTTCCGTTTACCCGGAAACTTCCGTAGTGTGAAGCTTGCTGAAAATTTACACACCTTCTGAAACAGTTTGAGATGCACATTAAAAGACATTAAGCTCCAGTTTTGAAACAACAACAAAAGAGAAAAGACTTTAGGAGTTGATAAACATCAACATCCTAAGCAGCTTCTCCCCGTGGTCACTCCTGACCTCTCCTCCTCTCTTTCCTCCCCCCTCCAGGATCCTCCCTTCCTCTCCTATCATCCTCTCCATCATTCTTCCCCTATCCCCATCTCCTTTGGTTATGAGAATGGAGCAGCAATTATTTCAGGGTCTTACACCTCTGATCAGATGTGACACTCCAGAAGGGAATGATTAATTTTCAAATCTGGAAATTTCTCTATTCTAACTCTGCTCTATTTTTCATTAACAGAGAGCTAAACATTCAGGGAGCAAAACATTCAGTTACTTTTGACAGATGAAATGAATGGTTATATCCCCTGCAGCTAATTAACATTTTACTCTATAATTTTTTCAAAAAGACAAACTGAAACGCCTCGCAGATGTTTAGTCAATGCCCTCACTGCGTGCCTGTAGAGCTTCAGCTCTCAATCAGCACCCACAGGTCAGTAGTCTTTATACATATCTGACCCCATAATTCTCTGTCGTTATATAAATGAATAAATATGAGCCAATAAGAGATAGTTTTCAAAACCATATAGAACTTCCTGAGTGTATGAATCATCATCAGGCCTTGATTTCAGGGTAAAAACTACAGATTACATGGAAGAAGGAGGGAGTAACACTGACTGATTAAACACAAGAACAATAATTGTATTGGTGTGACAAAGCTGTCAGTGAAACATTAATGCAGCTCTAGCCGTGATAAGAGTTAGTTGGTAAGCGTGTTGCTCTCTTAATGGCATGGTTGTCTCTACATAGAATTACATTACAGGGGAGTGACACACAGAATGTGAACTCAGACAGAGCTCTGCCAACGTCATACATCTTTTGTCTCTCATCTTTCTTCTCCCTGTAACTCTCACTAGAAAACCTTGGGTTGTTTTCTCCAGTCTTTGTACCTTCAACCACGTCTCTCTTCACTGTTCCCTGCCTTCTTTTGCCAAGGTTTGTTTGATACAGTCCCATCTCCATTGGAATTATGTTAATATTGATTCTGCAATGCAGAATACAACATGGGTGTTTTGACTTTTTTGGCCTGATTGACCCCTCGATAGGGTTTGATAGCACCTAAGTGTGTAGAAGACAATTGAAGGTTGAAGAGGGCGAGGGTGGAGGCAGGCTGGCTGTTTAGACAGAGATAAAGACTGGAGTCTGGTGACAAGGTCTGGCAGATGAGAGGGTTGAGGCAGCATGAGCACCAGCAACATATTTCCTGTTTCTTGGAAGTTTAGTTTATATCAGTTCTGTTATCCAGAAGAGTTGCCATCACTTATGTCACCTACGGCATATCTGTCAACAAACAACGTAACTCGTTTGACTGCATGTTTGTTTATTTTTGTTGCATTTGTACTATTTTACTTAGGGAAGTTGTGTTGCTTCAAGTTTGTTCTATGCATCCATTGTCTGTATAGACTATATTCTCAAATCCTTTGGGTGAGCTGCTCTAAAACGGGGGGTGAGCTGCTGGTTGCTCACGACTCACCTGTTGGAGGCCCCTGATTCACAGTTACAGTTGTCATTTGAAAGTTGACACAAGAATACGAGTCTACAGACACGCTAGCAGCTCTATAAGGCTGTGCTTCGGCTTATTATCTTAGTTAAGCATGTTACATGCTAGCATTTGCTAATTAGCATTAAGCTCAAAGTTTTGCTGACATTTTTAGACATAAACCAAAATGGCACAAACCTAATAGTAGCACCTAATTTCATGGCTATCCATCGAAAGACCAAATGTGAAGTCATTAGGGTTCATCCTGTGGGGATGATGAGCGTCTATATAAAATGCCATTGACAATACATCCAATAGTTATCAAGATATTCCAATCTGGACCAAAACGGGGGCCGTTCTAACATGACTAAAGTTGTAATTGAATACAGTTTGAAGTGCTGTAGATTTGTATTAATGTTCTGGCCACTGTGTTGGTCCACTTCACTGTATGACACACACGAACCACAAAACCTAACACTCTCACCCTTATTTGTTTGTCTATCCTAAACACAGTGTTCATCTCTAGAATTCACTTAACAAACATGAATGTCTAAACTCAGTTTCTCTGCTTCCTGTCAGCCTCTAAAACTAAACTGAGCGTCTCCATATCTAAAGTGAATGTCAGCAGTGACAGCATGTCATGTCAGTTATTAGACACTTTTATCCAAAACACCATTAAGTGCAAAAAAGTTCAAAGTACATTTAGAGTGTGATTGCAGCCGGTGGGAGGTGTTAGTACCGAGAGGGAAATCATTCTGTTTCACACAAACACACTCAAACATCCACATAAACACGAATGAGTGAGTTCAGGCCTGTGCTTCAGTTCAAGCTCTGACATTTCTCTCTGCATTTTGTCTGACGATGCCTTTATCTCAGTTAAGGTGAGAGCAAAAAGCTACTTCCTCGATCGCCAGCATTTCAAACAACCACTCTTCAAAATGTCAAGAGTCTGAGCTTTAGTGGTCTGATCATTTTCTCATCACTGCAGGATACCGACCAGACAGAGAGTGCTGAAAAGACATAGACAAAGATCTTTTAGAAAAGGTTGAGATGTTAGTTATATTTCTTGATGCAGGGGGTCTTGGACTTACTAAAAAATACCAAGCCAAATGTACGAACAAGGTGTCATATTGGAAGATTTAAATAATGAATGCAGGTGTTCACAGTATTCTCGCATTATTAAACTCTTTATGATGAGGTTTGGTGCTCACAGCACTTGGTTAAAGTTGGGAAACAATTGTGGTTTATTACAGAACAAGTTAGCAGTGATTTCAGACACTAAGTTTATTCACATTTAACCAAAGCCACAGTCTTTCCTTAACTGTAACCAAACTGCATTTGCTGCAATTCCCTAGTCTCTGGTGTGTCATAGTCTGTGACATATTGGGTCTAAGCAGGAGGAAAGTAAATAATAATAATAACAGAAAATAATTTACTGAGAACTTGGAAGAAGGTGTTTCTACCTTCTACCAGTTTTTATTTATTTATCTATCGACTTTTTAGCATTTATTTAGCTCCTTGTCATACGTCCTTGCAGCTCAGAGCATATTTGATTAGTCTACAGGTCAAGACCTATATTAATGTGTCAGGCCAGGTTGGTTCTGAAATTGATTTTGAGATCATTTCAGGTAATGGACCGGTTCCAATGCTGAGCTTTTGCAGGTTAACAAGTCCACCATGCTCGCATGAACTTATAGGAACTGGAATTAAATTCATCATAATATTTTCTGCAGGAGCTTATGGAGCATTTTGGTGATTAAAGCTACAGGGAAGCTATTAATACATAGATTAATACACAGCTGATCTGTGTTTCCCTGCTGCTACTTAACGCTAAACAATCACACAATCAGTTTTAAATTGTCAGTGAAAAGTTTGAACATTGAAAAACTTTCCCTCCACCCTTGATGGATGATACACACACACACACTGTCGGGTGCGTTTACTGTGCAGTAGGTGGCTGAATGTGTAGATACCTGCATCCACATGGACGATGACCATAATTAGTGTGTGTGAGTTTCAACATGAGGTTGAGGTTTAATTAGTTGGTTCTCGGGTTTGAGCACACTTCTCTCTTTTTTACTTCCCTAATTGACACTTTATGTGTCTGACTACCTCCACCTCACCACCCACACGCTCTGTGGTCGTTAAACACATGCACATACTCCAACACGAGTGCACGCACGCGGCTATACAACACAGTGTAATGAGTGATCACACCTGAGAGAAAAAAGAAAACAATAGCACCGTAATGGTTTAATGCTTCACTTTCAAGCAATGTGTCAGCTAATTAAAGACGGTGTAATTACAAATCAAGTTTAATTGAAAACAAATAAATAAACAAACAGAAAAAAGCAGCTCCCTTTTAAATTGGCGCAATGGCGCGTTTGTTGACTCGTCATGGTAATTTCTGATGCTGGTAGTTTGCAGGTTTACACAGAAAGCACTGTTTTCTTCTGTCATGCTGTCTGTATTCATGTTTTATATTTTTATGTTTGTTGGAAGAACTTCCTCCTCCAGCTACACATGACCCATCCATGTCCTTCTCTGTCATTTTAGTTCACTGCATCGCAGACGACAGGCGGGCACTCATGTATGATTCACACTTCTTACATATATCCACTTTCTCTGGGGTTTGAAAGGGTGAGACAGAGGAGGAGGAGGTGATGTGCATGTTTGTCTCCAGTGTCTTTATGTGTGTGGGTGGTTCTTTGTCACCTCGGTGTGCATAAGCATGTGTAACTTTGTGGGTTGTTCATGGATTGTTGTTGGAGAATGTGTGACAGTAAAAGGACACTCCAGTGTTTCTTATATTTTGATGAGTGTGTGTGTGCCTGTTTTAGCTTCTATTTTAGTTTGAATGTAAAAGCATTTATGCAAAATTACATTTTTTCAAAAGTAAAGAGAAAAGTGAAGTGAAGACAGTGGCCCTTTTGGGAAAATGAGGATATCTATGCAATATGGTAACATGTTTTGGAAAGTGGGGACATTTTAAAAAAGTGTTTTGGAAAATGTTGATAATTAGTAGAAATTATGGATATTTTAAAAAGGCACAAATATTTTTAGGATCTCTGGACACTTTGTGGAAAGTGAGGACATTTTTTCAAAGGATTAAAATTTTTATCCTTGCTGGAGGCATAGCAATGTCGGTCAGTCAGTCCACTACATGGTCCCAAATGAAAAACCTCAAAGGAATACTGAATGGATTGCCATAAAATCTTGTGCTGTCATTCGTGGTAGAGGCTGACAATTTTTCGGGATTCAGCGGGATGGGAGTCAGGAAGACGGGAATCTTGATGACAAGAGGTCAGTTTTTATTTATACAGCTCTAATATGAATGAACACAAAAAAAAAAAAAAAAAAAAAAAAAAAAAAAAAAAAAAAAAAAAACAGAGAGGCTGCTCCCTCTTACATTAGAGCTACTCAATAGGTTTCGACCACAGAGCTGTCTTGAGTTGCTGCGCTGCAAAGACGTGGACTAGAGGCATCTCTGTGTACAGCTGCCAGCTAACATCAGGGGATGGTAAAGGAGTCAATCATCCAGGATTGGGACGGCAAAGGGACTGGGATGGGACTGGAAAAATCCTCTCCCGTTTCACCCTCTAATTCATGGTCCCTACAGGATGAATCCTATCAACTTTGGCAAACCCTAATGTGCTAATATGCGATTCTAAGATGGCAAACAAGGTATACATTAGCATGTTAGCATTGTGAAAAGTGCGGACATTTTTATATGGTGTGAGTGTCTCTACAAAGTGTTGACATTTTTAGTCCTCGATTTGGTGTTAGTGTTAAAGTCAGATCAGGGTGGAGGGTAACAGAATATATTACATCGTATCAATCAGGGTCCACATAAATACTGTACAAAGCCCCAAAAATGTTTGTGTCCTCATGTTACCTTCATTTCTCCATTTGGTTGTGAAGGTTATAACAAATACAAACAGACAACAGACAATACGATCAGCTTGTTATTTTTGTGTTTGATCCATTTCATCAATTTGTTTTTCCAATGATTAAATTAATCTGTATTTGCTAGGTAAATATGTGTGTGTGTGTGTGTGTGTGTGTGTGTGTGTGTGTGTGTGTGTGTGTGTAGAAGAAACACTGACTCACTCTGCATTTGAGATGAACGTGAGTAGAGTAGTTCATGTTGTTTTGGTCTTTGATCCGCCTCCGCCTTGATCAGCCTCCTGTTTGTTTAGTTTGCCAGATTTTGAGCTGTTTGGTCATCAACACGTTCTTATCCTCCCCACCCCTCTCTCTGCTCAGTGTTTACTCCCTCTCTCCTTCCCAGCTGTCTGACATCAATTCATCTTTTCACAGAGCTGCTGTTCAGCTCGGTCTGTGGTCGGAGCCCTTTAACTGTCTCTGCATGACGATCATGGTTCATGGCGGCATTGCTGATGTCTGATGATGCTGTTTCTGTGTGTGCTTATGTGCAGAATTGTGTGTGTGTGTGTGTGTGTGTGTGTGTGTGTGTTTGCATGCTAAAAGTGAATCTGGCTGTCGTTAAACACTCACCAACAGTGGACCAACCAATAGCCAATAGGGGAATGTTAAAGCACAGGGAGGGTCAAAGCCTTCAATGGGCAAAATGCAGGTTTACAGCAGTGATAACACTGTCAGCCAACAATAATAAAAGCAGTAGTAATTTAAATTTTGATGCTTTGGTGCTTACATTTCCTCACAAAGACGAGTCGACCTAAACTATAATTTTAACTCAATGTCCCCCTGGCTGGACGTCAACAGCACCTTCATCGTGAAGGATATCTCAACTCAGGTAAAAAGGTTGATATTATTTATTATTTATTTATTTATATTATACATGAAAAACACCTATAGGGGACATACAGTCGAATATTACAGGGTTTTCTTGGAAGATGCCAAATTACAACGTGTCATCACAATTTCAAAGCTCTGAGCACCTTTATATTGCTGCTCACACTTTTAGATATCCAAATGGGTTTGGTGTCGTGTCTATTGATGGCTGCTTCCTCAGTGTGAAAACCAAGTGAGCCAATCAGTGCAGAAAGAGTGTACATACATGTATATACAAGTAAACGTTATTTTATTCATTCATATAAATTAATATTGTTCAGGAATTATGCAGGATTAAATTAGTTATCATGCTTTCCATGATAAATTCCACATTAATTGCTGAATTATTACCTCCTTATAATCATCTATAATTTCCTTGACAGAGGCCTGATACTTCTTGATAAATACTGTTAAAGAAAAACTATCCCAACCAAAGAAATTCCATATCTCTTGTAAAGCAATAACCTTTAAAACTCTATTTATCTTTTATTTCTTTCTTCTGTCTTTTTTTGTGCTATCTTTGATTGATGATCAGTTCTAGCATCTTTTAGGTTTACCTGTAAATAAAAACATGTAATTTCATTTCCCTGAAAATGAAGAGGCGTTTTTTTCTTTGCAGCTCTCAGTGGCGTCTGCAGCCCAACAACCTCCACCTAGAAGGAAGGGCAGCTTGTTTGTTGCCTGAGAAGCAGAATCCCAGGAGGGCGGGGAAAGGTCTTCAAATGGCTCTCGACTGCTTGTAAAGTTTAAATGCTGTGAGTGCATGATAATAACTGAAGTACACTCAGATGAATGTTCTTCAATTTTTGGAGATGGACAGAAAGAGGACACAATTTCAAGGTCTTTTAGTGAACAAATCAAACTGAAACCGTAAAAATTGACAAGAGGCACAAAAAAAGGATTTTGAAGTGAAGGAGGCATGTCCCCCTCTACCCCTCTCCAAATGAACATCAACCGGAAGCTAATGTGGAGGAAATTTAGCCCAATTTTGACAAAACTAGGCTTAATTTGTATGTCTGCTCAGCAGACACTGGCAGGGAGAACAAGACAGCATGAGATGTTTACATGAATCAGAACCTTCTCCTGCAAAAACTCTTTCTTGATAATCAGGGGAATCCTTTTGAATGTCTGACAAACTTTTGGGATGATCCTTTGTTTAGAGGGGTACTTAACATGATTGTGCACGCATGCAGTTTCTCTGTACAACATTGCTGACATTTTACATATGCACAATTTCAGTTTCACTTCCAAATTACCCGTTTTTGCCAGTCTGGACAAAGTCTGAACATCCCCATTAGACAGCGCTTCGTCTGATGGTTACTCAGCGAGGCAACAAGGATGCTCACAAATACTTTATGAATTATGATAGATCATATGTGTGTATGCATTTTATGAGAGAAAGAGGAGGTGCAGCAGAGAGAATAAATCTGCACACACCGACGCACCTGCCCCTCCCATCAGTCCATTTTGGAAGTCTTTGAGTCAACATGTGGTGCCAAAGTGTGTTTACTCTATTTAATGGACGAGAGAGAGAGAGAGAGAGAGAGAGAGAGAGAGAGAGAGAGATGTAAGACCTTGAACTGACACACACTATATGTCTGCAGTCACACACACACACACACACACACACACACACACACACACACAAACACACACAGCCTATCCTAGCAAAAGGTGTGACAGATGAAACTAGCTGTTATTATTATCTCCAGTTCCTCCCTCCAGCAATCTCTTTGTCCTTCCTCCTGCCTGCTCCCTCCTCCCTCTCCTCTGTCTCCCCTATCTGCCACACTCTCTCCTTTTCTCCTCCTCTCTACCTTTTCTTTCCATTCCTTCACTCCTCCTTTCCTCGCTCTGACTGTCCATCCCTTCCTTTGACCCTCATCTCCTGATCAGCCTCCACTTTGCCTCTACGTGTTTGTCCTTTCCTCCTCCTCATCCTGTATTCCTCAATCCTCTCCTCTCCTCTCCTCTCCTCTCCTCTCCTCGTCAGCTGACGTGTTGAATGTAAAAAATGCCATTTGAGTGCAGATCTTGTTCTTACCAAGGTTGTCAGATTGGATTTCATTTCTGTCTGACTTGTACCTGACAAAACTCCTTGCCTCCCTCACGCAACTCCTTCCCTTCATTTGTTTCGTCCTCCATCTCACCTCCACTTCTTTTCTTCCCTCCATCCCCGTGTCTCTTTAACTCATACGGTCGTGACGAGAATAAAAAAAAAAGCAGGACCTATTCGTGTCCATTTCAGCACTTTGCCATGCACAACCTCATAGCCAGGGCTCTTTGTACAGTAGATATTTTTGGGGCTCTATCCCTGTATATACATATATATATATATATATATATATATATATAAAGTTAGAACATAGTTCTTATTTCAGATTTTCATCTTTTGTCTTTTGTTTGATTTGTCTCATTTATTGTGTTTTATTGTATTTTATTTTTTTTACCCATTGACTATCTTAATAGTGTTTGTTTTAAGACGTATCATCTCGCCCATAGGACTTTTTTTTCCTCTGGAAATTACATGTGAAGAACTGGGGGTCATATTCAGGACTAGATATTTATATTTATATTTTCACAACAGCAGATGTTCTCTGTACCTGAGCCTGTGTTAAAGAGCCTTTTATACAGATATAAAAATGGTATGGACCTTCTAATCTAGCCAGAAATGGAGCATATACACATATTTAAAGAAATATCAAACATTGCATTGTGGGTTATCTGTAGCCCTTAATGTTGCTAGGCTAGTAAGTTTATTAGTTAGTAGAAGTGAAAGCCTGGTTTAACCCACAAGAGTTTCTGTTAGCTTGTGTGACATGTTTTGCTGCCAGAGAGGAAATAAATGCCAAGTTGACGTCTTCATGGCAGAAACGGACCAGAGACTGAATCATCTGTCAAGTTTCTAAGATTTACCAATGTCAGGAAATGATGAGGAGCAAAAGACTGAGAAACAGCGAGTGTGTAGGTACAGAGGGTACAGAAAAGAAGAATTTATTGGTCCCTAGGAGCAAGTCCATAATTAAGAAGTGGATGGAGTTTGGTGCCATGACCCTGCCTGGATCAGGCTGTCACTCCAAATTGGATTGCAGAGCAAGGAGGTAACTGGTCTGCCAAGAGGCTACCGAGAGACCAATGGCTACAGGACTTGATGGCAAAGAGTTGTCGTTGTCTGCAAGTGCTCCATATGTCTGGCTTCCATGGGAGGGTTGCAAGGAAAAAACAATTACTGAGGCTTTGTGGGAAACGGTTTTATGGTCAGATGTCATCAAGATTGACCTCTTAAGCCTCAGTGCCAAATGGTACATCGGGTGGAAAAACAACACAGTTCACCATCCAAAACACCGTATGTAAAGCATAGCGGTGGTGCAATCCTGTTCGTGGGATTGTGTATCTTCAGCAGGGGCTGGGCCACTTGTCAGGAAATGGATGGGAAAAAATACCATCAAATTCTTGAGGAAAATGTGTTACCCTCCATCAGAAAGTTGGAGATGGGAAGAATGTTCACCCCTCAACCTGACACTGACCCTATAAGCACTAATCCATCATACAGTGGCTGAAGAAGAAAAAGGACTTTAACTCTGCTGAGATTGCAGTCCACCAGCAGGCACCATCCAATTTGACTGAGCTTGAGCCGTTCTGTGAGGAGGAGAGGGCACATACTGTTCAGTCTAGCTGTAAATGTTGGTGGAGAATTATCCAAACAGACTCTAGGCTTTTTCTTTTTTTTTTTCTCAGAACTATTGCTTTTGTATTTTCATTTCAGGTTGTGGAGCAACAATATGTGAATGTTATGAAAGGAGGTGATTCTTCTCTATACTCACCGTATGTGACTGATGAATAAGCTGCACTTGAAAACATTTGAGGAGACATACAACTCTAGGAATTTGCTTTGATGGAAATATTTAATGTGTCACTTTTACAAGAGACAAGACTTTGTGGATAATCTCGATCATCAGAGGGAAACTGAAAGTTTTTCTTATTTTCAAAGTTCATTTTTAAACTTTTGCTGTTAGAAAAGGGAGGCCGTCTTATAATCTATGTCCTGAGATGATCTAAAGCACTGTTGCAGGTCTGACCCAGGTAGATTGTAATGGAATAGAACTGATCTGAGCAACTACCAGGACAATTTCTCTGCTGTGTCTGTGATAGTGTTGCAGCACTAGGCTCCTTCACAACAGCTCTACAGTGCCAGCATTTAGCATATGCGAGTGTGTGAATGTGAACATTTTTTTTTTTTGGTTCTGCCACTAAAATACATGGATTTGATTTGCCTAGGTCAGACGCTTCCTTATCTGTTATTAAATCTTGTATCTCTCCTCTCTTTTTTCTCATTACTAAAGAGCAGAGTAGCAAACATTCAGGCAGCAGCTTCTCATTTTTTGCCACCACTGTCACTTTTGCCAGTGAAAATGATTAAGTGTTGTTGACAGCAGATCATATCAGCTGTTACTAATTAAGATTAACAACTCGGTGACAGGCCAGAATCAAACTTGGCTGCTGTCGGCATTTACACAACGAAGATCATCTGTGAGGGAAGAGACGTCACTCTGTAACACAACTACACAAGTCTTCTCTCGAGCTGATAAAGTCACTGGGAGCAAATTAAACTTTTGCTCATATCATCAATATTTACAACCAAGAATTTCAGTATTTGGGTCAAGTAATTCATGAGAAATAAGTTTTGCCAAATTCAGCTTGTATGTTCCTGATACCTTCGATGAACACTGCATATCTTCTGTTGCTGTGTGCAGGATTTATTTATTTATTACTATACACTGAGCATCGGTCAGGATGAATTCAGTTTTATCTTGTGGTTGCACGTTGAGTCTGCACTGGTCAGCTGAGCCATTCAGGTTGATATAAGTATCAGATCAGACTCAGGTTCAGCATCAGCATCAGCAGATATTAGCACATAATTCCCAATATTCAATATGACACGTGATTTGATTAGCTTGATCTGAGATATCGATTTAAAGTTGTCATGCGAAGCTGCTTGTGACTGATATGGGAAAGGTCAGAGGCAGCTTTATTATACGCTGTATGTTTTTTTTTTTTAAATTAAAAGCCTAAAAGTCTAATAATTGTCTACTTAATAGAGTTGACCATTTTAACTGAATAATCAATGAGAGATGATGTTGATACTCTATATTAATTATGACAACTATGATCAATCAATTAAGCCAGGGGCTTTCAATAGGGCATTCAATAATGTTTTAAATGCATTTAATTAAAAGGAAAAATAGTGCCCATCCGGTCTGTCCTTATTGGTAGCCTGTGTTTTGCTAATGTTGGATTGTTAAGTCACATGTGTGAATAACATACCGATTCACACCTGTAAATATTACTTTACCAACACAGAGTTTCTACTTAATTTTACCAATTAAAAAAATTCAAAACAGCTGACTGACTGTTCAGTCACCAATCTGGGCTCTGTTAACCCGTAAGGAGTATTTACACTTTCCACCCACTTTCATTTTATAGGCTAAATAATTAATGATTTATAGGATATTTACTTCATTAACAGCCAGAGGCCACAAGTTGGTTCCTTTCACTGCAAAGAAGCTGGAAGAAGACAAAGACGGTGAGAAGCAGTGCAGACCTGACCCTCACACTCTCCCCTTTTCTCCTCAGTCTTATCGCTCTCCCACCCTGATCTTTGTCTCCAGTTGTTGCCATAGTGACACACGAGCCCCAAGAGACGGTGCCAGTTAGCAGTAAATTGACTCCCCACACGTGCGCGCATGCGCGCACGCACACACACACACAAACACACAAACACACACACAGACTCTGAGCCCACACACAGTGAAGCACATGAGGTGGCTCGCTCACATGACCACAAACAAATCTCTTCTATGTAGAGTAAGAAGCTCCTGTTACACACGGTTAGATTCAGGAAGGGCAAACATTAATATTTAGTATCAATATGAATATTTCTGTGTTACACCACTCAGATCAGCTGTCAGCCAGTTTGTTGGTCCTGTAATGTCTTGTTGTCTGTGTTTCCTGCGACATCCCATCATGTTACCTCATCATGTGACCCTGGAGCAGCTGCTTCTCCGCCTTCTGAGGCCACAGGTTGAACATGCACTAGACCCCCTACAGTTCGCCAACAAGCAACATATTGCTTCCTTTTTTCTTTTTTTTCTGGGGATTACTGATACCACTTGTATAACTGTACATAAAATCATGATAAAAATGATAAAAATAAAAAGCTTAGCATGTCTAATGAAAGTATGAAGAATCAGCTATCTGTGTGTCTCTCTGGATCTGTCCAAATGTTAAACAATATAGTCAAAACCCAGATGTAAAAATGTTTGTAACTTTTGTTTTTACTAGGGACTACTTCCTGGAGTCTCTGCTGATGCCTGGCAGCTTCATGGTGCCAACAGGAGTCTGGTGCCAACAAATAATCCTCCCAAACCACAAAATGTCTGTTTTCCGCTTTGGTTTTTGAACAGATTAAAAGAAACCTATTGGCAAGTTTAAGAGGTGCTGCGGACAGATTGTTTCAGTTTTCAAACTAAGATAAGTCAACCTGTTTGCCACAGCTTCATATCTATCATGTAGAGATTATATTGATATTGATTTTCTTATCTAATGATCAGCAAAGAAAGTGAATATATTCACATTTTTTATGTAACGTTAACCATCTGCTGTATGTTTTCCTATGTCACAATACTTTGGTTCTGTCTCTGTGAGTCTTGTGAAACTAAGACTAAATAGATTTTATTTAATTCCCTGTTTACCCTTTAGTAATCTACATCTGATTACTGTGGTCGCACAGAAATGTTTGGCTTCAGCTTGAAACAGATGTGGACAGACTGCACAACCAAATAGACAAACCAAAGCAAATGAGCCAGAAAAATAATTCAAGACTTTTGACTTTCAAAGTCAAAAATGTATTTAATGGCAGCAATGGTTTTAGCAGATATGAGAATCCTATTACAGTTTTTTCCATATATGGATTAATACACCTCCTATATCCACACACAGGAAATAAAATACAACTTCACTTCAGCCAACAGGTGTTAACAGAACCAAGTCATTGTTGATACAAAGTCTCCACCTGGTCAAACATCCTGTGCAGTTGTAGTTGCAGAGGAAAGTGATTGTGACTGTGACAACAGAACCATGACAGCAAGCTCGAGGCTTACACTTCTGTGGCAGGTCTAATGGTAACAGCGCACAAATCTATTTCTCTGTCACCCGTTTCCTGGCAACACACTGGTCCTAGTGAGAGTGTCTTAAGACAAACTGACCAGCTCTCACAGTGAAGCAGCACATGTTGGAGGTCCTTGGGTATGTGTCTATTTGGCAACTGCAGTAATCAGGGCCCACAAAGTACCATTTGGTACCATTGGAAATGAGTTTATTGAATCTAATAACCATTTGAGAGTGATAATCTGAGTATTTTAGCTATTGAATGATTGTGCCTTTACAGTGACTCAAACAAAGCACAAAGTCCCAGTATTTTCCTGTTTTGGTTCATCTGTGACAAATACTGTTCAGTAGTAATGAATGAGCTTGCAATATCTTTTATAATCCATTGATGAGATATTTATTTATTATATCTTATATGTTTATTATAAGAGGTATTTATCAAGCAAATATTTTAGTCCTGGCCTTTTTTATTTCAACATTTCAGGAAATGACGTGACTCAAATTATATACAGAAAGAGATGAATCAGTGACACTATTTAATATTATCCGAACAAGAGAAAAAGCAGGACGACATCATTTGTCTTATTGCCCACTCAAAGCACTTTACACTACAAGTCACGTTCATACACATTCATACAGCGCTTTATCTATGCATACATTGCTTTCCTATAACACACGTAGTTCCACAAATGATGCATCAGGGGCAATTTGGGGGTTAGTATCTTGCCCAAGGACACTACAACATGCAGACTGGAAGAGCTGGGATTTGAACCACCAATGTTTCAATTAGTGGATGATTCATGACTCTCCTTTCATACCCAAGGTTTGGTTAGGTTAGGTTTAGTCACAAAAATTACTTTTTTAGGGATAGATTATGGTTTTGGTTAAAATAAGGATTTAGTTAAGATTAGAGAAACAGTGTGATTTGGGCTAAATTACTACTTTGTCAATGTTAGATAATCTTTTTGTCATGCTCACAGTAGGGACCTCCATGGAACAACTGAAGTCACAGTTGAAAGAAACCAACATTTACTGTCAGCCATAGACAGGAAACAGCAGCGACCTGCGTTATTCTGCAATGTTTTGTTGCCCCAACCATCCACACTGATCTCCTCCCTCTGCAGACTTTGTTGTTCTATAACTGCATCACTGGCGTCCTCAAATTACTGGACAGCTTTGTCACTTGAATGTAAACATGTGGTTTTGAGGCATTTCCTAGAACGAATTATTCTGTTGTGTCCTCCTGGGGTCTCAATGTGAAATAGGAGAAAACTGAAAGACATTATCAGGATGTAGAGATGACTAACAAAGACTAACAAAGAAAAGAAAAACATCTCTCATCAGAAGACGCTGCCTTGGCAAGAAAGACTAATTATGAGCACTTCCTGAAGTGAGAAACAGTACAAAAAACAGTTTCGGTCTGTATAGTTCATTTCCTCATTAATGACAACTGTAGGGGGTGAATGTTTAAATAACTCACCTGTTTAAATTTTATTAAGGTTTAAAGTTCTGTATAATTGAGGGCGTGTAACTTTGAGTGACAAGAGGACGAGCATGCCACAAACCGGAATGCACCATAGTCTCACTTCTACACACGTCCCACCTCTTTGCCCATTTTTGGATTAGCCAGGAGTTTGGCAGAGTCAGGCACTGCCAAGGTGATGACAGTAGAGCAGCCCACTCTGAGCTTCAAAAGCGCTCTACATCTTGGTCCATCTTGATATACAGTCTATGGGCAAAACACAGAAAGTCAATTTGTGTCTTCATGAGCTACAGTCAATGTTCTTGTTCAGTGCATCACCTCAGCTGCCTTCAGTCATCAGTCTGCTGGTGTCAGTGGGTGTGAGCTGAGAGGGAAACTGTATCCGCCTGGGGAATAAGCATCCTTTACTCTGAGACCTGTAGGTGTGAGCTGAGGTGGCAAATTTGTGTGTGTGTGTGTGTGTGTGTGTGTGTGTGTGTGTGTGTGTGTGTTTGTGTGTGTGTGTGTTTGTGTGTTTGTGTGTTTGTGTTTGTTTGTGTGTACCTGTGGTGAGGATTTCAGCTTTATGAGATCTGTGGGTGTGAGCTGAGCTGGGAGATCAAATTTATTAGCCTATACTGTTAATACTGGCTGTGTGAGCATGCATTTATGCGTGTGTGTGTGTGTGTGTACACACGTGCCTGCTTGCGTGTGTATCTTCAAGCCCTGCTAGAATCTTCCTTCTCTTAAAGAGAACTTCAGACACATCTAACATCAGTTTTATTTATTCTAAGATCAACTGTATTTCTGTGTCAATAACCCCCCCACCATCACTACCGCCACAGTTCCCTGCTGTCCACATTAATGAAGCCGATGTCAATAAAAGCCGGATTCCTGCAAATGTCAGAGCTGTATTCTAAAATACAGGATCCCCTCCTATTCCCTGCAAACAGTTGGATTTACTGACATTTAATGCACAAAAAAATGTTTTTGTTTTGCTTTGTGTGTGTGTTTTTTTTTTTTTAAATCCTCCTGCTGGGGATGCAGTTTGCAGTTTGCTGACAGTCTAAACCACAGTCATTCAGTAAAACCTTATGTTGAACAAAAGACAAATTTTACACTTGGTGACAAATTTGACGGTGGTGTATCAGATCTTTGTCACTATGGCTACAATAATAAATGATCATAGCTTGGTTAAGTTTCGACTTTGTTAGGTTTAGGAAAAGATTGTCATTCGGGTTAAAATGAATACTTCCTTATTGAAAGTTTAGCTATTGCTACATAGCCAACGTTACCACTCAACAGTCCAGATGAAACACTGTGAGTTCGGCATCAAACTTCATTCCTTTACTCGCCAAGAACTGTCTCCAGCAGCGGGAAGCTCTCGTCTCTATGAGGTCATTTCTTCTACTGAGGTTTGCATGCTAACCAGCTACCTACCATGAAGATGTAGCGCTGCAGTATTATAACCTTTTGTCTTGTAAAAGCAACGACGGCCGAAGCTCTTGTCAAGCGACAAACATCAACACTCACTCCCAGCAGATCGGCGGCAGAGAAAACTTACAAATAGCTCCTTTTAAGATTAGACAATCTTTGTTGTCATGGTGACAATAATGTTAATGTTAATAAAGTGTAATGTTGCCAAACAGTCATCGATGAAAGAAACAACATAATTCACATGGGAATCAAACACCGCTCTCCTGTGTCATATTCCTGTGTTTTGCTGACCCGTCCATCCGCCGGAATCTCGCCCCGACGGACTTTGTCGCTCTTTATGCTACATCACCAGACTAACAACAGAATGTAACTGTGGGCCTATGAACTTGTTTTGTTTTGTTTTTCTTCAGGGGGGACAGCGTCACTTTTTTAAGCATTGCAGGCCAACCACACAGCAGCTCCTAAACATTTACAAGCAAACATGTCTCAGATTATCTGACTACACAACAGCTTGTAATGGAAACACAGAAAGATGACAGAAATGGAGGGCAGTGCAATTTGCTGCTCCGACACGAAATGTTACAAGATCTGATAATGAGACAGTTGTCTGCTAAATCTTCATATTGTGATGTTAACATGATCCTGGTAACTGTTTTTTTGTATGTAATCCACACAGTGTCTTTCACAGTCGGTGATCACAGCAGCACGTCCAGACTACCTGCGTTGTAATCAGACATGCAGAGCTCCTTGTGTTACTTTGGCAAGACTCATGAAGAATGGAGCGTGCGGCCCTTGCTTCGGCTCAGAGGGAGTTATTAGCTGAGAGAGAGATGTTTTAATTGATCTATGATTCTTCAGGAGATTGCATGAGCTGTTCTCAGTGGGTCAGTATCCAACACGCCTGTTGGTCTGCAGCAGAAACTGTGGAATAATTTATCTTCTGTTTCTGTGGTTGTTTCTGCAACAGTATGATGCTTGTTGGACACAATGATCTGCATGTTCCACAGTAAACATCAGTGCCTCTGTTAGAGAGGGGAGTAAAGGCATAGGCTACTTCTCTGTTGTGGATCACAGAGCTGGTCAAAATGATTCATTAATCTTTATTCCATCTTGGCTGGAATTAATTCCTGTCAACTGTGGCTTGAGGTGCTTTTATTTACAAAAACAGTGAGTGAAAAAAAACTTCAATAGATAGCGATAAATACAACTTCCAAAAGTCACCTGTCTGGCTTACAGCCCCCCTCACAGAGCCTGACACTCGAGAGCCTTGGCGACCAGAGGCTTATAACTGCTAAGCTCCTCCCCCTGGACCAACCAAAGGCTGATTAAATCTATTATCCTCCATTTCACACAATCTTCAACTCTACTGCCAGCTCTCACAATTAAACAAATATAACTCACTAAAGGAAACACAATTTCCCAGTTAAATAACTTAAATAAACCTCAAAACTTTACAGCAATTTCTTTGATTGGGTAACATAACCCATGACCCAGTTAAACATGGTATCATCTGCCATCAGCACACCTGTGCAGGTCACTGATGCCTCTGTATTAGACAGCATTATCCAGCAGCTCTGCTTCAGTGTATTTTGTCTGCCCAAAATATGTATATAAGAGAAACATATTAAGAACAATGAGAGATCAAACGCATGGATTTTAAAACAGTTTTAAGATTCTGGGAATGTTTTTTTTAGTTTTTTTAAACAGTCACCTACAATTACCTATTTACCTACCACAGTGGTTCCCAACCTGTGGCCCTGAAGTTATTGCAAGGAGGCAGACACATTTTTTGCAACAGTGGTGAAAAAATGTTGTTATTAAACAAATATATATAATATGTTTAAGGCTTTTTAAAAGCTTTCAAATGTAATGATCTTTTAAAAACAATAAAAACAGCCAATTATAGGAACTGTTATGTTGCTTTCTTGTAATAAAGGGGTTTGGGCGATTTCAGTGGAAGGTTTACATGCGTGAGACGTCACCGAATAAAGTGGCTAAAATGCTGTGGAACAAATGTGCTCCAAGCAGTTGACCTGCTCTGAGCAGGCGGGCAGTGGACCATGTAAAATGCTCTCATTTTTACCACCACTGGGGCAAAAAGTCGAGTCAATAAGACACAAAACTGGTGCAGTTGAGGAAATAACCTCAGTGTGCCACAGGAAAATACTAGTTCACCGGTGCACCAATTGCTTTTCACACCATGTGCCGGCACAAAAATAAAACCCCTCATCAGTCTCTGCATTTAACCTTGTGCTGCTGTAGACTTGATGTTAATATAAGAGCATTCAATTCAGACTGGAGTCATTTGTTACTTGGTTTTACATCGTCTGAAACTTTAATGGACAGTGACCCAGGGGTTTATTCAGACATGAAACCAATATGTTAAATTTATGTAGGTCTGAGCCTGATGGACTTTATTTTTTTCAACCCAATGTTCTCGCCTCCACGTTTAAAAATAAAAGATGAAGGATTTCATGCCTGGCTAATACATCGTTTATTTATGCAGAGAGAATCTAAAGGGAGTTTTAGACTATAGACGCTGGATGAACATACATCAGAGATGATCATGAAATTTTAATTCTTCTCCACATGGTGTGCAGTAAATCCAGGCATAGAGGCAGCAGAAGGCAAGTGTGCTCCATCACAGAGAGTGGGAGGCTGGTGGGAAGTTTTCATGGTGGAATGAAAAACATGAAAATATCCAAAGAAACTTCTTAAAGCTTCTCCTGCAGCATAATCTGCCATATCACACCCCTCAACCTCCAGCAAAGTTCAAACGCTGTGCATTTAGCTATATTTTCGAAAAATAATTACATGGCAGGGGTGCTATCAACCTGCACTGTAATCAATCTGTCATTGTACTTTGATTTTAGAGGATATTATTATGTTGAATGTTTAATTCTAATAATCATATTGTGTTCCTTAAACTGACCCAAATATATCAGTCCAAGCTTTGTTCAATCAGAAATAGTGTGTCCCAGTGAGTGTGAATGTATTTTCACAGTACATGTTGTTCATATGCATAAATGCATGATGAGGAGGTATCATTACCACAGTCAGTGTGACCAGCAGACCAAGCAGCCTCACTGCATAGTAGGGAGAAGCATTATAATAAGCATGCTCCATTATCCTGCTGAGATGAACAGCATGAACGATATGTTTCGCACTTTATTAAGAGGCGGAGACTGGAATCTATATAAAAAATTATTAAATTAAATTATTATAAAAGATATCTGACACTTAAACATGCCTGAGTGTCATATACATCCTGCCTCACCAACATTACAAATGTTGATGAAATCAAGGAACAGGCACCAAAACACTCAGATTACAGATGTTACTGTAACCAAAAGAAGAGCCAGGGAAATTATTAACATCATAACTCTGATACTCTGATACTGCTTGTGTTCTATTAAGTGTTTATATCATTATGATATCAGAGCAAATGTTGTAACCATTAAAAAATTGTGTTTTTAATAAATATATCATATATATATATAAACATCATCATTGCTTATGAGTACAGTCCTTTAGGTTGATCTCTCACCTCCTTGTTGCCTTTGCTCTTCATGCTACACATCATTACAATGGCTATCAACAGATGCTCATCCACATGAAAAAAACAGAGCCTATATTAAAATAATAGATTTACAGATTAGACTGACTGGGCCCTTAATTGAATTTGAGTGGGCTGTAATGGTGGGCTGAATCTGATTAGGTTAATAGGTTCTGTTTTCAAGCAAAAACCCTATGAGCTAATTAGAGAGTCAATGCAGCTCAGTGCTCATCTCTAGAACCGAATTGCTTTATAACTGTAATGTGTTTCTAAGTTGCTTGTATTATTCATAGTTTTTACTCAGGCTGTTAAAGATGTTTGTGTCACTGATATGTGAATATGAACTGATACACATCCACATCCCAGTTTGAGCTATTATTTTATTATAGAAACATTCAAGCTTGAGATTGGAGGGTCTGAAATGGTGCTGCAGGACTGAAACACAGTGCTGCTTGATTTTTAACCGTTAAATAGCTGGAACACTGACTTAAAAATAAAATAAAACTCATCACTTCCTGAGCAGCAGATCAAAAAGAAACCTTATACCTGAACATTACACAGCGGCACGCCAGTCTCCTCAATCCTATGGAGGTCTGGAGAGAGAGTCTTGTTAACAGAAATCATTATTGCTTGGTGGAGTTATTAACATAAATTTTCTAATCACAACAGAAAAGGCAGATTATACAAGCTATTTGTAAGTTTTGCTATTGCTAGCTAGATAGCCAGATGTAATGCTGCTCAGAGGGTGTATTAAAGCCTCTTGTATTATAAAGACAATGATGGCTGAAGCTCTTGTCAAACGACGATCACCACCACCTGCTCCCGGGAAGGAAACTTAGGCCTACATTTTCCTACAGATTTCAGGTAAACACAAAGAGAGACTAAATCCTGCAAGGTTGGATGGTGGGTCCAGGTGGGCAGGGTTTGGGGCATGGCTGAGGCCGGTGACTGCTTTGTTGTGGCATCACAAAGTTACACAAGTCCTGACGGCTCGTTTTCAGGCTCAGTTTCTGAATACAGGCTGTGTGCATTTCTCTGTGGACTGAGCACTTTGATACTTTTACAGTATTAATATAGAACCTAGACCTGCTTTATAATCAAAAAAGACATGGAAATCTACCTTACCTTTATACATTAAGGGACCTTTAATTTTTTGCCTGAAGAGCAAATATACAGTTGTTTACCCATAATGTACGTATAAAGGCTCTGTTGCTGTCAGATTGCTTTGTAGCCCTTTTGTTCCCTTGTGGGCAGAAATCAATTCACGCTGCATAGGAATTAGAACCAGTGTGCTGCTTTGGCCATGACTGCAACATTTCCACAATCAATCAAAACTTGGCTTTGAAGGGACATCCTGTTCCTGGTGTTAATTATAGCAACCTAAACAGGTGGATAGCCCTCTGGAAGAAGAGAGAGAGAGAGAGATACATTGCGATGCTGTGTCTTTACTGCACTTCAGACAATCTCGGCCTTGGGAAGTTGAAACGTGATTATCTTACGGAGAATTAGTTCCAGTTGTTTGAGAGCCTCCAGCCTCCTGCACGAGATGGATCTACACTCGTCAGTCCTCTCACCTTACAGCTTCAACAGCCAACTTTGTGACCAAGTGCTGTTAATGCTGTTAAACACCAGAACCACCTACTTACCTCCAGAAACATCTGAGAGCTCTGTCATGTGCTGCCAAAAACATCCTGATGCACAAGCACACAATGACACACAGTGAATCAATAACTCCATGGAGAAGTAAACAAAACTTTAAAGGTTTCATGTTTGTCTTATGATCATATTTCCCTTGAAATTTAATATAAAAGTGTGTATACCTCCTTTTGTTCTTTGCAACACACACAAGTATACACAGTGTTGCAGAATTATGAAAAGGGGAATATATTAGCTATGGGCGACGCAGTGCAATGAAATATGTATGTACACTTGAGCTTGAAGCTACATATTGGAATTCCTAGTGGAATGTTTTTACATATCAGGGCTGGTGCAGATTCATCATTTAACAGAATTTCTCAGCAACAAGGAAGGTTTGTGTTTGTGTGTGTGCGTGTCTTCCTAACATGGCCTAATGATATTGATGTACCTTCTGATCCAGTATGCAGAGATGTGCGTCTATTTTTGTCTGTGACATCAGAGACACGTTTGCTGTCAATGTTTTCTATAAAATTAACGTGTGTATGTGTATGTGTGTACAGTACAGAGTACACAACAAAACTGGGTACATCCCTTGTGCAATACATCAAAAATGCCTAATCCCATAATTTTACAATAATGATATTTTTTATTTATTTATTTATTTGGATCCCCATTAGCCAATACCAAGGTAGCAAGTACTCTTCCTGGGGTCCCCTCGAGTTAACATTACTTCATAAGGCAAAACAATAATGTAAATTAAAATCAAAAACAAAAAGGGAACAAGAAAATAATGGCAAAAACAAATAACAGTAAAACTAATGACAATAATAACAACATGGTCAAGTAACCATGCTATATCTAAACGGTCAGCACTTTTGCTACAGTTCAAAAAACATTAGTACAACAATAAACATATACAGTGACTGAAGAAAAAATTGAATAAAATTAGGTTTAAAAAAATGTATAATAATAGAAAATATAATAATAATAATAATCATAATCATAATAATCGTAAAGTAATAATAATTTTAAATTGACAAGTAGGGCATTTAATCTGGTTAGATGTCTAACAGCTCAGATGGACCACATTGAAAGTATGGGCTCCAAAGTACAACCTCAAGGCAGCAAAAATGATCACACCTGTGATTTCCAGCGACTCCATGAACAAGGTTATAAAAGAAGCAGTGAACACCACAGCTTTGTCAATCAGTGGGCTACTGAACATAACATGTCAAAACATCCTTCAAATGTAAACACGTCCATGGGACAAGGACAATCTTAAGTACCGCACTGTAGGTGCACCGCTCCAGGCTATGAACTAAACATGGTGGCACCCATGTCCTCTATTGGACATGCCCCACCAGCCTGAGAGAATGATTGGCCTGAAGCCACATGACTGTAGGCCCAACCCATCTTTGTAGAAGCCCCATAGGCAGATATGTTTACATCTGATTGGCTGTTTAATATTTGACATAATTCAAATGTTAGTTGTGATGTGTTTTGTGATGACCCTGACTAATAAAGTTCTTCTTTTTAGCTCTTTAGACTAAGTCTTTTCTTTATGCACCTTGGAAATAGGTGAAGTCATGCCAGAAACCTCACTTTGTTTCTACTGAACATGAGACGAAACACAGCAGCAGCATTGGTTAGGAGGAACAGGAAGAGCCATACTACCAATCACAGAAGGCGCGGTGAAAACCCTTGCTCACAAAACTGTAAGATTGAACATGTTGGCAACACATTACTTTAATCCAATCAAACCAACATTGATTTATTTGGAGGTCCAGCATGTTTGGTGTGGAGCTGGCCTGGACCACCACAGTGACTGCACAGAGCCAACCGTGAAACATAGAGGTGTGAGTGTGTTGATATGGGGCTGCATGAGTACAAAAGGTGTAGAGATGACATTTAGAAATGGCACTATGAACGCAAGTTTGTTTACCCAAATACAGGATGAAAAGATGACTCCCAGACTCCAGCAGCTTGGCAGGAGAGGAATTTTCCAAACATGACAGAGTTTGTAAAGAAGCAGAAAGTCAAAACTGTGACCCGGTCAAATTTGTCACTGACTTGAACCCAACAGAAAACCTCTGGAGTATGTGAAAGTGGAAGGACGAACAAAACAAAACCAGCAAACAGCAGAGAGCAGCTGCAAAGAATCTCAAAAGAGATTGTTGAATCCGTCAACAAAAATAATGGTGGACAAACAAAATGTTAAAAAGAATAAAAGAATGAAATCTCACTAATGAAGAGTATACATGAATTTCTCTTAGGGGATAAATAAAGTATCTATCTATCTATCTATCTGTACTGACTTTTGTTGCAGATGTTTCTTGGACCTTTTGTTTCTGTTTTTCTTTTTTTTTTGTAGTGGTCTGTTTTTATGCTATGGTTTATCAAATGACTTATGGCCATTTACAATAAAAAAAAAACAGAGCCCTGTCTATACTTCCCTCATCTGTGTGGCCAATAATTTTTCATCTGCCCATATTCACTAATGTCCGCTTGGACCGCTGCCCAAAAGGAATGACCATATGGACTGTACGTACATTCCTAACATGCTGCCAAACGTGTGAACTAGTCTGTGTGTGTATCTATATCTGGCCATTAACATGTTGTGAAGTGGGTTCACAATCATCTAATGTATATCAGTGTATATAAATATGATAAAATGCATTAGATGCATGCGCACTACATTCTGTGTGTGTGTACATGCGTGTGTGTGTGTGTGTGTCTGCAGGGGAGGGGAGCGGTCCAACTGAGAATAACTGTTGCAGCCTATTGCAACATTTGTTCACAGGAGCATGAAATATTACCAGACAGATGTTCACCAAGGGCATACACTTTCCTAAAAAGATATACTGACTCGCAGCCTCACTCACTCACACACTTGCACACACACACACACACACACACTCTCTCATACAGACATACACACACACACACGCAAGTTGACACAGTGACACTGACACAGAGTGACACAGCTTTGGAGAAATAGATGGCGGGGATGACGACAGCCATAATACAAACCTGTCTTTGGGCGCAGGATGTCATCCAACAGCATAAAGTGATACTGTAGGATTTCCACTGCTGCAGGAAATTCTGGAATACAGAAAGGTTTATTGAGAGTAATTATGGCCAAGAGTAGATAAGTGTTGTATGAAATAAACATGCTCAAGATTTTGTTACTTCTAGAGCTTTTGAAGTAGTTTGTCCTGAGGGTGGCCATGGAGAAAAGGTCATTGGGACATTAAAACCAAAAGACTTTATCCCCAAGGGACCATGAATGTTCTCAGAATATGTCATTGTAGTATGCATATCAGCTACTTTATTTTCTGTGCAATATTGGGGGTCACAGAAGATATGGATTCATCCTCTTTCGACTATGACTATCCAGTACATAGCAGCTTGGCTGTTAATTGTCAAGATCCATCCTCAGGCTCCAATGCTAGTGGGAAAAATGTCATACTTTCTCTGCCATGGTTTTAATGTGAGTGGAGCCGCTTGAGAGCAGATTCATCTCAGTAGATATGAGGCCTGAGCGACAGTCTGAGCCAACAGTTTAAACAACCCCCTCTGCCTTTGCTGAGCTACGCCTGGCTGCCTTTTAAGCAAGACACTTCAACTGCAGTTACACCTGTCAACTTGTACAGAAGATAGGTCACACAGGTGAAAGAGAGGGCCAGTAAAAATGTGAAGCATACTGCTGCTGTAAAAGAACAGACATGTTCAGAAAGCCTCCCCTTGATGAATGTAGTGGGAAATTGATTATAGATGAAAATGGCAGCAGAAGAGCAAGCAGCGTTATCAGCAGCTGATCTTTTACACACCGTGCTTTTCTGCTCATATCCCATTGAATACTTTTTATGCATTTAATCCATTTCCACTTTTTTAAATGTGGAATAATGGAAATCAATTTGCAGGGGCTTGAACTTTTCTATAGCCAAGTAGGCTAATCCATCACACTAAACTGTATGTGGGTTTTCATTTTTGTTACAGATCTGAGAGCTCTGAGACATATAGCAGAGTGAGAGCCTTGTCCATAAAGCAAACATACCCCCAACCATACTTCCCCCTTTAAGACCCAATCTGTAAAACCCTAGAGGTGACCAGAAGGTCAGTTAAGGCATTTTCCAGCAGCATTACATTCATATTCAACTTTTGAATTAGTTTAATAATAAAATCCTATCATTTGCTTTTGGTTGAGATTTCAGCTGCATCTCTGTGTTCATCAGCAGCTGGAATTTGCTCTGTTGTCATGGAGATACCCTAGCTGAGATAATTTAGCTGCTAGCTAAGTATAGAAGTTATGTAGCAAAATTAAATTTCTAGCCCACCTTATGCCTCGGCCCGAGTCTGGCCCATATACTTCCACATCTGGGCAGATTCCGGCTGTTATCTTCCGATATTGACTGATAGCCGGAAGATGTTCTGTGTGCGCTAGAATTGATCCAGATAAGGAAGGAACATCTGACAATCATGCTGTATATGTGACAGATTCGGGCCATGAAACTGGGTATATACTGGGCCAAAAGAAAATAAACATGTGGCCCGATTAAGGGCCGGATTTATTTTGCTATATGGAAAGTAAACCACTTGGTTAAGCCTGAAGTTGAATATTAGTCATAGTCACAGTTTGAAGACATGAATCCCAGCCTCCAAACCCTTATTTATTTTCTCGGCATTGCATTAATATCACACTACATCAACTGGAACTGACTGTTGCCAACATTTCATCACCTAATTTATATGGACAGTGTTGCTCTGTCAGTTCTTTTGTACTCATATGTACTGTATGTGTGGAAAATGGAAAATATTCTGTTTTAATTACTGTTTGTCTCATGGGGTTAGTATTCAGTATTTTGAAATTTAATTTCTCTTCCCTATTTCCTTGGGCATAAAGAGAAATGTTAGCCTGATGTGGAAAACAGTAATAAACTCTTCCTCAGTCTCGCCTCAACTCTTTCACTCTGGTTATTATTATTCCCTTATCTTGTCTCGACTTTCCTATCTCTGCATTCTGTGCCTCGCCAGTTTTCTCATTTAATGTTTCACATCATTCTCTCCCCATTTTCTTTTCACCTCTCATCCTCTGACTCCATCTCTCTTGCTCCTCTCCTCTTCAGGGGCATCAGGGTAAACACGGTCCAGACAATTTTGTCTCGTTAATGGAGCTGTCAAGGTGTAGAGGGAGTTGTTAGCCTGCCTTGTTAGCGAGGAGGAGTGGGTGACTTCTTTGTTTACAGATCAGTGCCGTTGCACTTGGCTAGCTTGTTAGCGACGCTGGAAGAGGTTGCTGTGTTTTCATGTTGGCCAGGAAACCCCTAGAGTCAGCCTCTGGCCCTCCACCTGAAGGAAATCACTCACAACAACAACACATTTCACTCTTTTACTAAATACTGTCTGATTGACCAGTGAAGGCATCCTGAGGTTTGCGTTTCACATGTAACACCCTGCCCTAGTCAAAATATCTGGCCAATGGATGTTACTTATCAATGTCAAACATTAGGCAAACTTTTCTAAAACTAGAATCACCACCTTGCAGTTTTATGCCTCTACCAACCAGCTAAATTGCAGGAAATATGGTCATAATCTCTCCTTCCTGTCATATCAAGATGCTGATTACACAGCATGATTGTTGCACAGGTGTGTTTTGGACTGGTCACAATAAGACACCACTTTCAGTAAAAACTTCGTAAACTTGGGTATGATTTCATGACAATATATTACAGATTGTAATTTATCCCAGAGGAAGAATATCAACAGTTTTTGTAACCTCTTTACCATCTTCTAGTGGGTAAAACTTCCACATGTGGACAATTGGAACAGTTTGGGTAAGCTGACCCAAATGAAGACAGTCGGAGCATATTGAATTAAAGGCTCTTAACTAAAAATCTTGAAAGCTTGTTGGCAGTGCAAAGAGGTAAAAGTATGAATACTGATGCTGGAAGGCAGATCAGGTTGCTGGTCTAAAAATGGCAACAAGTCCTCAAACCTCAAAAACTTAATGAAGGAATGAGGGACAGGTGTGCAGAGAGGAGCAGCATCAAGTCCCGAGCACAGGTTGGAAATGACAAAGTCTTGAAAGCTCCATGGAAATCCAAATGTCCGGGGGGAAAAGACGACAGAGCAGGTGTCATTAAGACATAAAAAATATCAAAATCTAATACAATGAAATTCACTGAGCAGATTTTTGCTCCCCAGAAAATGAACCCTTTCAATTTTGTACACTTTCCTTTTGAACCACATTGAATACAAAATATCACACTTGCACATATGATAACAATATAAAGGAGCAGACGTGTTCAAACCAACAGAGCATGACAATTTCTTTTTAAATCTTTTTTTTTGTTATTATTTAGGGTCTCCCAGCCAGAACTCAAACCCTGGTTATGTGGTATGCACTTTAAACATTAGGCTTCCAGATGCCCCAGCAACCCAAATTTAATTATTTTAATTAACTCTTTTTTAATAACCTTTACTGTTAAGATATAAAATAAATTAAGTAAATAATTACAATGTTTGTTCTACCAATACTTTTCCACTTTGCAGTGTCATCACTGCCATAATTCATATGATTAATATCTTCAGACAAGTAATTAATTATCCTGTCAGAGCAATGGCCTCCCAGCCGAAAATTATCCTCTAAGTCACATTATATATTGTGTTACCGCATAATATGGCATAAGACAACCACCATCCATACTAAGAAAATATAACAGTAATACAGTGTAATGGGAAAACACTGCCCCACACAATATACAACAATGGCTTGGTATCATAGTATAAACATAATAAAGCAATAGATCATAGTATATGTTTGGATAACTTCAGAGCGCATATTGTGGAGTGGAGGAAAGTGGAATTTTCTTCAAGGACTCCACACGTAGCCTTGACTGAAGTCACCATCACTGGTGCGTCACAGCTTTGTTAGCTTCATATAGTGATTATCGTCTGTCTTAGTTCACGCAGCTCATCATTGCCTTAAATAGAGACATAGGGCACAATCTAACAAAACAGACACCAACAATGTAGATCCACTCTGTATGGCACCAGAAGCCCAGTCAAAAGGGAGCATATACATTCCTTTCAACCTTTAAAGGATGTGGTCCTATGACAACATGCCCTGTTTGTCACAGGTTGTTATATTGTTAAGAGAAGCAAGGACATAGTAAAATACAAAAAAAAAAAGAGAACAGCAAATTACATATGCAGTCCAGAGATGTTCATGAATCACAGAATGAAAGTCAGAGTCAAGGCTAAAGTCCCCACAATGGTTCAGACTTACAACAACTTGTATATCTAGAGAAAATCCACAGTGCTAATAAATAGCCCAGCTTTCTACAAATGGATTTTGGAAGCAATTCTGTTGGTGCTGGTGTTTGCAAAAGAAAAAAAAAAAAAGCAGGAGTTGAGATTGAATGGTTGCCATGCTCCACTGTAACTACACACTGTGTTCTAGGTGATATTATGGTCAGTGCAAAATTACAGTAGGTGGTTCATAATGGTACATAATGGATGCTGTGAATTTTCAGAGGCATGTGCATTCGGCTGGGGGCTTATACTGGTTGTAAATTTGTTTATAGCCATCCCACCAGCGAAAACCTGTTCACGCTGTTCCATGTCACCACACAGGAACCACAGCGCAAAGCACATTAATTTAAAGGTCCCATATTGTATAGAGGTAGATGTCCATGTCCTTTTTGATCATAAAGCAAGTCTAGCTTCTATATTAATACTGGGAAAGTATAAAAGCGCTCAGTCCACAGAGAAATGCACACAGCCTGTATTCAGAAACTGAGGCTTAAATCAAGCTGTCAGGATTTCTGTAACTTTGTGATGTCACAACAAAGCAGTCACCACTCTCAGTCATGCCCCAAGCCCCGCCCACCTGGACCCACCATCCAACTTTGCAGGATTTAGTTTCTCTGAGTGTTTACCTGAAATCTGCTAAATTCTTACTTAATCATTCAGAAAACAGCTGACCTGTTGTCACTAGAGCCCCAGGAAGAAGTCTGAGAGAGGAGATGTAAAACTACAGTGACACATATAGATATAAAAATGTTCTATTTTAGGAGTAACAAGTGCATTCATGCAATATATTAAATCACTGCACAAATCTGCTTCTGAACTGTGCTGCAGTAAAGTAGAATCAGTCTCAACTAATGTTTCCATCAACATTTATTGCATTTTCTATTGACAAATGGTGATGCAATACCTGGTTATAATGTAGAATATTCTTCTTTCAATTGTAATTTATGTAATACCTGGCTATTATGCTTTTTTTCCCCCTTCTTAATTCCTCCATTTTATTTTTCTCCTCATCTGTCTCTGCTCATATCTTTTTCATTATCTCTTTCGTTTTCACACTCTCCCTCCTCCTCCTCTCCATTGCTCTGTCTTTGAAACCGGATCAACCTCTGAGGACTCAGGAGAGCTCTGTGATCTTGTTTGTCTGCCCGCTTCTCCATATCCAGCTCATTAGTCCTGATGTAAAACAACTCATGTCACTACTAAGTGAGTTTGGCAAAGTGATGTGGTTTCCTTTCACCGAGACGAGGAATTAAGAGCACTGTCTCCTGGAAACACAGCAGGTTTTAAACATACACTGTGGTGTTCCCAGTGGAGTTAACATGAAAACAAGAGCAGTTACAGTTATTGTAACCTCTCTCAGAGACTGAGCTTCATTTCCAATCTCTACTAACATTTGTCAGCTGTGATGAAATATTAGACTATTTAGCTTTCTGTACCAACTGTCCCCAAGTGGCAACCTCCAGAAATGAAAAATGAAGCCAACACAGAAGTGCCAAAAACTGCAGTGCCTTGAATGACCACTTTAATCGGACCAGTCAATCCCCATAAACTCACATGTTAATATGTCCAACTTTACAGCAGATATAACACATTTGCAGCCTGGTACAAAAAAACGGTTTTGGTCTCTACAGCTAATTTCCTCCTTCATGATAACTGGATGGGGGTGAATTTTTATATAATTCACTTGTTTAAATCTTTTTAAGGCCTTGGGTGCATAATTGAGGGTGTGAACGCTTTGAGTGATAGGTGGGTGCCATCACAGTTGGCTGTTTGCTTGGTGTCACCTCAGCCAGTTGAAATCACTGAATGTGACCTCTCAGTCGCGTTTGTGGTGTTGTTGCCTATTTGGAGGATTTTTCATGCAAATATCGGACAAAAATTATGACTTGTTCTTCAGCTTATTTACTAACAGAACATGTTAGTCTATGCTCCTGTTTTTTGAGGTGAGTGAATCACTAGTATAATTTTCTTTATATGTTAGCACTAATTCACAGGTATTGGTGTCTGTGCTCACCATACCTGGCTTGTTAGCTTAGCTTGTCAACTAGCTAATTAGCCAGCAAATGAATTAGTCTTGGATTAGCTTTCGAGCAAGATGCCCGGATGCTAACGTGAATATATTACATGTCTTTGCCCATTCTTTAATTACCTGGGAGTTAGGCGGACTCACTGCCAAGATAGTGATGGCGGAGCAGCCCACTGAGCTTCAAAACTGCTCTTCAGAAACCTGTGGGTGACATTTCATCCATCTTTATTTACATTCTATGACTGTACCACATTAGCAACAGCTAAGTGCATCAGGTTTTGTTCCATTTTCTTGAGGTTCTTAAAAGCAGTTTGTGGAACTAACATACACTCATTAAATAAAAGGGAGATGTGCCAAAAAGTAAATTACAAACATTTATTATAACATACATTGATGGTCCAGCCAGAACAGCATTTAAAAACAGCTAAATATCAGAGAAAAATCTAGATGACCAATAGAAAAGCAGCTTTACACTGTTGACCTTGAAGAAAACAGGGAGAAGAGGAGACTAAAATAGAGGAAGGTGTGAATTTTCACAGATAGCTAAAATGACAATCATCCAGTTCATCTCGATATGTCAAGGGCATCTGAACTTACTTTAGATACTTGAAGACACTTTGCCTCTCATCTGGCTGGTGGGGACTCACAGGCTTTTAACCTCTTTTGTGTCCTTCACACTTTGAAAGTTGCCGCTGTCCTCAAAGAAATGTACATGAGATGATGCATGACTCAACCTATAAACCACTAACAATGTAGTCCTGTCATCTCCTTCCAAGCAGTTTAACACCCACTGACACCCTGACTCATTCCACTCTAGGGACTGTCATGTGAAAGCGGGGTGGAATAACAACACATATGTGACCTCAGTGACTCCCAAGGTGTAAGGGCCAGGTGATGCTCAAAAATAAGTCATTTTTATGACATGTTGTCCGACCGCGTTCAAAGACAGAGGTGTTTATCCCCGATCCAAACAGCCAGACTCGACAGCAGGGTGAGGGGGACAGAGATGGGATAGACACATCATTTATAGTCTCCTGGAACACATCCATATGTTAGTAAGCACCCAAAATAGTTGTGTAATGAATTAAAAAAAAAAAAAAAGTTGAGAAAGAAGAAGATCAACCCTGGCTGCTTCCTCCCCTCTGCACAGTTGGTGTGGATGTTGTCAAAGTTCCAGCCCCCATTCCAGTTCCGACATCAGAAGCTGTTTAATCATTTCACAACAAGTTCTGTTGGCTCGTACTGGCAGCTTAAGAGTTAGTGGATTGGCGGATTCACTCTTTTGGGCGATACAGATAATATTTTATGACACTGTCATTGATACTAAGTTGTGATATCACATCGTTGAGAAAGAAAGTAAAGCATTCATTTACACTTTGGCCAGTCTGCTTCACTGAATACAATGTAAACACTTCCTGTTTACACACTGACATGAATGTAGATGCAAAAGAAAAAAAAAACAAAAAAACAACTGGATTACCCTCACTGAAGAAAAAGTTTTAATTCGATGATTGTGAACCATAAATGTTTACCTTAAATAATGAGTGTCTTTTCTATGATTTCAGAGTCGATTCACAGACAGAAAGTCATGTCTCCTGGAGAGAGAAACAGCTACCACATCCAAGGAAGGCAACACACGTGCAAATTACCCTCTCTTGATTCGGGGAGGCAGTGATGACAAATAACAATACAGTCTTTTTGTCTTTTTGAATACATTTTGTAGCTTGGAGCCAGTGTGCAGGTGTTACTACTTGTCTTTAGTATTGCCATAATCTGGACATTTCACTTTGGTGTGTCTGAGTCACTCACAGAAAGTCCATGTCAAAAAAGTAAAAGCCTTCCAGGTAATTTTCCAGAGGTATGCTGAGGAAGCTGGTCCCACCCCACCACCCCCCCTCATCCCACTCCCACCCCCCCGGTGGGATACAGAGCTCAGCAGTCTGTTAGTGCACCCCTAATTCCTCAGGAAGCACGTTCAACCTTTGATAATTAAGTAAAACACACAGCTACTTTTAATTAAAATGCTAACACGCACAATACTCTCAAACTGCAAAGAGGGTCACCTTTAATTAAAGCTCACAGAAAAGCCAACACACATGCATACACACAGCTTCCCTGCTACAAATTCACACCTGCTCTGGATTTCCAGAACGAATTAACTTGAATGACCCACGGCTCCACAGCAGGGATTCCTGGGAAGTCTCTGCTTTTCTTTTATTCCACTGCTCCTTCTGGCTTTTCTCTATTTTTCCTTGACCACCTCTTTCTGCTTCACATCCTTTACCTGCCAGCTGCTTCCTGCTTACACTCTTTCATCTCTGGTTTCATGCATCCTTCCCTTGATCCTTTTTCTTCTTCTTGTTTTTTCTCATTCTCTAATTTTTCTCCCTTTCCCCCTCTTTCTGTCCTCTTTTTTATTTTACTCCCTTTCTCTCCTTCTCTTTCATCCTCCTCTCCTCTCCTGCTGGCTGTCTTCTTCTCCACCCCCTCATTCTGCATTGACCTTATAGACAAGAGAGGGAGACATGTTTATGTGTGTGCAGCTTCTCCTGTGTGTATGTACGTGTACGCGGCCATGTGTGTGTGTGTCTGTGTGTGTGTTTGTGTTTAGGGGCTCATTACATTGGCAAGTTTGTGTGTTTAATTGCAGTCGTCTTTTCCTGTTGCTTTGTCTCAGAGGAGTCATGCTGCTTCCTCTGGTTCCAACTCAACAACAACAACAGCAACAACAACAACAACAACAACAACAACAACAACAACAACAAGAGCTCCAGGCTGCACACTAAAGCTTTAACACTCATTTCCAAACAACAGAGTGCCTCTGTAATGAATCTGGTGTGATGTCTGAAATCCCATGTTGTCATCAGAGCTCTGACCAGCTGAGAGTTTGCCGTTATTACGTGCCAAAACACTGACAGCTGCTCGCTTTCTGTCAAATCGGACTACTGCACGTACACATGTAGGTGAGCATGCAGCTCTGCAACATGTCGCTGCTGATGATGTAAGATGGATATGTTTGTGAGCACATCCATGAGCTCAAAGGTAAGAGTGTTTTCAGAAACACTGTAAACCACTGCATATGACAATAAACAATACAGGCTATATGGTATTGGATAGTTTTTGTTGAATGTTGATGTAAAATTAAATTTAGTGTGGAACGGGAGGGAGCTGCCAATGGACGAAAAAAGCTGCAGCTATACTATATGGTTCTGGCTGCTGCTGGCGTGGAGGCACCTTTGTCATGACTGCAGCAGGTTCTCTGCGTAAGCGTCCACAGGTTTACTCCCAGTAGTCTCCAGAACAGAGCTGCAACACCAAACATCATCATACTTTTTGGTTACGATGTAAGAAAAGCTGACAAAAATGGAGCGGGTGCAATCTGTTATTTTTGTTGCAGCCAATTTTTCTGCATCTGTCATTCATTTTGATGTTTGTAGCTTTGTAGTTGCACGTCAGATTCTAGAACATATTTGGGAGCACATTCACATCCCTGTGTGGTAGAAATGTTCATTATCACGGCTTTGACAATTGTTTTAACCTGATGTCAGAAGCTCATTTAGATCCTGATCCCATGAATTTATACAAGTGGCACCTGTCGAAAATGCTTGATGTCAGGTCATCTTTCATTTTCGCTCTCTATTTGAACACGGTCCTTCATGTAGCCTTCAACACCGGTGCAAGCCATCATATCAACATCAAAATGTCAGCTTTTAGCGCTGTGTCAGTACATGAAAAACCTGCTTTGCTCTGACTGCATTTCATCCCAACTGACAGAAGCTAAAGCTCCACTTTTATCATCACACAAAAGACACATTTAGTGACACATCCCGATGCTCAAGCAAATGTGACACTTTCACACAGTTTCTATCAGATCTTCAAAACCAGATGGACGGAGTCTTACTGTGAGTAAATGCTGTGTGGGCAGAGTACACACACTTGCATTGCAAAGAGGTGTCAATAATATTGTGTTTTTATGAAATGTAATGATGAGAGTCATAGTTAAATTACATTCCAATGAAAAATTTGGCTTTAGCTATTTTTCAAACAAGTCAAACATTGAAAATCTTTTGGGAATTTGAAAGGTAAACACTTTCCAAATGGTTTGTTCTGATCTTTACCAAGTTGGAAAATATTCAAATTATACTCAACCACATCTGGACGACAGCATCAGAAAGAAAATACAGGATAACATTTTTATTCTTTGAAGATAAAACAACTACCTGGGTAGAAAATACAGGATCATAAATAGCAGAGACTGACCTTATGTGGGTGTTACAGTACAGTATGTACAAGTGAATATGTTTGTTTCCAAAAGACATGAAAGCAAATGATATCTACATTCGAACATCCAAAGGAAACTTGATGACACAATATCTGTATTAAAAAAAACAGGTTTGTAACTAGCTGTGCTGTGTGAGCTACATCAGCTCTCACCCAGAGAATAATTAGATCTGGGGCTCTATTGAGAAAATATCTTCGCTTACAAGATGGAATCCTCCTTAGTGGCACTAAAAGAAGCTCGAAGTGTCCTCTTAAGGTCTGTTCAAAAATATTTTGAACAAAAGCAGCAACCTCCAGGGCTGAGAAATGAAGCCAACACTCAAGTGCCAAAAACTGCGGTTCTTCAAATAGCCACTCAAGGTTAGCTCCAGAAATAAACATGTTCATGGTCTGGTACTATGGTTAATTTCCCTGATACAAAACAGGTTTGTAACAAGTCGAGTTGTGTGTGCTACATCAGCTCTCACATAGGCTAGAGAATAATTAGATCCGGTGTCCTGTTGACAATATATCTGCCATTATCAAATGGAGTCCTTAACGACACTAAAAGGTTCATAGCCAATAGTGTCTTCTTATTATATGGTGAGAAAATATCTGACAGTAACTTCACTAAGAAATTAACTAAATGCTATCCTAGCTAGCACAACCTTGAGACTTTTATTAGCAGGTGAGCTACACATGAAAAATGTGAAATGAAAAAAATACAATTCAACATAAAGTTTCCAATAACAATGAGAATGTCTTACTCTCCTCCTTATAACAACATGAGCTGCATTGTTTCAGTCTACGTTTTAATTTTACTTGATTCATTTCGTTTTCATTTTTGGCCATGTGAAAAGTGCAGTTGCCATCCATGCTAGGTAAGCAGCTTTGAGTAATGCTAACACACATGGCGGTCAGCTTGCAAACACAACATGATCTATAGCACAAAATAAATGATGCTTCTAATGGCCTCAAAAAGGCTCAGGCCAGCTCTGAACAAAAACTGAAAATTACTCCATCACTCCCCACTGTAAACAGTTTATTCACACCAAGTTCTACTTTTCCGGATCATTATCAGTTGTTTACAGCCACTGGTGCCAAAGGACTGAAGCGCCATAAAGGGTGTATAACTAGAAGCAGCATAGTTGATGTCAAAGAGATCTAAAAACAAGGGACTGGGAAGGTAAACTAGAAATTAGACAGGGACGCTGCTGCTTCCTGCTGAGGCTGAAAGTGGCTTTCTCTGTAATTACCCATCTGTAGTTCCCCCAAGGTCTATAATATATTATACTTGTCTTCTGAGACCTGGTGCTCATTTGTCGGAGAGATTTCTTTTTCAGAAAGTGAACGTAGAAAATGGCCTGGAGCAACATGGGCCATAAGTGGCTTTTGACTAACTTTCAAAGTGAACCAAAAAGTACCACGACCTCTCAGGGCTTAACTTCCCAGATCCTGTTACTCAGTTTATATGGGACTTGAAATCCTTGAAATTCTGTCACTCAGCTGATTCATTTGATTGGACTCAAAGATCGTGGGGGTCATTAAAATTTGCTCTTTGAAACTTCTCATATGGACTTTTGTTTGATGTATAAGGATATACTGATGAAACCTTGCAACCTCTTCACTGTCCTCAGTGTTTCAAATGGAAGAAGAGTCTAATAGAGAATGACAGGATAAGGTCACATGGGTGTGCTAGAGAGATTATTGTGATATTTTTCAAAGGAAGGTTTCAGAACTCAAGGCCTCTTATTGGATAAAGGTTAAAATGGGTTATTTAATTAATGAGGTGTAGACTGGCAGAGGGTCAGATCTCGCCTGGATTTCTGTCCCACTTCTCCCCGGTCGCTCAGAATCTGCTTCTGTCAGTCTTAATAAAATAGTGACGAGATAAAGCAAAAGAAAGGAGATTCAGTAATACTTTTTGACCTTCATAGAGACTATCTATTTGGTGGAGTGTTTAAGGTCCTTTCTGGGTCTTTGTTAGGTCAAACAAGATTAAAGTGGGGTGGTTGCAGGATGAAGGTTAGAGAAACAAGCTTTTTGCCTGGGAGGCTGTCAGTTCAAATCACTGGCTGCAACTGACAGACACTCTCTTGAATGCTGAGTGCTATAAAAAAGTTTGCATTCACCTCAATGTTCTGCACAACTTCAATTGCTGTGAGTTTTTCCACAAAAATGCTGATCTGCTGTCTACTGTAATTACTTTACTTCTAGTTGTATATTACAACAATGAAAAAATAGAACCATGGTGAATGGTTGCTGGATATGATAACTTGTTAAAGTACTTGAACACCATGCATGGTGCTTTAAAGGTCATATATTGTATAAAGTGAGATGTCCATGTCTTTTGATTATAAAGTGGGTCTAGGTTCTATATTAATACTGTGAAAGCATCAAAGCGTGAAAAAGAGAGACTCAGAGCCTGTCTTCTGATTGGCTGAGATATTACTACATTGAGATGGTTTTTGGTTCTTAAAACCACAAATATAACTTCTTATGGATTCAAATAAAACACAGGAAAAGTGTAAAGTATGGGACTTTCAAGCTAAATCTCTATGTGAGTCAAAGAACTAAAATATAGTGGAACCACTTAGATTTATTGAAGCTCCATTTAAATCTTACAATGTATGCAAAAACAAACTTTAGGCACTGAAGTGTGCAGGACCAGGAGGTCTTCAAAAGAAGATGATGCACATGTGTGACAATGTCAACAACAGAGTGTCTTTATTCAACTGTCTCCTATAAATTGTCTCCTATAAATTACATTTGTATACAAATAATCTGCCATAGTATCTTCATTTTGAGTGAAAGACAGTGGAATTCATTAACAAAATGCTTCAAATGTTTGACTGTAATTTCAATTTAAGAGATTACAGAGAAAAAGTGGGGAAAAAAATGGAAAGTATTTAGAGAGACAGACTTATGAATAAGGCAAACATCATTGTGGCCTCTTCATGTAAAATGTTGCCATCTGGGCAGTGATACTTTCCCCCCTCTCTATTCACCCAAAACAGATCCAAATATTCATCTGTTCCACAAGCCATTACGTTTCTAAACAAGAAATGAACATAACAATTAGACAGGATGTCCAGCTGGCCCGTCTTCTCTGGTGCAAGGTGCAATACATGAGTATGAGCGTGTGTGAGCAGGTCTGTTGCTGACTCTGTATGTGTATGTGTTCGGGGATTTATGAGTATGTCACTGGTGAGGAAATGCCTTGTGATTATGCTGCCAACCAATTTCCCCACAGGCACAAATTAAGTATCTGTCTTATTTTATTATTGAGACAACAGGTGGATGATTATGATGATGTCACCCAGATTTCACCCAGTCTTCTCTGCAAAAGCACTAGTATGTTTTGAGTGTAACCTCACCTGCCATTAGACATTTAGACTTTAGATATTTGGTTGAATCTAGGTTGTGACATGTGGTACTAAAATTCAATGTCAGGGCAACGTCTAACGCCAAAGTCAATTTGACGCAGAATAAAACAACTGATGATGTTTTGTTTGTTTGAAGTTGTGTTGTTGAGAAACCAAAACCCAACATCATGCAAACTTCTCATGCTAACGCCATCTTGTATGAAATACTGACAAAAACCCATCGTCTGCTAAATGTCACAATGCCAATTAACCAACGATGGGTTTTGACATCACCAATTTTCATTTCCAACCAAAATGTAATGTCTGTTTGACGTTAGAGCCATTAAAGTCCACCATCTTTCTGACATTACATTGACGTCGAGTGCTTGCTGGGTCAGACCAAAACTATCACTGCCTTCAGACTGTACTGTATGCATGTGAGGCAGGGTGATGATAAAAGAGAGTGCTTGGCCCATAAATTACAGTAAGTAGATCAGTAAACACTCCGTTGCCTTGCAGCTATGCTAAGCCGCATGAATTTACTATGAACCTTTATGCCAAAAAAATGCCCTAAGTGACCCTGACTTAAATGAGTGCGCTATTTGATGCAACAAATTACCCTGTAAGTCTCATTTCTAGCTCTCTTCTCGATGTGTAAAGCACTCTGAAAGGCCGGCCACCTCTGAGTGGATTATAATGAGACCTGCTGTACACACACAGATAGTGAGACCTAGCTGACACTACACAGCAGCTGCCAGAGTGAAAAATAAAAGAGCAAAACACTGATTAATCAGATGAACGAACACTCAAATTTAAAAGGTAATCTGTAATTAATGATGTTGGTGTCGCTTGTGTATGGACTTTATAGAGCTGGCATATGCGAGATTGTCCATTCATGGAGGTGGTGAGAGGACATAGGCTTTGGAAATAAAAGACGAGAGTGCTCTAGACAATGAAATTGCCTCCTATTAATTGAAACCAATGTTTGTAGAACAATTCAGAAATGTTTAATGCAACAGTGTAGTGTCACACAGCCAGTTACATTGACTCTGGTTGTAGTTTCCCTCTAGTACTCCACTATATGAAGAGGTTCTCTCACTCTTAAGAAAGCTGTGCCTGTGTTGTAAAAATCCTATCGATTCATTGATTTGTTCTTTTGCTGGCATTACACTTGCATATGTGTGTGTTGCATCTGGCCATTGTATCACAGTTAAGTGCTCCCAAGAACAGGCTCCAAATATACAGTATATGAGCTTCCGCACAATATCCTTACACTAAATGCAATTTCAGAAAATTACATTTTAATATTGTGAATGGGGGGTGTCCTAATCTCCCGCATGTATTCCGATTAATACTGGTTATAATGGTTTCATATATTTACTTGTCTCCAGAGTCATGTAAATGAATGAGGGGAGTTGTCACGGTGTGTATGCTCTTATTTCAATCAATAAAGCTGTCTACACAGGCTGCATAACAGTTCACATTGTACTTGCACTATACATCATAAAGGTGTCCCAAAGTGGATTTTAGCACTCCAAGTCTATTTTCTAATGTCAGGTGCGCAATGACACTGATTGTGCCAAAATCTACACTCCATACTGTCCCTGAACACATCTTGCGCAGACACTGACAAAGCACGGAAGCTGCAGACATGCTGCTCACACTATGCTACATACACTACGCTCACACTGTCCTCTGAAGCGTAAATGGATTGAATTATTTCCTGTTTCTATGAACAGTTTTACTTTGAAGTCTGGAGACATAAATATTGACATATCGTATAATTCTCAGAATATTCGACACATTTTATCATCATGAGGGAATTAGGCATTTCCTAATTCCTGTCATTTCAGGAAGAACTGGGATTCTATCCTAAATAGTCACTCAATGGACATGATCCTATTATTGATAGAGGAAGCAGAAAATCGGTCCAATAAACTTCTGAATCAACCCCGTGATTTGCTTTATTGTCTTATCAGCAGCGTTCATGAGCAGCTCCCGCATGAGAACAAGATGAAATGTGATGAGACATAAATATTCATTGGCAGTCCAAAATGTTTGATGTCCGATGACAGAATCAGCACAGCTGGCATTAACAGACTGTCTGAATGATTGAGTGATTATCTGTGCTGGGTTGATGACAACATATTTTAGATACAGGGAAACTTTATTTTTTAAATCATTATAGTTTTCTGTTCAGTGTGTCATTGCAGAGATCCTGTCCTACTCTCCTACAGGTAGATTAAAGCGGATCTAACTGAAAATGTGTCTTGTTGAATTCAGAGGTACAGGGTCAAATACCTCTCACACTGAAAATAAATAAATACTCTAAATCCAAATCCTTGACAAATCCTTGGCAAGACAAGTACGTGTTCATATAATCACAATAATCCCAGCGTTGCCTCCACACTCTGTTTGCTGTGGCACCAGTTTGACATGTCTGCTGTAGACCTTTGTCTTGTCATTGTAGGAAAAGATCATTTAACAACACTGGTGACAGCTTTGTTGCATTTTGGTGTCCAAGCAAGTCATGCCAATGAACCACCTTACCGGGACCCTTACACTGGCACACCTAAATGGAATGCAGCCATTAATTCCACCTGTTTGACTACCTGTTACGTTTTACTGTTACTGTTATATGTCAACATTTTAACTCACCTTTATAAGGAGTCTGGAATTAGCAATAGCTATAAACGCTTTGTGCAACACATTCGCTTCATACCCTGTGTTGAAACTACGTTAAATTGCATTGTCCCTATCAAATGGATAAATAAACTAAAAATCTAATTTGAAGATGCTTCAGATAAACTCGGAAAGTAGGAATTAGTAAGCAGTTTTGTCATGTGTACTCAGTGAGCAGCCTTCATGGAATAAATAAGCATTTAATCACATACTGTCATTAACTTGCAAACACAACAATAATCTAAACCGCATTTTAACCATAACATTAACAATGCTGCTTGGGGCCTCAAAAGAGCTCACTTTTTCACTATGACGTGTCTACTCTTAAATACACATTTGCTCATAGAAAACAGTTATTCAGTTTTATCACGACACCAAAGTCGTAGCTTCTGGATTATAAAAGGCTGTTCACAGGCACTGATCTTGAAAAATTTTAATTACAAAGTATTTTGAGAGCTGATTGTGCCATCAGACTGAAGGCTCCTCTGTCAGTTTTTTTTTTGTTGTTGTCTCTCTGTCTCCGCGCACCATTCATTCTACCATTACTCTTTTATCCTCACATTGTTCAACTCTTCTCCATTCAGTGTTTAATTCCTATTCATTTATTGTTTCAGTGGTTTTGAGTGTGTTATTTCTACTCATTATTTCTGCACATAATCAACGTGAAATCAGTTACTTTAGAGGTAAAACTATCACGTAAACTAACACTGACACTGCAGTCGTGGATGTTATTTTCTTTCTCACTTGTACTCTCCTCCTTGTGTATCCTAATATTCTCCACAGTTTCACTTCCCCTCCTCATAATGTTGCCTAAATCGTCGTAATTTAACAGTCACAGCTGCTATTCTCTGGAGAGTTGTTGTGAAATTGGGATACAACAGAGAGAATGGAAAAGAACATTATACAGTTTAAATGGAAAATGTGCCTTCTTCCCCTCTTATCCTCTACTCCTCTATTCTCCTTCTTCTCTCCTCCTCTTCCTCTTCTTTCACAGCGTTGACACCACCTCCACCTCCACCACCTCCACCACCACCCCACAGATGAACAGATGTCAGTGTCTATTCTCAGCAGTGTTGTGGACATTTGGGGATATGACGGTGTTGTGTTTTAATAACCCTGCTTTTCAGAATCAATTCAAATCTCATCAGCCTGAATGAAAAGTGACAGAGAGACGGAGGGGACCTAAAGTTTGTTTACAGCTGTCTGGGAGCTGTCCAAAACAATCGTCTGACCTGTCCCGGGTCAGTTTTCACCTCATTACGTCCCCTCCTCCTCCTCCTCCTCTTCCTCCCCTCCCTCCTCCTCTCTCAGATGTTTCTCTCTCTGTCTGCTCATATTGCTCATTTTCAGTTTTGCCAAATCGTTTCTGGCCTCATTTCACATTTTCGTCTGTGATATGCAGGAGCCAACAGCTAATTGAGCAATTCAGAATGTTTGTGTTATGAAAAGATAAAAATAAAAACAACCTTGAGCTGGAACAAATAATGTGAACAAGATTATTTGTTTGGATGACCTTATATTGTGGAGAGACCAAATTTAATACCTACCAAGAGCACAAATATCTTTCCTTGCAATTCATTCAAAAATGGCTCGTTAGCTACAAGTAACATACCCCTTAGCTCTACTAACTACTAGCAACTGGGCTAATTAAGTTGGAAGTTGTCAGTAAATTCAGAAGATAAAATAACACCAAGACAGATCCAGTCAAAGCCTAGTGGACCTGTTGTTGTCAGGGTATCCGACATAGACAGTCAAAACAGTTTATATCCTGTGTTGTACAAATCAGCATTTAGTTTCTTTGAATCATTACAACAATCTTCTGCTGAGGCTGCTGTGTATTTGGTCACAAACCAAACCAACGAGTTGCCAAACCAACAAGTTGCCAAATTTAATACAATTTATGGGGCATGAATGTGTTAACAAATTGTCACAACAATCCCTGCAATAGTTGTTGAGATTTCATTCAAATACACAAATGTCAGCCTCATGGTGGCGTTCCTCTGGGCACCGTGATTGTATTTAAGAAAATAACCAGTGGACGTCATACTTTATTTAAAAAGCTGTAATCACTGTGGTTTAAAAGGAACTATGTATAAGTTTTGCTATTGCTACATAGCCAATGTCAGCATTAACAGCTGTTTACTTAATCGTCTAGAAGAAACCTTCCGAGTTCAGTATCAAACTTCATTCCTTTACTGACCAAGAGCTGTCTCCAGCTGTGGAAAGCAAGACCAATGTTAACTTTTGTCTGCATCACATATTTTCTTCTACTAAAGTTAGCCTGCTAACCAGCTTGCCCTAGCCTGTCTCCTCACTTTCCCACAGCAACTCACTGTAGCTTCCAATCTGCCCTGAGGAAGTAGCGCTGCTCAGAAAGCGTTTTATAACCTTTAAAGACAATGATGGCTGAAGCTTTTGTCAAGCGACAATGACCACCACCTGTTCCCGGCAAGAAGCCACCTTTGGCGGCAGAGAAAACTTACAAATAGCCCTTTTAATATTGGAGTCAGAAGTGCTTCAACTGGCTGCTACATGTTAATTTCCACTATCAATATGAATTTTAAAACAATCTGCCCAGAAACAAGAATTTATTTAGTTTATTTAACACGTCGTAAGGGTTTCACTACCTTACTTCACTTCTGTTTGGCAAACTCCTCATACTGGTCAATTCAGTTTGTTTGTTTTTTTTTACCATTTTCCCTCTGCAACAGAATCTTACCAAACTGTCCTTTCTTCCTTCCTTCCTCCTTCAGTAAAACACTCCCGCTCTCTGATTCCCTCTTCATCATCCCCCCTGACTGAATTGCAGCAGCAATAAAACAGTCTCCTAGTTTACTCTCTCTCTCCATCTCTGACGAATGCTGCCTCGACCCATCGTTTACTGCAGCATTGTGTTTTCTACGTAAACTGCACAAGCAACTAAAATGGTCTCTCCCATTGCCCGTGTGCTCAACAAAGAGCAAAGTCCTTTATTTTCCTTTATCTTTAATAATTTCTTTTCCTGTCAACAACAGAACTGAAAGGTACAAGTAGTTATAGTTTTTTTGTCAATAGAACGACCGTCTCTCTCATTCACTGCCAATCTCTCTTGTTCTCATCAACTGTCTTGTTGTCGTAACAGCCATTATATCAGTCTTTTTCTTCTCCACATCTGCTGGAAAATTAAAATAATAGCCAGAAAATACTCTTTACTTTTTCCTCTTTCATATTGAGCTCTCTTTGGTGTGTACACAAAGCAAGGCTCTCACTTTTTGGGACCAGGTTGGAACCAACTTTTTGCTTCCTCACCACTTGAACTTCAAGAGCAACACATGTGTCACATGTAGCATGAATACTACCAGTATGTACAGTAGTGGAACTCACCAAACATGCTGGAGTGACAGAAGAGGAAGTCTATATGATCAGGATGCACCAATCCAGGAGCTAATGTGATAAAACGACTTTTCCGAAGGGTCGCTGGGAAATGGGACAGTGCTGCATCTTGACCTTTCGACCAGCAATGGCGTGTTTTGACTACACCAATATTTGGATGGAGAAAACAACTGGAACAGGTATTTTAACTCACATCTGAAAGTGTCAGTGTGTGTGTGTGTGTTAACCTTGTGTCTCATTGACAAATACAACAAAACAGCCTCTGAATGTCATGATGCATTCAGGAACTCCTTGTCTACTTCTAAATCTAAATAATTTAACTTATATGTTACCCAAACCCAAGTATAAATATGTGTTATAAATTGGACCATATGAGTTATGACATTTATCATGCACATGGTGGAGAGTTCAGAAACTGGAACAAAGGCAATCTTTATGTCTGCATCACCTTGCCCAGATTAGGGAAACCATGGCACCTTCCTGGGGCCAGACCTGGGAGGGGAGCGCCCGGTGACCAGGCCTCAGCCGATGGGGCCCGGTCGGGCACAACATGAAGAAATTACATCGAGCCACCTCCCTTTGGGCCCACCACCTGCAGAGACAGGCATCAGGTCGGGGCGTGATGCAAGCCAGGCAGCAGGCTTTATAGACTATAGACAACTAGCAAATAACACATAATGTTAAATGGATTCTACTAATATACATACTGCTTATGAGGCTAAACAGTGCAGTTCACATTGGGATTCTATTCCTTACATCCTGCTGTGGCTTCTCATAGTTCAGTTTATGTATAAAAAAAATATTACTAATAACCACATTGGTGCGGATTTCAGAAAACAATGATACATTATTCCTCCCTCCATTACCACTACTTTCAAACTTTGCAGTGTAGCCCTGAAAATGAATGAGAAAAGTTGATATCAGATGTTTAATGATCACTGGCACTGCGCTCACATTTACATGTTAAATATCCTAGGTCACTGTCCGAACCATCAACTCATCATGATTTAATACAAGCTGATTTTTAGCTGTGACAGTTAATTTTTCAGATAATCCAATGGATTTTTAATGATTTTTTGAAGAAGTATGATGATTTCACATAGTAACAACTGGACTTTCACTTGATCTGAGAAATTAAAAATCCCAAAAATTGGAGCGATAATGCTCCATGCAACAACTGCCACGTCCATGCCTTGCAGTTCTAGTACCATGTACTAGCTACAGGAAGCATAAATGGTCAAATTTAAGATTAAATTTACGACAAGTTTACAACCTGATGTACATTGGTTATTGGATGCTGAGGGTTTCTGAGGATACTTCAGTTGTGTCCTCCAAATTCAGGCAAAGGTGGCTGCAGTGGACGAGTTTTTAAAATGTGGCCATCAGGGGGATCAGTCCCAAATGTGGAGACAGCTACAATCTAGTTTGCCCTGATTCTTCCAGGTTCACGGTACACTGCAGCCACAGCCTCTCCTCATTTTATAAAGTGTAGCAAAACACAGAAAACAGAAATTTTTAGTTTAATCACTTCTCTAAGGTAACCACAAAGCCAGCTGCTACCATTTTGCCATAAACTGTTTGTGTGTGTGTGTGTGTGTGTGTGTGTGTGTGTGTGTGTGTGTGTGTGTGTGTGTGTTTTTATTTGTTTTGGCATCCCAGACAAATTTAGCACCGACGCAGAAGAAACAAGCTGTGTCTGCAGGCTGCAAGCCTTCTGACAATTAGTGTCTTCACTCCACTCCTCTCTCTGTCTGTGCTTCCTGTCTCCACCTCCCTCATCTTTCACCGCCATTTCATCTATTTCGGTGCTTTTTTCCCAGGACATGTTTACAACCTGCAGACATTATAATCTTTAGTTGCTTTCACTATTTCTCTGTCTTAATGCTTGATTTCAGTACAGTCACCGTAACCAAACAAGATCATCATTTAAAAAGACCGCAGGACTGTTTATCTGCCTCCTCAGCAACATTTCACAGTTCCAGCCACTGGCTGGGAAACGGGGGTTCTTGCTAAGACAGATGGTGGAGGGAGTGAAAGACTGAGGGTGGAGAATCCTCTCAAACAAAAAGGGAAAATCAAGTGTTGACAGATGTAAGATGCTGAAGTTGCACCTGGAATCTCAGTGTAATTAAATCAAAACACACAAATCAACACACAGTGTATAAAGCGCTGAACCATGTTAATATCATTATCATTAAGAGAGAGGTGCTCCCCAGACAAAATGGTTTTACAGATTATATTTTGTACAATAATTGTACCATATACTACTTTCCCCATTGAAGTGAATGGGGAAATAGTGTTAGGTTTTTGGACTTCGCTTGTATGTTAACTATTGCTTTACCTATTTTGACCCAAACAACCATTTTTTGACCTTACAGGCCTTACAAAACACATTTTTGGCCATAACTCACAAATTCATACACTAATTATGACACAATTTAGCTGATGATTGATGATGATAAAATGCTTAGTCTTAGTTAAAATCCTAATGTGGGGCTCAAAACTGAGATCTGAATCAAAGATGACTTGGTTTTTCATTTGATTACTTGGGTTTAATGCCAATGTTTGCAATTTCACATTGAGTTTCTCTCTCTGTCAAGTAGCTTAGTTAGCCTATGTGTTGAATTTATAAGCAGTTGTTTATTTCCTGAGGAATTTCATTGAGTGAAGCTTTCTCTATTAAAATCCAAAAGAAAGAATCAATTTATTTTTCATTCATTTTGAAATGTAACCATGTCTGCAGACATATTTCACATAAAAATGTCAATGTTTTATTTATCTACATGTAAGCATACAATATGGAAAAATACCAATAATATTTCTGCATAAGAACTTCTATAGAAAGAGATTTTATTTTATCCAGTATTAAATTAGATCCAAAGTCCCTGCAGGAATAATTGAGACACAAACCTCCAAAGAGACGTGCTGAACATCACTGAGGTCTATAAGAGATACTGCTTATATAATTAATGTCAATCTTATAGCCTTCATTGGAGGTCACCGAGGACTGTTGCGAAACCTCCCTCAGACAGACAGGTTTTCATTGACAGGAGAGACATCATTATGTAAGAAAAGTTCTGAATTCATGAAGTGAATGCTGCAGAGTTCACTTCATTTTTAGCTCAATTCCAGGTGTCATTCATTACTGAGTCTCATTTATGCAGAACCCTTTAAGACATTCAGATTCAGTTTAATTCTGTTTAGCACCACTGGTGAATTTTAGTAGCAAGTCTTCAGAACCTAAATGACCAGCGGGGCTGTTTCCAGCACAGGCAGAGACAGGATTACAAACCCTCCCAACAAACAAGACAGTGCAAACTGATCGGCCTGGCCAAAGCACAGCTCCATATGAGCAGACTGAACGATCTGGAGCTGAACCACTTCTTGTGGAGTTGATTGGATGATGAGTAGCAGGTGTGCAGGTGCACTGGTGAGACAGAGACCAGGAAGCCACGCCCAGCAGGACACACACACACACACACAGACAGATAGAGAGACAAACTGGGAACAAACAAGACTCATTAGGGAGGGAAAAACAACAGGGAAAACAAAAGGAAAGGGAGGTGGAACCTGCCAAACCATAACAGGCATAATTACTATGGCCACTAGAGGGCGTTAACAACAAAACGTAACTATGGTTTGAAATGAGCTGCTTGCACAGATGACCTATGACCTCTGTTGTTGATTTTTTTTTTTTGTTTGTTTGTTTGTTGTTTTTTTTTACAGGAGGATAATCTGTTTAGCATATTTCATTTATAAAAACCTAAACCCAAGTAAACAAGTGTTCAGATGTCTTGTTTTACTCTAACAATACTTTACTGCAGGTTTAAAATCAACATAGTGTTTTTCTGCCAACCAGTTATCAGACCATTCACCAGAGTATCTCATCACCTCTCTCTCTCTCTCTCTCTCTCTTCTTGGTTATTGTTGATTTTTTTTTTCTCTCATGAATAATTTACTCAGTCAACCAAACATAAGTCACTGCAGTGCAATGTATTAAAAAAGCAGGTTCCTAGCAGCTGAGTAGGTTAATTGTTAACCTGCTAACGAGGTCAAATCCCATTAAGTTGAGTGACATGAAATCAATCCTCAGCTATACATAGAATTGTGGTTTTCCATTATATATATTACACCTTAAGTTTTCATATTTTCACATTATAATCTGTCATCTTCATTGCTAATTTCTGCCTTTATATTTTGCACAATGTAAGAATCATAAAAAAAGAAAAAAAAACTCTCCTGGTTTAATGATTATGAAATGTGACATTCATGAGGTAAATTCTCTTGACATTTCGCATCTTGTCAACTGGTGACAATGGATTCTCTCCTGCTTTTGTCCCCTTGGTCCGGTTCCCATCCCAACAACTTGTCACTCATGTTGACGAGCTGTCAGCCAGCCGCGCGTGGTAACCGGCATCTATAAAGCCTCCACGGACATTCAGGAGGCAGTTGATCTGCAGTAAATAAAGATGCCGGTGATGTTTACTTTGCTCTTCCCTTTTTGTTTTTTTTCACTTTATGATTTCTTTTCGTGTCAATTTTGAGCTACTGGTGGCATCTTGTTAGCCTCCACCCCAACATTCCTAGAATCATTGTGAAGGGGATTTTTTTTGGATGCCTATAAGAATATATACTCTTTTCTTTTATATTATAATGTAAAATAATAACATCTTTGGAGCTTGTTAACATCCATCAGAGTTTCTTACATTATAGGTGTGACGTTTATGCTGCATATTGGTGGAATTGCATAATTACCTGTAGTTCCCAGCTGCATTGGGAACTCCTTAGTTTTTTGTTTCAGTCATATGATCAACAAATAAGACACCCTCCATGTTTTCAAATTCCATCGATTTACAGTTATACTTGCAAACATATTTCAATCTAAATTCCGTGAACCAAACGCGTCAACATGTCAACTAAGGTATTAAACAACCAAAACTTGCAGCTGTTGCTTTCGAGGGCGTGAGAAAAGTGTAAGACACAGGAGAAGCTCTCAACATGCATCTGTGCTTCACACTACTTGTTTACTTCTGAGGGTTTCCCTATCCCACAAATAAATTTCAACAATATATATTTGCGTCAACCTTCTCCCACTGAAATCAGAGGGCAGAACATATTGAATGACATCTTGTCTTCAAAAAGAAGTTTTGAAGAATCCTCAGTATTGAGGATCCATGATCTCTCTGGGTGACCAGTAGGAGTCAGGACAGCCTTTCCCTCTTCTTGCTGCAGTGTCAGTGTTGAGCCTGTTGGAGTCCAGAGACTGACAGACTGACTGATGAGGAGTGGCCCTGTGGCTGACACAGCCATACACTTCCTCAGCCAGAGTAATGGAATGGAAACAGATCAGACATGCTGTGTTGTTCTGCCAGCCATGATCCATTTAACACACGACATTCAGCCTCAGGATGTGATTCTTTTCCTTAAAGAGAAAATAGCTTCTTAGTGGCTGAGACAACTCTTGTTGTTTCGGGGATCGTCTTCAAAAATATTTGTAAGATTTTGAACAAATAAAAGGCACTTTGTTTGTCTCCTGCACAATATGGAGCAGGGGTCCCCAAACTACGGCCCGCGGGCCACATCCGGCCCGCCAAAGCAATTGGAGTGGCCCACTTAACGATCCCAGACAATCCCTCTAAACATCAACCAATTTTTATTAAATTGCATTTTCCTATCATAACATCATAACATATCCGTACTTAAAGGTTGGCATTCTAATTAAAATTGACCATAGTTATGAGCTATTTATAGTTAATAGTGGCTCATCTTCACCTCCTCACACAATGGTATATTCTGACGTGACTTTGATCGTGACCGAGCCAGCGTCAAGCTGCAAAGTTCTGAGGTGGGAATCTGTCATGAACGTGGTTGTGTCCTGCATAAACTTGATCAGAGCAAACGGACTTAAACACAGGCAGTTCCAAGCCTTTCTCTCCGAGCTAGAATCAGCCCACGGAGACGTGCTTTACCACACTGAAGTCCGCTGGTTAAGCCGGGGCAGAGTTTTGAAGCGTATTACGACCTGCTACCCGAAATCAATGCCTTTCTCCTGACAAAGGGAAAAACTGTCCCAGAGCTGATCGACACAGAATGGAAATGGGACCTCGCCTTTATTAACAGATGTGTCAGAAATTTTAAACGGCCTCAACTTGCAGCTCCAAGGCAAGGGAAAACTAATCTGACATGTATTCCCACATCAAAGTATTTGAGCTTAAACTAGCGCTGCTTATTGGACAGGTGCAAAAACAGGCATTGCGCCCAGCAAGCAGAGCTAGCCGCCCGGCGGCCCAGTGGCCCGCCGGCGCCCCCCCTGGCACAGGCATTGCGCCCAACAAGCAGAGCTAGCCGCCCGGCGGCCCGCCGGCGCCCCCCCCCGGCATTACCATCAGTTTGTGTTGTTATTTTCTATAAAATAAATGGAGTATCTGTGGTACTTCAAATAAACACATGTGAAGACTTTTTATTACTTTTTTTTGCAAATCAACAAGTGGTGCCAAAGCCAAACGAAGGCCAGCTACAACAAATTATCATTGTAATCTCCACAATAATACTGGTTGTCACCCTGGCCCATATCATTTCCTGTTATAGACTAACCCCGGCCCCCCATCTCAGAAAGGAAAGTTGATGTGGCCCCCACTGAAAAAAGTTTGGGGACCGCTGATATGGAGGGTTAATCACAACAAATGCATACATTTATGTTTTGTATCTTGACTATCCTATCATCTTACATATCATATATTTAATACATCTGTGATTGTTTTCATATCTTTATGCACTGATGCACTCTCTGCTAGATGTTCCCAGGAGCTATTTGCACCCAGTGGAGAGCCCTATTTTCATAGCGGCACAACAACCAATGCAGCAGTGCACCAACCAGTTTGGTAATTTCCTGATGTTGAAATTTGCTTTGCATCTGTGCCAAACACAGAGAGCACACAGGCGAGAGGAGGGACGCAAACAGGTGGGAATGAGGCAAAACAAAGCCAGTTGTATTTTAGCAGAAATTATGTCTTAGTCAATGTGCAGCAACAACAAAATACTGTTTAAAATATGAATAAACCATTTTAATTCACCATGCCCCCTAATATTTTTCCTGCAGCAACCAACACTCTTTGCACCAACAGTTTTAGTATAGTGAAGGGTTGCCATGTTCACAGTCAATAATAAAATATTTCCAAATCTAATTGTCTGTGTCTTTACACCAGATTTTATTTCTCTGGACTATAAATATATATGACCACTGAGAATTCATTAATTAGAAAAACTAATGGAATTAAGTCTGTTGTAACAGAAATTTCCCTCAATTCATTGCAAGTTACCATGCTTGTTTATCACTTAGTTGATCATTTAATTTGCGTCCAAAAAATTTCAAAAGACAAAACTGATTTTGACTCAAGTCAGCAGGTCTGAGTTCAGCTCAGTTAAATTGCTGTGCAACCAAACTCTCTAACTTTCAGCTGAAAAAATATCAGTCTTACTAAAAAGATTAGTACAATGCAATGTCATACATTAAAGGTCCCATATTGTAGAGATTTCTGTCTTTTTTGATTATAAAGCAGGTCTATGTTCTATATTAATACTGTGAATGTATCAAAGTGCTCAGTCCACAGATAAAATGTACACAGCCTGCAGAAACTGAGCTTTAAATCAAGCTTTCAGGACTTCTTTGTGATGTCACAACAATGCAGTCACCGTTCTCAGCCATGTCCTAAGCCCCGCCCACCTGGACCCACCATCCAACCTTGCAGGATTTGGTTTCTCAAGAGTGTTTACCTGAAATCTGCTATAATTTTTCATTCAATCACTTAGAAAACAGTCAGCCAATCACAAGTGAGGCTCAAAGTCTGTAAAATATGGGACCTTTAAAGAAAGCCATCATAAGTATTAACAGCAAATATACTGAAATATTTGCAAATTGCTGAACAGTAACATTGTTGTATATATTATGTGATTATTAAAGATACATTATCACAAAGGCAGTGTTGACATGTTGCAGCTTGCTGAGTTATTTTTATTTGCATAGTGTCAGGTAGTTTAATCTGAATCAATGTATTGATACCTGCAAAGTAATTCGTACCTACAGTTGTTCAAGAAATTAAGTGTATGAAGTATTTTTTTTGCCTCTGAAATGTAGTCAAGTAAAAGTATAACGTAACATAATATAGAAATACTGCACTAAAGTATTACTGACTTTCCACAGCAGCTACAATAAGCAGGGCAGAGCTGTGTGTTTCCAGTAGCAGAGGATATATCCACATACAAACAGAACTGGCCAATCACAGTTCAGATCACCTGTGCTAGCCTCTCACTGTACCTGATGCTAGCACCATAGAGTTTGTTTTTTTTGTGTAACTGCTGTGTTGCTCATCTCAGAAAGGCATTCATTCAGATTGATCTGGGTAAAAACAACAGGTTCCTTTTGAATTAAATGGGATGAAATTACAGCCCTAAAATAGACACCATGGCTCTTCCACAGAAGATTACACTTTCCCTCTCACTCATTTTAAATGTCAGTGTAGCCAATCACAACTGCTGTCATTAACCTGCATTTTTGTTCATTTTGTAGCACCACCTCGGTAATGACTGCTGGTTAACATAGCAACCTCTAGTCTCTATCTGCCTCCCTCTCATTAAACAAGAAAATAAATTGTTTTGCCATGAGTTTGGACAAAATCTGTAAGACATACATTTTCAATTTAAGTCAATTGTTGCTAAACATAGGCAGGTATATATATTCACAAGTGAATTTCATACTTCAGAGATGCAAGCTGGTCCAGCAAAAATAGACCCGACACATAAAGATAGCAGAGCAGGGAAAAGAGCTGGGCATGAGACACACGGCTCACGAACCCAATGGACACACACACTGAAGAGATCGGTGTCAGTCTGTGGAAGCCGTGACAGAGCCAGGACACGATGCATGTACAACACTTGCTGTGGACACTGTTTGTTGCTAAATAGATCTAATTAACTGGTAACTAAGTGTAGTTTTTGCACTCATTTAAAATGGTGTTGACCAGAACTGCATTTGAGGGGTGTTGTTTGTCACAACCCAGCTCATGACAAAAGGAGGGAAGTGGATACAGTTGTACTTGGAAGAACAAACAAATCACATTAATTACATAAATGGAAACAGAATACATGGACTAAATGTATGAAATGATCAAACAGTAGGTCTGTAGTGTGAGTGGGTGTAAACCATACAAAAGAAACCATGTGGTGCAAGTTGGAGATCCAGCAATAGAACGAGAGAGACAGTCGTGTACAGTCGATCCAGTCTGGATGAACTGGCCAGGTACAACCAGTTGCACTCATGTAACCTCCGCCTACTAGGGCCTGAAGGGAGATACAAAACACAAGCAGCAGCCAAGAACAAGACACAACCCTGTAATCCATGGCAGAGCCAGAGGGCTGTCACATGGACACCTACTGGCCAATCAGAAGTTGTGCAGTGGGAAAAGAAGTAAACTGATATTTAAGTATGTTTTCCTCACTATAAATTCCCTTTCAAACTCTTAATGTGTAGCCTCAACATAGACACAGACCTTGATTATTTAACAATATCATAGGTTTATGTTACAGCTGTCAGTTTTGATTATTTCAGCTTTGTTTTGAGAGATCATGGGAGCATGAGATGAATTTACCATGAAGAGGAAGCTGATCTATGGTGCGTGAATCAGAGAGAGACATTTTGTCGTCACAACCGCGCATAAAAAAACCCTAAAAAACATTTGAATTGGATTTGTTACAACACAGTTAATGTTTTGTACTTGTGATTCAACCATGCGACACTGCTCCCTCTGTGAGTCATCTGACATTGTCTACACAGAAAATAAACCAGACTTTTACATCCAGAGCCCTGGGTTCATGTCATTTATGCTCAATGTCACAGATATCAATACCTAATACTATATAATATAGTAAAATAGAGTTTAAGAGTACAAAAAACTACTATCCTCACAAAGATTCTCTGGTGTATAAGTGTGATATATGACAGAAAATTCAAGGCTGCAGTATCTCAGTTATGGACTGCTGCATGCCTTCTTTGTACCATCGTCGCTCTTGAACAGACACAGAGGCTTCATAAAAGAGAGCCAGAGCCTTATACTGCAGATCTAACATCAAGCACGCAGAAAATTTAAAATAGCAGGTCTGAGTCTGAAAGGTTTTGTGTCTCTTTCTCTCACTTTGCTGTTCACCTCAATTTAAAATTCCACATCTCGGATCCATCCCTGCGGGCGCCACTTCACACTGCCTTAACTCAAGAGTATTAAGAAGCAGGAATCCATTCATCCCCACTGCAATTAGCTGACTTAATTTGCCCATGAAATGATGCAGCGGCCCAACGCCTACAGAGGCACTTTGTGTGTAGCGCTGATGAGTGGCCTTAGAACTGCACTATGAAAATGAATCAGGGCCTAATTATGCTTTGTATACAGTCTGTGTGGACATTGGATGGTTTGCATTACTCATAGTGGATGTATAGATGGGGAGAGATGTATAGATCAGCCATGTACACACTACTGGGAAGCAGAGAAGCACCTCATCGTCTTAAGTTAGAAATACGGGGTACTTAAATTTTACTAGCCAGCATAATATTACAGAGGTTCTCATTTATCATAGAGCAAGTGTTCCAGTGAATCTGCAGCAAGAGGGTAACCTTCATTAAAGAAGAAATAAAAAAGAAGAGGGAGCTAACAGGCTTTACAACATGGCAAAAATACTTGTGTTAATTTCGCTTGACTACTTGTAAAATGTAAAAACAAGCCAGACATTTATTATCTTTATCCTTTTTAGCATAACAGGATATTTATTATACTCAATGTCTTCATTGTCTTTATTTTCTTTTTTGTTTACATCTGCTGTGGAGTCTATAGAGACCTGTTGGTGATTGTGACTTTATAATTGTTTTGTTTTGGCATCTTTACTCATTACAAGTTTGTGAAGCAAAGGCAAAAGACTCAATTAGCTCTAAAGTACGGTGGCCCTGAGAGCTCAACACACTGCAACTTAAGAAAACGCAAGCAAACAGATAAAACACAAACAAATGCTTTCTGAAATTGTTTTTGTTTTGTCTATTTGCATGTATTTTCTGTTGAGCTCTTCGCAACACCGTACTTAAATGTGGGGTCTGAGCTCTGCCTCATGAGCTGGACACCATAAATGTTGGATCTTCAGTTGTCTATTAATTTATTGGCTATCATAAATTAAGAAAATATTAAAAAAATATTAATATCAAATAAAAACTTTAAAATGAATTAAAGTCCTCTGGGGTACCAGCCTAAACTAATAGCCAACAAAATAGCCAATATTGTTTCAGTCTGAAATTATTACTATTAATCTGGAACTCTGATTAATAATTACCTTAATAACTATAACCAAATTACCATATCAACAGTAAGTTAAGTTGAAGGGTTGGAATTCTAGTAGAGTTTAGCAATATTCACACTTGTGAAATATTAAACACACTAGTGGTTATACTTAAAGACATTTATTCACAATGGACAGAGTAAAAACATAAAAAAAAACATAATATTCTAATCTAGTATATACAGGTGTGTGTGTGTGTGTGTGTGTGTGTGCGTGTGTGTGTGTGTGTGTGTGTGTGTGCGTGTGTGTGTGTGTGTGTGTGTGTGTGCGTGTGTGTGTGTGTGTGTGTGTGTGTGCGTGTGTGTGTGTGTGTGTGTTGGTGTATGTGTTTATGGGGGTGTGTCTGTGGGGACACAGACAAAGGCAAGATGACTGATTCAAAGTAGTCACTGTGACCGCATGACCTGAACAAAGAGGGTCATCCGCAGATGTGATCAGTGAGGAACTGTGGGGAGGTGAGTTCCTTTGTCTGTGGAGCAAAGAAACATCTGGTCTCTCGAATGAGTCCCAACAAAAGGCAGCTGCAATACTTTTAATGTCATTTGTGTCTCTGGTTTATTGAATTGTTTTTTCATTTTGCGAAATACAAAATTAAAAAAAATGAATGGGCATTACTGCTCCTGGTCTCAAATATCAAGTTTTCTCAATAACATTAAATATTCATGATTAAATGAGGAACAGTAAGAGTTGAAGTTGAGGACAGCAGATTTTTTTTTTCATCTCAGGGGAGATTCTGTAATTACCCCACCTGACTGACAAACAGAAGCAGCAGGTTCTCATTGCTTCTGTGACTTTGCCACCTGATCTTCATGTCTTGCTGTTAAACCATCTGTCTGCACGCTGTCGACTCAGGTTAGTTAAACACCATCTACCTCACCACCGTCTTTCTCTCCCCCTCTCTCCATCACTCCTATTTTGTATGTTTTACCCCCCTCCTCTAACCCCCTCTCTGATCTCCAGGTTATACTAAATAATTAATTAAAGTCACTTGCAAACACATGTAAACACATTAAACAACCCACCTGCCCCACTCTTGCTCTATACCTCCCACTTAAGGCTGAACGTTAGTGCCCTCTATGGCTGATAATGGGAAAACACCGGCAGGCTCTGCATCCCCTCCTCCTCTGCCCTCCTTCCAGCCAGTGTCTGTCAGTGTGTTTCTATAGAACACACAATGACTCTGCTGAAGTCAGATCATTGTTGCGTTTTTCACACAGGAAATTTTAAGGTTTTAATAAAAGCAAACAAAATCCATTTACATGAAGTAAATGTCACCAACATTAAGTCTGTCTAATTTCCAAAACGAACGAATGTGTAGACCAACATATCGTCACTAAAGCCTCAGAGTCAATCTGAAGTAGAAACTGCTCTTTAAAACAAACCCAAAGCACTGAATCCTGCAAAAACTCACTAGATTGTCGAGATATATGCGGAGTCAGTCTGGATCTGAACATAATGCCTGTTTACGGTGTGAGTCATGCTGCTAAAATGTCTGAAATAAAAATGGAAATTCTTTTATTCTGGCTTCATAGAATGATACGTGATACATGAGACTCCTCCAGGGCACAAAAACAAATATCAGAGGCAAAGAAGAAAGGATATTGGAACAATTTTTCCTGTTTTATTTCAACTTTTGTGTAACCTGGGAGGCTGCATGAATCTTTAATGTGATCTTAATTAATCAAGCAAAATAGCACAAGCATGATATTGAACACCTGCTCTGAAAATGAATTTTAGCTAAAAATGTAATACAAAATGTATTTCATCCAGAGAATTAGGACAGTAAACTGAGGGCAAACACAGGAGCGGCAAGGTTTGTTTAAATATCGCTCACACAGGTTTAACCAACAGGAGTGAAAATGTATGTTTTCAGGACAAAACTGGCCAAGCAGGCAGCATCACTGATGCTCAACATGTGAGCACGTTCTTTGTTCTTAATATGGATCCAAGTTAGCTTCCAGGACGTGGTCACCAGTCTGTCTGTGGTTCACACAAAAACAACAGGAATCAACACGAAATCACAAAATTCAACAACATTTGAAATCACATTGATCAATAAAACAAGAACAAGCAGAACAAGCCAAATATACATATCTAAGAGTGAGTGTGACAGCTGCATTTGGAAAGGTAGAATAAAACAGAAACTTACAGTGAAAACAAAATTAATGGTAAATCTTCCAAAACATCAGCTACTAAAAGTAACATTTATGAGATTCATCACTTTTGTGTTTCAGTGACTTTAAATCTTTCTGAGTCGTCTCGTGTCTGTCCAGAGCATATTCCAGGCAGAAGATTATCCAGGCAGAAGTTGTCAGTGTTTACACATACATGATTGAAATCTCTTCAAATATGACAGTGCTGAGCCAAAATCTACCACACAGGACCAACAACTTCTCCAAATTAAACAACACAATATGGGACAAAATGCCCTCCATGACACCATGTTGCCTTTTCTGATCTGATGCCTCCATCAGCAGGACATCATGTGTCTGCGTTGATACAAATCAGTATTGTACAGGTTGGTTTGGTTTAGCCTAAAAAACAACCTGATTAGGCAAAAGACAACTTGGTTAATGGATGTTTGTCATCATGGTAACAATATTAACCACTTGGTTGAAGGAGCTAATTGTACGTTTTGCTATTGCTAAACAGCTAGCTTTAGCATTAACAGCTGTTTACTTACCAGTCTAGAACAAACTTTGTAAGTTCAGCATCAAACTTGTAAATTAGTTAAAACTTGTAAAACGTGTAAATTGGTTGCTAGGATACATCTAAGGCATAGTCCAATTAAGAGTGATCAACTAAGCAAACAGGAAGTCACTGTAGTATCACAAGTTAGCATAGCATCAAAAAAATAGTTTTAGAGGAGTAAAGGATCTTAAGCTCTTTGGCTACTTTGTTTTATTTATGTCTGCACAATTTAATTCATTTTAATACTGTTCAGAATGAGTGGGAAATGTCTGATCATGCTAATCTAATACATTATATACCCATTTAGTGACATGTTTTTGACAAAATGTTTCATACTTTGAGGTATGTTGTGTTATTTTTGAGAACGATTGCCATCATTATTAAAAAGCACTTACCAAGTGAATTCCACATCTCTTTTAATCTTCACTCTAGATGGTTCAAGATGGCGGCATAGTCTCAGCGGCTCAGTGCTTGCAACTAAACAGTGTTTCACTGTATTTACATAAATATAAGCTATACAGTATAATAACTGTTGTGCAATACTGCTCTACACTGCACTGTTTTGCGCTACTGCTGTTAACCAGCTGCTGTATTTAACTCATTTTTTCATTTTATGTTTATGTTTATGAGAGGTACTAAACATAATATCAATAAATAAAACATTTCATAAATTGTCTTATATTGAATGTCTCTTAAGGTTTCGTCTGTTGGTTCAGTTACACCTGGCAGTTACTGAGTGTAAACATTTAGTAACATGTAATTTACGGTTTGTGTGATGCAACCCATTTAAATGTAATTACACATGTAATTCCACTTAGTAAACACTTGCACTAGAACGTTTGAACTTCAAAACAGCTGCTGCAGCCAGCTTCTGTTCTGTATCTAGGATGTCACAAGTTTAATAGCAGCTCTGGTATCTATGAGCATCAGCACCATCAACATTCAGAAGTAATTTTGAACAAAAGTAAATACACTGGCCTGCAAAAATAACACGTCCATTACAGACCATTTATAAGCTTATCCTATAAGATCCCTCACCTCTGTTCTCTCCTACAAAATCCTTGTGTAAAACACATTATGGGTTTCTATTTAAGTTATGACCTATAAGCCTTTGCCTACAATGTGCCTCGTGTATGAGGGAATAAAGATCATCTGTGCTTTTGAAAACCTCCTCAAGTAACTATGTTCCACCTAAAATGAGCAAATGGTGGATTGTAAGTGATGTGTGACTAATCACAGCTTACATATGCACTGCCACAAATCACACTGACGTCTATTACCTGTAAAACTGAAGCATAACCTTTATGCTTTTACTGCATGTACACATGCAAATGATCATTTTTATCAAAATCATAGTTTAAAAGTGTAATTTCAAAGCCATGATTTTAATTATACCAATGATAATTTTAATTACAGTTTATTTAATTAACAGATGTAGGAGATTAAGCTTAAGCCAGTGAATGTTGATTTCACTGCTGTGGCCAGTGAATGTACTCAGCTATATTTAATTAGCATTAATTCTGGGAGTTGACAAAACAAATCTTAGCTGTTTCTAGTAGATGCTTCTGTGGAGTCAGATTTGCTGGGAGTGATTCCTCTGTCTTTGCCACTCAAAGTGAGTGACCAGGGCCACTTCTACTAACACTGACGTCACGTGTGTACCCTCTACAGAGTATAACAAATCCATTATTCATATTCAGGATGACAATATAGGAGACTCTCATGGGAGACGTTGGGAGACTTGAGCTCAGGTCAGCAGAGGTCCATCCGCTACAGAGGAAGTGTGTTTAATGAGTCCTCTGTGGTCTCCAGGTTCCCTCAGCTCTTTGGAGCCTTTCGACAGCACCAATAAATTAAAGACACTATAGAGCGCAAAACCTATTCCCAATGGGTTTTCTTTTACTTCTGCATCTTTATCGTCTTCATCTGGGTCTGTTCTTTTACAGCTGTTTATGTCATAATCACACAGAAATACATTTAAGAGCAGCTCAGCGTCCACTGCAGCTGTTGGGAGTTAACTTATTTGTTCATTGTTCAAATAAGCAGAAGGTTGCTCATTCAATCATTTCACCCACACATCATAAGAGTTCAAGGAGTCAGGTTGGTAAAGTACATTTTCATCAGATAGAGTAATTGGTTCTCCAACTAAACTTAACATTATGGTTTTATCATATTTGTTTAACAGAGTAAAGTTCAAGCTCTTACAACATGTTTGGTTTGTATTTGTAATGTGGAATTTTCTGCTTTCTAAGGAAATGTTTTGTCCTTATTTTGAATAAATTTTGAACATCAGTTCACTTCTCTTCTTCACTTCTCTGTGTCTTTTCTGGACAAATTTGCAGCATGAGTGGATTTAAGGATTTTTCTTTTACAGTCTAAAACCCCATTCAGACTGGATTTAGGGCAGATGGGGTGAATTTAATGTCTCCTGTGCTGGTCAGTGATTTGTTGGTAATTTTTCACGTTGAATTGCAGCTGCAATTACCTACTTTTTCTCTGAAAACTTCCTGGTCCTTCTGTAATTTTAATTCCATCTAGAGAGACATCCTTGTAGTGGATCTCTGATTTTATTTCATTTTACTTTATTTTCATGAGCAGAGCTGCTTTTAAAAACCACCAGAAGAGCAAGACCCTTAACAGCTCATTTAATAGTCTACTGTACAGCTATGCTCTTTTAAGCTGTTTTTAGCCTTTTTTTTTTTTTTAACAATTTGTCAAATAAGCATAATGAAAAGTATGCCAAATTAGCTAGTAGCAGTTTCTGTTTGCAATGTACCCATGGATGTACATACAGCTATCACTGAGTTACTCTGACACTGAAGAAAACTTAAAAAGGTGATTCTCTGTTCTTTTTTTCCTGATTTCTGGGTACATTTATGGATGTTTATTTGTGATGGACATAATGATATCCAATAGAAATGTATGTCACACTGAAAGGTTTCAATATGTGCTTCATGTTTGACTGAGTTATGTCTCAGAGAAAGAGAACCATTTTTGATCAAATTCACCTTCCCTAGTGTCTTTACCTCACCCTCAACCTGTCCTCTTTTGTTTTTGTCCTGTGGCTAATGTTTATTATAGACCATATCCTTAATGATGGTTAAGGCATCTGCAACAACGAGTTAAATGAATGTAGAGCATAGTGAATATTCATTCATTCTCTAAATTCCCCTGTAGAGGACACAAAGCTCTTTGTAATCTGCAGGCCAGCATTTGTTTTCATGATGACCTGTGACGACGCTTCACATCACACCTGTTGGGCCTGTGCCTTGACGAGCTGCACCTGCAAGGAGTTAGTGCTCGTTAGACAGAGCGAGTGAAGAAACAGCAGATTCCAGGCACTTTGCTGTTGAAACATGGATGAATAAAAAAACTCCAGAGCAACAATAACTGTGTGACGTTGAGTGTAAGGCCTTTTCAGCCCCTAAGCCACACGTCTCTGTCCATGTGTTGGACAAATGTTTCTTTTATTGCACTCCAGACAAACTGGATGATCTTTTTCTAGCCTTTTTTGGTCCCCTTCACATTCATGCCACAATATTTATGATCTTCTTGTACATCAATGAGTTCAACTCCACAGCACACACACCTGCCTCAGTTACTGTCCCGATAACGTACAGCCTAGTGTGTCAACATACAGGGAGTAGCAGAAACACACCACACACTTCTTATTTGGCCTCTTTTCACTTTCTGATGTATCAGATAAAATGTTTGCCTTCATGATGACACCATGGGTTTCACCATGGTTACCACACAATATTTCCATGGTTATATAGAAGATTACTTGCTTGACATTTACCATAATGCACAGATGGACCACTTAAATGTATCAGTAATTTTCAATCCCCACTAAAAGCACATACATATACTAACAAAGAGTCTTGTGTTTCGTCTGCACTAGAAACAGACACAATAAATCTTACGGGGTTACAACTTCCATTCCATTTTTTTTTTTTTATGCTGTCAAAATGAATTCGCAGAGCCTTGAAACTTGCTCAGCCTGGCTAATGCATTATAATGAAACACATGTCCACATTGGCTTTATTAAAATTAATCTAATGAGTTTTAGTAGTGTTAAAACGACAGACAGATCTATGTCCTTCTTGGTGGTGCATTCATGTGCTCAAGTGAACTTGTCAGGACAGGAAATTCACCAATCTGCTGCCACATCACTCTGCAGTGATAACTCAACAGGGAATCATACATACTTATAAGACATAAAAACTTAGTCATAAATTGGAGAGATATTCTGAACATTGTTCATGGTCTACAAACATTATTTTACTGGGGTGGGTGGAAGACCCACATATTGGTCTGTAAACAAAAAGCATTATCAGAGAAGTGACTAAAGTGACACTTTGACAAGAAAATGTTATGATGAGGAGCTCTGACAAGAAACTGAGTGACTGTAGGCGAAGCAATGAATTTGAAGGTGGGTGTATCACCAGAATTATATAGAAATATATATAATGTATAATATACACATAGTGCCAGTCAAAAGTTTGGACAGTGTGTAACAAAGTATAACAAAAGCTAAAATATGTCTGCATGCTTTGGGAAATCACCGGCTTGTTCAGAGCTTCTTAGCATCAGCTGTCAGAGATGCTGAAAATGATACTGAACACACTTTAAAGTAACTTTGCTTATTTAACTGTCTGTGAGCTGTGTATATACTGTCTCTTTATGTTACAAAATACATCAATCACAAAACATGCATGTTGTAAAGGACACAAATGCTTTATATCTGGAACTGTTAAGTGTAAAAACAAAGGTTCATGTTGAGTAAACTGTCAACAGCGTTCAGCTCTCAGCTATTGTGGAAGTTAAAGAAAGTAAACTGAATCATTTAGCTGAGGTAGACTTCATATTCTTAAACTCACATTAAAGCTGAATTGAAATGTGCGTGTGTTTGTTTAGTTTTAAATATTGTCCCTCCTTTTACAACAAATGGTTAGGGTTAACAAAGAAGACGGTGATAAACCTATAGACTTACAAATGGACAAAAACAATAAAAACTGATAGTTTTTGGTTCCTCCTGTGGGTTCTGGAGCTTTTTAAAATGATCTTAGCCTCCAATTAGTTTTTATTAGGCTCATGTTAATCTACAATCATTTCTCAGAGCATCTTTAGTCATGATACTTTTGGGAGACACACAGTAGAAGGTTTATAAAATGGATTATATAATCTTAAAATGCTTTCGAGAAACAAGGCCCAGGAAGTAAAAGGAACGATAAACATCATCATCTGCAGCCATGATTAATTACCTGAAGTACAGGTACCTGGGGTTATTTTTAGTCTGACCTGATTCTACTAAACAAACATCTTTCCAACATTTCCTGAAGTTCACCTTGATTTCTTTTTTAAAAAATGTCTGGTGCAGACACAGTATTAGATAAATGTTGTTAATGTTACATATAATTTGTCTCACACCGAACCCGGTTGTTTTTGTGAGCTGGGGGACTCAAATTAATCTGTCTGCTGCCAAAAGGGACCCAGCAGAGAGAACTGAGATTATCGCTCGACCAGGCATCAAACTGACACAGTTACAGCGCCAGAGTCACCAACACACACACACACACACACACACACACACGCACAATAGTTCATTACTAGCAATTTGGTTGATTGGTTCACGTCATATCACAAAAACACCATATGACTCATTGAAGGAGAAGTCCACTGTGACCCTGTTAAACATGGCTGACCTTTTCATGGGCTCATCCTCTTGTCCCTGTCCCTTGAACAAGTGGTGAGTTAAACTTGACAGTGTAATGTGATGTTGACTTGTTTTAAGCATTTTAGAGAGAAATGTTTAAGTGATATGTTTGTTTGAATTATTAGGCCCACAATTAGACTTTTTCATTTTTTCAAACCTTTGTGTTTTTCCTAATAAACATTGTCATTTTTAAAGTTTCAACAAGTGCTACACATATTCAGAATCAGCATAACTTCAGGTAATCATTTTAATGGTTTAATAGCCCATAAAACAAACCCCCGTCCCAAAAAACAGCAAAGAAACAAGAAACAGACCATGAAATTTTCCTTATTTTACAAAAGCACTGTAAACCATAATAAAGAAGGAAAATCAACACAGAAAGTGTGTTGATTTTGAGAGTACATATTTGTTTGGGTTGTTCTAAAGGTGATTTGAAGTCTTTATCTTTTCATGAGTTCTGCTCATTCTGTATTTATGGGTGTTTTTTGTCTACTCTTTAAAAAAATCATCTCCAAAGCCTCTGCTACACTAAATATCTGATTGGTCACATCCTTCTGTTTGTTTTCTGTCACTTCAATTAACTCGGAACAGCTTCTCCTCACTCTAAGCTCTGAATAAAACAGTACTGTTCACATTTAGTCTGGGTATACAGTCAAGGCAGGCCAAGCTCTGAATCAGACACTCCGATTGGCTTTTACACCACACACTGGAGCCATAAGGAACTTCGAATTGAGTGACGTCACTGGCAAAGAATGCGGATGAGAATCAATCAGTAAACACAGACAGAGAGCAGCAATGAGCCAGGCAAGCGGTAAGACTACTCCAAACATTTCTTAACTTTTAATTGTTGTGTATTGACCGAAGTCAGTGACTCACACGGAAGAACCAGGGCTTGTCAGAAAGCACCGACTCCCTAGTTTAAGGACAAAAAACCGGCACGTCTCTCACTCAAACGGTCGCGGAGTAATGGCGGTCTAACGTGAAATTTAGAAATATTAATGCTATTGGAAATTAACTGAAACACAGTTAAGCTCGACAGTTAGCCTGATACGGAGAAGGCTAGTCACCATGGTTACTGCAGGGAATCTTATTGTAACGGACTGTGTTCATGTTAATGTTTAACTGTTATGATTGTTTCTGTAAGAAACGTTAGTTTAGTTCAGTCATAAGTCTGTTGAGTTGCAGTACTGATATTTCCAGACTGTCAGTGAACATGTTGTGTCAGCTTAGACACTGTGAAGCCTGTCCGTCATGTGAGCTAGGGGGTGTTGTCCCTCTCACTTCTCCCTGTCTTTTGGCGCTCGGGGTGTTAGTCGATGTTACGAGAGGGTTGGAGGGTTACTGCAGCTCTTTTGTTATGTTGGCGTTGACTACGGCCCACAGTAGCCTGTGTTATTGTGCGCAATAAAGTTGCAGCGAAAACTGGCTTACGTCTCATCGTCTGTTTAACGTGTGACGTTAACCTATGAACCACAGTGATGGAACTGACTAATATTAGCGAGACATAACAAAATAAGCCAGGATTTTCCTTTATCTGCCTTGATGGAATAGGGCCCTGTCCTTTTGATTTTGGAGTGGCAAATAAACATTTTTTCATATACATCAACTCCAGTTTATAACTACCATGTGAAAACTACTAATATCACCATCATAACTACACTATGTATCTAGTGCAACAGCTTTATTCTCTAACATAATAGTAAGCACTTGTCTGATGGTCAAATAACTTAATTGTTTCTCCACATATTTGCTCAAATTCTGGTTCAGTTTTTGAAGGTCAGTGTTGGGTTCAGCCATCTATCTTGACACAGTCGACAGTTTCTGTAAAAAACTGAAAGGGAAAAGAAATTAAACCAGATTACAATGCAGCAAAAAAATGATTTGAGAAGAAATGCCATTTTTTAGACTTAAAAAACTAAGCTTTGTTACCACCATTATGTCAACTTCTGGTTCATTTTCTGCTCTTAGCATTATGGGAAATGTAGGAAATAACCAACTGAACTTTAGTGAAGAGCATCAGCAAACATTAAGCGGTTGGATTTAGATGTTTGTCTGTCCCTATGTTGGTGTGTGGAGCATTGTGTGAATCAGGGATTGTGTCTTTATTTTTCTGCCTTGTTAGTGTGTTTGAGTGTTGGGGAGAAAACTCAGAAAAGGTCATCACTGCCATCAGTCATTACTCTACCAGCTGTAATGAGATGAAACTGGTCCGATTTTGGCAAATGTTGATTATTGCGTTGTGAGTATTTCCTTCTCTGAGTAGCCAGGAACAGTATTTTTTTCTTCTTCTACTCTTTTTCTTATTGCTGCACAGCTTGTCCAAAACCACCTGCTTCTGTTTATCTTCTTCTGTATTTCTCCTCATGATCTGTAACAGGCTGTGGTTGGTTTGCTTTTTTCTGAATTCAACAGTTTCCATGTTAGTTTGTGGTCATGTGTAGGTATTTTTAAACTGGTGGCTCACTTCTTTAAGTGATGAGTATCGCTTACATGCAGATCAAACAAATGTCATTTCATTCATTTCATGTCTTCCTGGGCCTGTGCATGGGCTGCAAGTACAGTGTGACGTTTGTTTTTAGGCAGTGTTGGGAGAAGTATTCTGATCATTTACTGAAGTAAAAATAGAAACACCACAGTCTAGAAAACACTGAATTAAAAACCTTGAATTTTCCTCGAATAAAAGTCTGAGTATTCTGTTAGTACATTTAGTAACCTGACACTAAAAGCACAAACATCCAACCTGAGCAGATAAAATAACTGCAAAACACACCTTTAATCTATGATAATGCATTATATTTTATAAGTTGATCATAAGTTTTGTATGGAAGATCAAAATGATCAGTATCTCTGGCTGTCAAATAAATGTATTGCAGTAAAAAAAAAATACAATAATCCCCTCTGAAATATAGTGTAGTAGCAGTATAAAGTAGCATGAAATGGAAATACAGTAGTCCACTTAAGTACAAGTACCACACAAATGTACTTAGTGACTCCATTACCAGTTTTGAGTAGTAAAAAGTAAAAAATGAACAAATGAGTAAATGGTCCCATGATGCAAATTTGGTGAAATGGCTTGGACACAATTTTAGATCAATATTTTTTGTGATATTTATTCAAAACAGATAAAATCAACTTATCACAGCATCAGCCTCATCTGCAGTTTACTTGGGGGATATCTTTTTGTATCAGCACACTGTTGACAAGCTTAATGTTTGTTCTGGTGACTTTCATTTGGAAAATTTGATTTGTGTCACTTTTAATTTGTTTTGAATATGTGAATGCAAATAATCATTCTGTCTCCCATTCACTTCAAATGAAGCCTCCATGACCAATTCAAGCATGTGTTTCCTGTTTGTGTGCGACCTCCTGTCTGTGTTTAGAGTTCAGCTTTGATCCATGAATTTGGAAACAGAGAAGTCATTATGTCCCATAACCAGACCATAAACCGCAGCATTATTCACGCGTTGTGCACTGTTTACACTTTGATCACCCGGACCTTTATTTATGACCCGCATCAGAACCATGACATCACCTTTTTTTTTCGGCCAGAGTGAGGGAAAATTTCCTTGGACTGAAAACTGATGTGACCATGTCTGGTTAATGGGAAAGATAATGTGATTACACTAACAGGCAGTATTACTCTCATCATGTGTTCGTGTTCCTCTTCAGTCAGATGTTTAACTCCAGGTTCCCTCAGAAGCAAACAGTCAGAGCACAGACGACACACAGTGTAAACACAGTCATATATATAAATGGTGACACGTGCTGTATACACACACACACACACCCACACCCACACACCCACACACACACACACACACACACACACACACACACACACACACACACACAGTAACACTATGTAAAGACGTGTTCAGGATGCAGACACATAAACACACAGCAGCAGACCCAAATGCGCATACAAGATGGGTTACTATAGCCGGAGATGAAGAAGAGAGAGGGAGAAGGGGGGGTGAGGTGGGGGTAAGAAAGCGCAGCGCCTGGCTGCATCTTTATCCCAGCAGACCCCTCCTCTCTCTCTCTCTCTCTCTCTCTCTCTCTCTCTCTCTCTCTCTCTCTCGTTCTCTCTCTCTGTCTGCCTGCCAGCTGATGCTGACTGGAGGTGAAGCGTTTTTTCTCTCCCCTCGTCATCCAGGGGAAACCTGGACAGACGGACGGACTGACGGAGGTTTTGGGAATTTGACACCGGCTACTACTTGATGATGACAGTGGGAGGCAACTGCGAAATTAAAGAAAACAAACCTAAACCGGGAGAGAGAGAGCGACAGCCAGAAACCAAGACTGTGCACAGTAACGCAGAGGGGAAAGACAACAACTTCCAGCGGTTGTGTTCTCGGGGCGGTCTACAGGGAGCTTTGGAGCTGTTGGCACCAGAAAGGTAGGATGTTGCACAGCCTGCTGCAACGATGTAAGTCCATTTACAACACGTACAGATAGGTACATGCATTTAGATCCGTGCATCTGTATCCTGGACCACCACAGTGCGCACTGCGTGAGAAAACGCGCCTCTGCCTGTCTGCAGTCTGTCACTGTGTTTATGTTGAGCTAAAGCTGAAAGGTTGCCATAACACACTGTATAGATACTGATGGCGCACGGCGCGTGCGTGACGTACTTATTTTTGTTTTTTTTAAGTGTGTTTTATGCGCATTTATGGTGTATTTTTGTGCGTGTCTGCAGTGCGCGTGGTGCGTTTAAGTGTGTTTATACTTGCTTCATCTTGTGGTGCGTTTGAGTGACAGGTTGCATTGGCAAAGAAAGATGGAAGTTAGGTGCATTGAAGTGTGTTTAGTTCAAGCACCTGCTCGGATTGAAGTGACACTGAACACTTATTCTGTTGTTACGTGTGTGTGTGTGTGTGTGTGTGTGTGTGTGTGTGTGTGTGTGTGTGTGTGTGTGTGTGGTGCATTTGCAGTCTTATTTGTGTTGGGAGATTTTGTTGCACCACTTTTTCTTGGTGTCTGTACTGTAAGAGTGAGTGTGTGTGTGAGTGACTCTGCTGTTACTACTGAGATACTTTACTACAGCAGATCTTTTAGGAGGCATGTTAGTGACAAAACATTGCATAAAATAAATTCAAGACCAGATTTCCGAGCACTCATGCAGAGTCTCACTAAATATTTTTTACAGATGTGGAGAACTTGAGAACATAGAACATCGGAGTACCTGGTCAACATAATGCCCATGTTTGTGGACAAATTATATGATGTGAATTAGGAGGCAGAGTCTACCAGGATGACAACTCATATCAAAGTCATACCCATTGCTTTGTGTTTTGATGTTGGGTGAACATTGAATGTGAGGAAGATAAATGAAGAGCAAAGGGGAATTGAAGATCTGCTAAACTCATGATTCTGTGGGCATTGTTCTTCAAATTATGGTTGTGAGTGTCTTCTGAGACTTTTCCACAGTTTTGTTACCATGAAACTTCCATATGACGGTGGTTTACTTTATTTTAACCCTGATTTTTTTTGGCTCGGTAGCTGTCTCCAGGCTCTCTGAGCTGTGGCTGACAAGCGGGCTACGATTTTTCATTTAGCTGTCTTCTATAATCACCACCAACACGGCAGGACAGTTGACACAACTTTAGCCCAGACCCAAAAGACTGTCATATTCACAGCTGTCCCCCTGTAAACAAGTGGCAGGTGGGAACCAAAAGTGCTCGTCACAAAAGGGGGTCGTAACTAAGCAACTTAAATGTTACACCTGCAAAATATATATTATATATAAAATAATAAAGTGCCGCTACTGATAATGAAATTCTATAATAGACTCAATGAAGTAATATTAATTAATAATATGATAACATCAAATGACATTGCACCACTTAATAAACAACACAAATTAATATGGTTAACTTATAATTAAAATAACCCAAATGTGTACAAGAGCTAAGGTTACATTAGTTTCATTGAATGCATCATAGTGAAATACCAAACTCTTAATGAAAGAAAACAATCATGCTAGTCATTAATAATCAAGTAAGTGATTGATTGAAGAGTTAGGTAAATACTTGACTGAACAATCCCAACCTACTTGCTCGTTCTGAAGCTTTCAACAGTGCCACATGGTCTTCATCAGCAGATGAGGTTTGCTCAGTTGTCATTAACCTGTAGGTGTTTAAACTTCCTGGTCAGACTTATTATATGTGTTGCTATTGAAGTAAAATGTTCAACTATTCAGACAGTTTCTAGTAATGTCGTCTCTCTGCAGATGAGTGCAGCCATGCAGAATGGTCTTACTGCTTATTAAAGATGAAAGCATATTTGTGGTTAGTGATGCCAGAGATGTGACATTTGCCAGTAATGACTAATGACTTGTAACTAATCCCACATTAAAAAAAAGACCATAACCTGACAACAGGAGCAGGCGACTGATTAGTGCAGAGAGAGCAGCACAAATAGAAGTGGTATACAGCATGTGGCCATACTTCATAAACTGTTTTCCATCAGGGCTCGTAATTGAAAACAATAAACGTACGGCCCACAGTTGGCTTACAGTCACCAGAAGGAAAACCTGGCTCAGTTTGTTGCCATGACTCAGACGTGGGACAGACGTGTTGCTCACATGTGCAGCATAGTGAGCAAAATCTGTGAAATTAGAGGACCCAGAATAACCATCATAGCCTCATTAAACTGTACTTAAACAAATGTCCATAAAAAGTCCATATAGTCAATGTAGTGCACTACTGTATATCTGTTTCCTTGGTGTATATGTGTCTTCAGTAGAGGCTTACAATATGTCAGCCTGCAGTCCCAGACCTTGAAAGGGAAGTAACCCACTGCCTAATCTAAGAGCAGAACGTTTGCTGATATTGCTGGATAATCCTGGCATCATTCACTGACTACACGTTCTCTCTTTCTTGTGGCTCTCAGCGGGAGGAGCGAAATATTTTTGTATCTTAAATGGGAAACAAAAGAGAGCAAACTGGACTGTACCTAAAAGCAGCTTCCTTTGTCTTTTAATCCTTTGTCTACACTTTCTATACAAAGTCATAAATGTCTCAGCCAGGTTTGGCCAACGGTATATTGTTATTTTCAAGACCGACAACTGAGTCGTACTCTTAACACCCAGAAGGTTTAACCAGCTAACTTGAATGTCAACGTGTCAGCAGAAATTCACAAAAGCAGATTATTGCTATGATAGAAACAGAAATATAAATAGCAGAGGATACTAACAGTATTATCAATGTAGAGATGTCTCCGGCCACTTCTTTGTTCTACAGAGACAAAACAGAAACTATGATGTTGTTGTTGTTTTTTTTTATCTAACTGAGAGGTTGAAAATAAACAGAGTGCATCTTCCTCCACAGTTTACCTGAACTGTTTGAACTTATTAACAACTGTGTTATAGGTTTCCTCTGAGGAGGCACTCTGTGCCTGCAGGTGTCAAGCAGCAACAAAGGATTGTTTAACAACTTGCTGATCTCTTGCTTGTTTGTCCACTTCCAATCACTCCATCCTCACAGTCCCTCTCTGAGTTGTTGAGTTTTCCTAACGTCTTTATTGAGGAAATTCCTGCTTGTTGAGTCTCAGTGAGGGTTTACCGCTGCATTCAGACCAATTTTAACCCTGCATGAAAAAATGTAGCCCCCTCATTAATTTGAATGAAGCTCATCCAGTGATGCAGCGTGGGTGCAAGGATCTCCAGCCAGAAAAAAAACATAACAAGCAAACAAAACAGCAACAACAAGAACAAAAAAAACCACCATCATCTGCAAAGAAGTTGAATGTGGTTACTGACCCGGCCAAATACATGGAAGTCCAGTCTTGCAGATCTCTACTATTTACCTTGCAATTGTTGCAACGAAAGGTAGAATCATTGTCACCATGTTTATTTTCCAGGGTTGTAAAGTCCTGTTTCATAATATCATGAACCGCTGTGTAGTGATAAGCCTTGAAAATCATGAATTTGGTACTCAAATTGTACTTTCTGGACCATTGTTCATTGTCCCACTCGGACGTAAAATAACACTGTAACCCTATAACAGTGTCAGACTCATGGTGGAAAATAAAGAAATTAACCAGGGATGTAATCTTTAGGTGTGTCACAATTCAGGGATGCATCAACAAAGGTGTGGTCCCTCGTAGCTGTCGTAGCCTGACTGGTAAAGTGGAACTGAAAAAAAGACAGTCGGGCCTACTGATGCTGCCTCACTTTATCATTTATAACACTACATGTTCACCTTTGTCACTGTTGCAGGAATCAGAAAAAAAATTACTGAATAAAAAGGGAATGGATGGCTGTCCTGAATGTCCCCAGTTTGAATCCAGCTGGAGACGCTTGTTGCATCCTCTTGCATGCATTCACATTATCTTAGTTAATATAAACATGCACTGACTTTTCCAGAGATTTTAAGACATTATAGCAGTTACTTCAGGGATAATAACTTCACAACCTGGAGACACTTAACACAGCATTTGAAGTGTAAAAAGTAGCTGCTGTAGCTTCCCACTTCCTACATGCACCTTGTGCTGTTGCATGCTGTAACAGTAATAAAAAGATCAGTTTCATTAGTGCTTCTTTGTCCTCTCACACACAGTGGAAGTGGTACAGCGGCCCACCCAGAGTGGCACTGCAGCCTTACATGGACACACACTTGAGGCTCTAAGTTTAACATCTTATTCATCAACGCTCAGGCAGCCAAAACACACACACACACAGCAACAAGCACACACGCTTCTGTGACTGCAGTGGAGATTGAACCTGGAAAACAAAAGGCAGTGTCAGAATGGAGAGTTTGGATGTCAGAGGGGGGAGGGAAAAGAAGATGGAAATAGAGAAGGAGAGAGATATGAGGAAAGGAAGAGAGAAGAAAGAGAGAGATAGTGGAACATATAACCCATGTGTCTTGAGCCTGGATGTAACCCCGGGGAAATTCAGCAGTACAGCAGAGTTACTGTGCTGTTTTGATTTGATGAATATTCATGATCAGGCAGAGGGAGGGAGGCAGGGAGGCAGGGAGCCTGGTCCGTGGCAGCATTTTGACGTGTTGCTGCTGCAGCTCGCGTGAAGGGAGAAAAAGAGAGTCTTGCCTGTGCAGTCGAAGCCTGATGTAGCTTATTATTCCTCTGTGCCATAGGCCTCCACTGTCTTCCAGAAAATTTTAAAATCACATTAATAAGCCACACTATTGCACCGGGTGACGAGTTCTTTTATTATAATGAACGTTGGCACTGTAGTGAGTCAGTCCCACTTGCAGTACATAAGCCTCTTTCTGTCCATTTTCTGCCACTCATCCAGGTGTAGGTCCTGGTGGCAGGAGGCTAAGCAGGTACCCCAGGCATCCTTCTTCCTCACCACATCCTCTAACTCACCCTTGGTGAGGTGTACGCAGGCCAGATGAAATATATGTAATCCCTTAAGCATGTTCTGGATGTGCCCTGGTGTCTTCACACAAAGCAGTGGCAAAGCATGAGAGTGTTTCTCTTCATGCATCAAAGGGTTAAATAATGCATTTTTGTAGTTCTATAGAGAAGATTTCAAAATATTGTGATATATATTGTGTATCGTGATATAGCCTAAAAATACTGCAATATTTTATCAACTATATTGCCCAGCCCTACCTCGATTGATGAACAAGACCACAGGATGCCATCCTCCATTTTTCCAGCACACTACCAGGGAACCTGGGGACTTGGCACTTCACTGCTTCAGCAGAGACTGACTGTTGCGGCCTAATAAAGTCAGCAGAACCACATCATGCACAAAGAGAATGCACTAAACTGAATGCTGACTTGCCAAACGTGTTAGCATTTGTGATAGCCTGGTTCCAGACCTCTGAACTGTTGCCCACATCTTAGATTTGTTCAGCAAGTCAAACAGATCTGGTGTGTTTTTGGCCCCAGTTACACAAACAATTGACCAGTCAGAAACTAATAGGTTGGAATAATAATAGGGACATCATCATCTAACATAGTAAGCTAGCTCAGAACATTGATTTAAAAATTAAAATCAACATATTTTGTTGAGCTGTGAAAAACTTAAAGCAACTGCTTGCACCGTTTCCATGTCAACTAAAAATGACATCAGCCGTACGGATATGTCACTTGCCAATGATTGGTTAAGGCAAAACAAAACAAATAACCCCACCTCTGAAGAAGAAGTTGGATAGCATGATGAATGGCTAAATGAAAAAGTAAAACGAAAAAAAGTAAAACTGCATTTCAATCTGATATTAATTCTAAAAATGTGTATTAAGACTCAGCTGAGAATAGTCCCCAAAAAAGAACTAAAACCTCCTGTTTGAGAAATGTTTGTTAGGAAATTTATTAAACATTGTAGACGCTGATGTCCACACACCAGAGGACACTACAGAGAATTGTCAGGATTTACAAAGTAGGAGCCAATGGGCTTGGGGTTCAGGGCCAAATACAGATTTGGGAAGTCAGAATGTATTGAGAGACAGACTGATATATTGTTGGATTTGGCTGTTGACAATAAGACAAATATAGAATAACTTAGCCTTTTCCTTTAAATATGTAAATTTGTCCATTTTGTGTCCTGCTCTAGAGCTGTGTTCCTGAAAAAAAGTCATGTATACGACCAATGTTTTCTCTTCTTTCTCTTTTCACTGCATTAACAACCATAAATATTGATGACATCTCCTGTGTCTCCCCCTCGTTCTCTCTCTCTGTCTCACACATCTTGGCAGTAATATATTCCTCACGTGGCAGTGCATTAATAGAAAATTTGATGCTGTCAATTTTCTCTCCTTTTTTTGCTACTCTTCCTTTCAATTTCCTTCCTTCCCTTACTCCCCATATACTCACCTTTTCTCTCCTCTTTTACCCTACTTCCTCGCCCCTCTTCTTTCTATTCTTCCACCCTGAATTAAGCTCCTTCCTCACTCTCTTTCTGCCCCCCCCTCCAGTTTATTTCTGTACCCCTTGTCCTCTTCTTTCCTGTATTCTCCCTCCTCACCCCCTCCTCTCCCTTTTTCCTTGTCTATCCTTCCTGCTTTATTTATCCACTGTTTAAAAGCTTTGTTTACATTGAATAGCAAAGCAGGAAATAGAGTGACACTGTTATACTGCCATGAATAGTCTTGTTGCACGGTCCAGGTGGTTGGATTAGGTATAGAGTGACTTTCAGACTGAAAATCAGGGTTTGTATCATGTCTTTTACTATTGATATTGGTTTCTCTAAACCATGACAATGGTTTTCTCTGACCTTAACTAATTCACCAATTGCAGATTTGCACTTACAATACTGTATGCTGTATAAGTTAGAAGGATTATAATTCAAAATTTCAAAAAACCATGTTTGAATATGTGGAAACTGACAAATCACTTGAATTTATTCAAACTACACACCTAATCCAACTCCTCAAATGTATTTTTGTGGTCACTTGTCATCAGATAGTTTTACCTTTAGCAATAATTTTGACACTTTATATTTTGACAGGTTGCTTGGCATGTGGTTGAGTGTTGTGATTATCTATCCATCACTTCCTGGTTTCCTGTATTGTTATCTAACAGAACATCAATAGTCTACAATACTGACAGGTCAACAGAGCATGCAGTAGGTGAGCTGGATCAAGCTCTCAGCATGCTCACTTGGGAAACATTGGTCTCCAACTGCCATTGTTGTTGTGCACATACTGTGCAAGTAGCGGGAGCCATCATTGCTCTTCGATACTTTTGTAGGTGCTGTGGACAAATGTGTGTAACAAGCACAAGGGAAGGCTGCTGGAGAAGACAAAGCAGGAAAAGCTGCATGTGAGGGTTCTTTGTTGAAAACTTTTACAGTGGCTGCAGGTCACCGTTGTACAGCACCTGTGCTGTTTTGATTCCTCAGTGGTTATATGATTATTGGTGTATTTTTGAAGGAGGCGAGTAAAAGGAGACCACATGAACATTGTGTAGACCACAGGGTTTCAAAATTGGAGAGGATTACAGATCAAATATTTAAAGACTAATTTATCATCAGGCTGAAAAGCAGTGTTTTTCTGCCCCCTCTGGCTGATTTTAAGCCTGTTTCACCTTTGACCGCATGGTGTGATGAGAAGTGCTTGTTGCACCTATAACCACAACCACAGGGTCTCAGAGTACGCCCATGCATCACTGCAGTAAAGTTAGATCCACTGGAGGTCAACAAGAACCAGATTTTCAGATTGCGCTAAGTTACTTCACACATTCCACATGTTTTTCAATGTTTCAGACTACAACATTTTGACTTCCTTCTTTCAGGTGGCTGTAACCTCCCTGCCTTTGCCCTGGTCAAAGATGGAGTTCCCCGACGACTTCCTATTGGCCGAGCTGGGCCACCTGCAGCTCTACAACGACTCGCTATTCCAGAACAACTTCACCGGTAGCTACAACGAGACCGACGCCTTACTGCCAACGGGGGTGAAGGTCACCATTGTGGTTGTCTATATGATCGTCTGCGTCATCGGCCTTGTGGGAAACTTCCTGGTCATGTATGTCATCATAAGGTAAGACAAACAAAGGTCTGATATAATGGATGTATGTGAGATTTCAGTTCCAGTTTAGCGACAGCACATTTTCAGTCGTTCCTACAAATCAAAGGATTTACAATCAGGAAGGATGATACGACCACTGTTGCTATAGCAATCCAAACCAACAGAACAAAATACTTTAATACATCTATAAATCATGCAGTGTAAACATATAAAAAGGACTTTAGATCTTTTCAGTTGTTTTTAGATGATGTGAGGATTCAGTTTTATTCAAGTCACAGCTCAGTGTCACTACAGCAGCACTGCGTCTCTCAGATGCTCAGTTGCTGTCACCACAGTCTGTTGATGCTGATGCTGAATTATTAGTTCATAAATCAATTCACCGATTAAAAGGAAATTATTCAGTGCCAATCTTGACAGTCAGTTAAGTCATTTATCATATAAAATCACCCTTATCTCATATGATTTATCACCTAAATTCACTCTTTCCTACGTGTCTTTTCACTGTAACTTGAATATGTTTGTACTCTGGGATCCTCTGATGGGCAACTATCTTTTTTGACATTTTTAGCCCAGCGCTTCTCAATCTGCTGGTTTCTGAGAGGTTGCAATATAAATATCATATGCAACAAATTTGATTATTTTTTTAATACTTCCCCTTTTCTTGGAATTATTGAATATTTTTACATCATCAGGCTTCTAAAAGGTACTCAGATGAATTCTCATTCAGCCAGTGATGAGTTGCTGCAGCTACATGAAATGAATGTATTAAAGATTATGATAAATTGAAACATTGGAGGACATCAGGCTCCTTCAAATAAATTTCTCTAACATCGACTACTCAAGGTGATCTTTCAAAGCACTCAAGCCGCCCTCAGCATGCAGCTCCATGTGTCTGTGTGTCTGTGTGTGTGTGTGTGTGTGTGTGTGTGTGTGTGTGTGCACATTTCTGATTGCGTAGATATTTTTGTAGAAAGCCTCGCAGGCAACTGTCTGGTCATGTGTGTGTCATGTGTGCTACTGTGTGTGTGTGTGTGTGTGTGTGTGTATGAGAGAGAGAGTGTGAGTGTGTGCGCGCACATAGTATCCCCCTGTGAATTTGATTGAAACAAGTGTAGGTGGACATGTGGGTGTTGTGTGAGCTTGTGCATGTGTGCAGTCATGGTTGGCCTGGTGGGCAGCCGCTGTCTGCTCATGCATGTCATGTTGAACCAGGAGACTGTGTATGTGTTTGTGTGTCAGTGACTTTGTTATTGTTGGGACACTTTGCAGTGCTTTTGCTCTGTATTAAAACTGAATGTTTGTTTGCTCAAGACAGACGTCAGACTGCATCAAGCGCTGTGCAACACATGACTGAAAGCTCTGTCCTTGCTCCTGATTTTCAGATTTAGAAAACATGGTGGTGTGGGAAGTGTTGTCTAATTTCCTCCTATACTGTCATATAAAATCAGTTTCTGAAGAAGCTCACGGACTCCATGCAGTAATAGAATGCTCCATTGCTCCATAGAATATGTTTCACATTTTTTCCAAGCCATTCAGTGACCCCTCGTTCTCTCAAATGGAGGCATCAGCAATCATATGTTATTGTATGTAATGGTGGTGTTCCATTAAGGTTGTATATATGAGATTTTAAACGGTAATATAACAGCAAACAACTATTTTCTATGTAAAGAGATAGTGGAGTACTGGCGTCCTGAGCAGAGAACAAAGTCACACCCTTCTATGTGTGTTGTAATCTGAGTTTCTCTGTTCATTGTTTTGATATCCGGTCTGACACCGCGTGCATGTTAGTGCATATGAATCCCTCCCTGTTAAACCTCTGGTCCTCCCCGCATTTATAAACACACAGGGACCGCCCACATGAGAGATGGCACAGTGCAGTACACAGCGTTCAGGTGAAAGCCACCTTCCAGAGTTTCCTCCACTGAAGAAACCATTTTTTTGGCTAAAAAGACAAAGAAAGAGATAAAACCAGAGCACAAGCGGACTGGCCATTGGGACTACAGGCTTAAATAATGGTCGACCCGTAGATCATCAAAAACATCCAAGAGGTTTTTAAAGTTTTCACCGGCTCCGTCCGCCAGCCTGAATTGGTTTGGCTTTTCTCCTCAATACGTAAATTACTTGACATCTACATAATTTGACATAGCTGTTTTCATAAGTAACGGCTAGAGATGTTGTTTTACATCTAAAAAACTGAGCTTGTTAGATTTGTAGGCTTGTGAGTTCTATAAAGATACTCTGTTTTTCTTAGACAGTTTATAGGATTTTAATTGACCCACTGTGGCTTCAACCACAGCTGCACATTTTCTTTTCAATTACTTCTTCTGAGATCAAGTATACTTCTACATTGCTCCCAGATTCCCATATGGCACAACAGATTGAACAGCCAACAAGTAGCACCATGATATTAATTTTGTTCCTTGGCTTCCTCCTGCGAGATACGAAGTTCTATATAAAACACTGCAAAGCACTAGACAGCTGATTTGAAGCAGTTAAAGTTTCTTCTGCAATAGAACGAGCAAGCAATCACAGTGACAGTTTCACTCCAGATGTGTGGTATGAGAATAATTATTCATAATCCTGAGACACATCTGGTTCCGCAGATCTAAGAATACTGCAATTAAACATACAGTACTGTATGCAGTTTTCTGTAACTATTAAATGTTCGATTAAGACAGCAGCTCATGTTAATGCTGCACTGGAGTCATGAAGTGTCAAGGAAATGATTACATGCTGTAAATTTGTGTGTGTGTGTGTGTGTGTGTGGTCTGTTACCCCCAATGCCTCTTTTACAGATAATTACTATCCTTGTTACACTTCTTATTCTCACTCTGACATGCATGTAGTTGTGCACTATGTATTGTTAACTGTGAATTATTCCACCCGTTTCCACACCTTTATTCACACATTAAACATGCCCAAATATGTACACACACTCACACACACACGCGCACACACACACACACACACACACACACACACACACACACACACACACACACTCTTGTTAGCCTCTAATCCTCCAGCAAAAGCCTCCGCGGTGAATTTTTGTGATAGTTAAGATACTTTTACTCACACAGCTCCAGAGGTTTACTGAGTCGTATAACAAGCATGAAGTCAAGCGAAGAATAGGACAACTTGTCACTGTTGGCGATGTCATGTGCTTAACCTTTTTGAATGCCTACAAGTTGGTAAGCAGGAGGTCAACTGAGCGAAGTGATCTTAAATACAGTAGGTAGAAGAGTGAGGAGAGCAGAAAGTCAGAAGTCAAAGAGATTGTTTTGATATAAATGTAATTTTTCATAAATATCAGTCACTTAGAATAGGACTTTGTATACTCGCGTTCACTTTTAGAATTTTTTCATTATTTTAGATGCATTATGTATATGTTTGCGTGTTGGCCAATGTAGTTAAAAGCTATGCTGCACTGTGTATTTTTACCACATGTAATTTTTCCTACAGAGATGTTTTAGTAGGTAAACATCATAATACGTGTGACTATTTTTCATTTCTTGTCATTTATAGTTGTTTGCTTCAAAATATGGCCTTTGTGTTTGTTTTGACAAACATATACAGTTTGTGTCAAGTTAGAGATACAACCTACAACACTCCTCATTACCTTTAGTTCTCCTCATTTGACCAAAACGTCAAACAGCCCTTAGCTAGTAACTCGTGTTTACTGTGATTTTTAACAGAGCAACGTGGCAAGTGTAACAAGCAGATAAGATAGGGAACACAGAGTCAGTCTCCATAGGTCATCTGTGCAGCAGGATATTATGACCCATTGTTATGTTTTCTTCTTAGGCAACATCTAGCAACTATAGTAATTATGAGAGGAGCGAAAGTCAGGAGATGTGTTGTATAAAGATCGACAAAGTCAGGAGGAGGTTGTGGTGGATGGATGGGTCAACGAAATATGACACAGGAGAGCGGTGTTCGATTCCCATGTGAAAGTAGCAGTTTATATTGTTACTTTTTTCCATGACCGTTTTACAACCTTAACAGCATTGTTATTATTGTGTCCATGACAATGAAGATTGTCTAACATTATGGAAGGAAGAACTTATTTTAACCCAAAGCACGACCTTTTCCCTAAAACACTTCAAGTCCTGACTGTTTATTATTGTAACCATGGTGATGAAGGTCCAGTACGCCATTGTTGGTACACTCCGCATGTTTGTTATTGTAACCATGACAACCAAAGTCCGGCATCAGTGTTTGGACAAAGGACCTGTCTGGCCAACTTCTGTAGCCCAAGAATAAGCCATGCAGAACTAATCCCTTAGCTGAATTAAATGTATTACAGTTAATTATGAGCAAAACTGTGGATTAATTGTTTGATGACTGTATCAAAATCTGATTTCAAATCACAGCCTTAAAGTCAAATCTTAAAACTAAGTGTGTGTTTTTACACCACCTTACAAGATATGCACGTGCATTATCACTCCGCAGGTGAATGACAGTGACTGTCAGAGGCTCCTTAAAGAGCTGAGAAGCTTTAAAGAATAATCTCAGACCGAGTGTAAGTCAGAGCATCAGCCGAGCGCTTTGAATTTAAAGATGCCCAGTTATCCAAAAGACTTAAAGAATGGGGCCCAATGCGATTTAGCTTCAGTTGGTCTTGAGGTGATGGATTGTGGGTAATTACCTGGGATAGACCCATATCTTATCCATGCGGGATGTAGCAGGTGCAGGAGCCGAGGCCCCATAGCAGTCAGCTCAGTTATTCATGACGAGAAGCTGCGGAGAGAAATAGAAAATAAGAAAAAAAGTAAAAACAACAGACTAATTAAGTTAATTAAGTAAATTAAGTCTGTTTTCACGAGATGTGACATTTAGGTGCAGTTTTTAAGAAATACTCACAGCTCAGAAAAGTCTGAGTCGTTCTTTTGCAGTAGATGGGAAGTGGTGACATTTAACCTACGTAAACATATGCCCACACACACACACACACACACACACACACACACACACACACACACACCTTTTACTGCTACAGAGTTGAACATGAAGGGCAAAACTGTAAAACTGCATTAGTTACTATCTTTCTATCTTTTGCCAAGAGACAGTAGAAAACATCAGCAGCATCTTTGACGTCGCTCACAGGTGTTAGGGTTTGATGCTGTTTTATGTCACCATATTCATAAGTTACTAAGGTTATAACATCTTAATTTGGCAGCATGGTGAAGATGAGGAAGGTCAAGCAACTAACAACAGCTTACCATGACATTAACCATGGCATTAACATCCGTCTCAGGTGAACCAATCACAAGTGGACAGCTCTAAGTTTAGGGATGAACGCACCCAAGATGCATTGAGGATGCATTTGAGATCCGATCACTCAGACCACATTCGGAACTGTGGCCACATTGTTATAGCAGTGAGAACGCGAATGCGTCCTATCCACATTGAAGCACCGCCCACTCTACTGACGTCCTCTGACACAGTCTGATTAGTTAGTTTCATAATGAACTGAAAATACTAAAAACTTTCATTGCAGAGTTGTGTGCAGCATATATATATTCGCTCAACCCCTCCTCACCCCGCTCCCTTTCCTCTCGCTCTCTCACACAAACAAACACATTGACCGCAGACCCGTCTGTCGTAGTCGAACCGGCTAAAAACAACAACAAATACGTGTTTATTTGTATATAAAGCGGGGAAGTGAGATCTAATCACAAATGGTCACTCGATAGGCGTGTGGAGACGCATTTTAAAACCAGGTGTGAACTGACGTACTGAGAGCTGACCATTTGTGATCGGATTGCTGAAGACGCATAATGCCAGGTCTGAACAGAGTCTGAGAGACCCATCAATCGTGCAAATGTAACCCAAAGTGTACCTCCGCTTAATGTCACACTCACAATGGACATTTAAAAAAACAAAACAAACAAACATCAGAACCAGAGAAATCATCTTCTTTATTCCACACATCTTCTTCGTCAAGTATGTCACCTGCATTACCCATGATGTAACTGAACTCGAGGAGCGAGCAACCGAAGTCTGGCAAGCACATTTCATATGCAGTAGCACTAACCAAAACTGGCGATTAGACTTTGATGTGTAAAAGTCTATGAAGTTCCCCTTTAACACAGCCTGATTTATAAGCTGATATATCTGGGCATGTTATTTAGGCAGACTGCTCCACAAAAGGGAAGTGAAATAGTTAAAATTCTTGTTCAATTATGATGAAATGCTTCAATCTGTGGAGCACGCTTTGAAGGCCACATTCAAGAGACACCTCGGACCTGATACAGGATGATGGAGCTAGGCAAAACACAATCCCATCCTTCAGAGTGTATTGCACAATTTTTTCTCTGCACCAAATCTTGTGAATGTGACAGAGCAGTGGGTGGTAAAATGCTCACTCAATAGAGGAAAGGGCTTTAAAGAGCCAATTTACTCAAACAATGATCACAGAACAGGATCCTGCCACCAAATGTCTCAGCATCCAAAATATCATTCTGCATCTGTGAAGAATATTCAGGAAAAATCTTTTTAAGATTTCTGTATTTCTTACTGTTTTGAATCTGAAAAACACTGTCCACATTGGTAACATGACAAAATAAAGTTAAAACTGTGACCCTGCTGACTGAAATAGTGTTTATAATAAATGAGTGATGATTTGGAGAGTCATACTTTTTGTTTATTATCATGACTCTGATGATGATGATTATTCTCTGTGTGAGAGCTTCTGTAGCTCAGTCACTCTTTGAGCCAGATGGAAATACGTGACATTCAACCAACACAAACAAAAAGACACACTTGTTGTGTCATTACTGTAAAATGTCTCCCTTGTGGTGGTGTAGCTAGGAGAGACAGACTCGTGCTTCTTGTGTGTCAGGTGTGATGGAGGGAGGCTGGGGCAGTGGGAGGGTGCACGGCATCTTGAGCGAGCAGCAGAAAGACAAAGAAAGATGACACAGAGGAACTCTGGGATTTGTCCAGCGGGGAAGTTCATTTAGTTTTTTAAGAGACAGAGATTGAGCTTACTGGCTGTGACGTGATTGCTTTGTTCCTTTCAAATAAAAAAATGCGAGTTAATGTGTAGCTTTATCAGTCTGATTTAGCCAAATCAAGTGGCCATTCTCCAAAATAAAAAATAAGAGTCTTTTTAAATACCAGGCTGCTCAGCAATAGTGAAGAGATGCTGTGTTGTTCAGTTCAATTTCCTGACAAGAACATAATCAACAGTATTATTGTTTGTAACATTTGATAGTATTTCAAGCATTTCTAAGTTCTACTGCAAGCGTGATAGGCTCCATGCTTTCAGTAATATTGCATTTAAGCAGCAAAGCCTCCTGTAATAATCCCCCTGGAAATAAGAAATGTAGCAACAACTCTGGTGGTGCTGGACTCATCCTGACTGTGGCCTCGTGGTTCACAGCGATGTCACTGTATAAACTGTGAATCTATGTGCAACAGTTTATCTGTTTCCTGTGCAGAAAAGCATCCAGGTTATG